>NW_027226575.1:0-600000 GCF_022539635.2 Chironomus tepperi
AGGTTAAACCACTGCCACGCAGCAATTCAATTAATTAAGTGTTATAATTAATATGTAAAACAGTAAATTTGTTAGTTATAGTTCAAGTGATCTAAATTTATCATGAAATTACTAATAGCTTGTGCAGTTTTCATTCACATTTTATTTTTGCTTAGTGTTTTCTTACATTTATTTTCGAAGTATAATTGTGCAAGGCTTACATCCATTAAAGGAACTTGACAATCCACCTGCCAAAAGGCTCGTATTGATTGTAAGCGATGGATTGAGAGCAGAATCATTTTTCATCAAAATTGCGACCGTACACCATTTATTAAAAATATTTTACTCAATAGAGGAATCATTGGAATTTCTCACACACACGTCCCAACAGAATCCTGTCCAGGACATGTTGCTTTAATTGCTGGAGTATACGAAGATCCTTCAGCATTATTTAAAGCGCTGAAAGAGAATGCTGTGTAGAATTTCGATCTGTTTACTATAGTCGAGTAAGCTCATTGATTAATTTTTAATAAGTCAGTGCTAACATGATTGTCATTTCAGAAAACTTATGCATGGGGAAGTCCTGATATTGTTCCAATATTTTCAAAAGGAACTAATCGTGTCGTAGCAGATTGTTATGAGTCGAAAGATGAAGAATTTAGTGAAAGTGCACAGACCCAGCACCTGGATAAATGGGTTTTTGATAAAGTCAAAGAGTTTCTTAGTGATGACGAAAAAATTAAGGAACTAAAGCAACAAGACAAAATAGTATTTTTCCTTCATCTCTTGGGAATGGACACATCAGGTCATATTCATAAGCCACATTCTGATCGATATACAGAAAATTTAAAGTTTATGGATGCTGGAATAGACGAAATTATTAAGCTTTTCGAAAAAAAATTTGATGATGATAATACAGCATTCATATTCACATCCGATCATGGCATGACAAATCGGGGATCTCATGGTGCTGGACATAAACACGAAACTGAAACACCATTTCTTGCATTTGGACGTGGAATTAATTATTGGAAGTACGCTAAAGAAGATTTCATGACCAGAAAATTCGTTACTATTGATGGCATTGAAATTCCACGTTATGATATACAGCAAGCAGATGCTGCACCTTTAATGTCAACATTAATTGGCTGCGCAGTTCCAACAAATAATTTTGGAAAGCTTCCCTACATGTATCCAAATGTCAGCAAGATTTATTTGGCTAATGCATTTTCAAACAATGCTTATCAGCGTACAGACACCAAAAACTTCATCAGCAGTCTCTTAAAAAGACATTCCATTTCTCCTTCAATGTACGTGAACGAAAAATTGAGGACGAAATTAATTTCCTTGACGAGCAGATTAAGCTATCATTCACTTTAAAGGACTATGATGACATTGTAAGTCACTCATTCTTAATACTTATGTTTAGTTCTTACAAACCTTTTTCTTCCAGATTGTTAAATCACATGAAATGATCAAACTTATCTATGAAGGCATAGATTTTTACCAAATGTACTACAAATATGACTTGTTGATATTGACATTGACCATGACTGGATGGATTGTCCTTCTATATCAATATGTGATTGTGTCAAGTCTGATGTGAAGATTAAAAACAGCGTTTTGCAGTATGAATATGTTTCTAGTTGTTGCTTATAATTTACTTCAGCACACGCCATTGATTGTTATCGGCTACTTCCTTCTAACAATTGTCGTATGGATGTTTGTATTCTCTAATAATGAAGACAAGATCCTCAAAACTCCTTATTATTACTAATAAGAATAACGTATTTATTGCTGTGATTTGCATCGTTTTTTGCTGAACTACTAGTTTATTCCTTTTTCGAACGTAAAATTCTAAGCTTAATACTGCTAATTTATTCTGGAACCATAACAGCTTACGCTATAAGGAAGAAAATGGAACCAAAAGCTTAAGACATTGAAATATTTCTCATCAGAAGCAGTTGTAGGGATATTTCCGTTGCTTAAAGTAGTCGACAAGAAAAACAAGAACTCGATTCTTCTGTAAGTATAATAACTAATCCTGTTCTACCTTAATTCATCATACCGTTAGGGCAATGGGGACGATATTTTGGATATTCCGATCAATGGACTACGTATATTAAAACGATCGAGTAAAATTCAGCATTATTCAGACTCTAGTGCTGTTTTGTGGAGGACTCTTTTTTATTTTATATTTGATATTTTACTTGGAGCTGGAAATGCTCTACTGCCAATTCAACAAATTATATATCCTGGATGCTTATTTATTATCCCCAATATTAATTATTTTTAGTCCTTTAAATAGAAATCAAGTTGAAACTAGTCGGCAATGGATTTAGTATATGCTACATTTTAATGTCCACCTCGCTGTTCCTCATTTCGTACTTTGTTCATTTATACAGTTGGGTTGAAATGGAACTAATAATATTCAGAAGAATGAAGCAGGTGAAAGACTTTACTTTTGAGAAACTTCCTGATAATAGGCGTCGAGAAGTGGATTTTAATGACATTCGATGCATTTTAGTGTTTGTAAGTATAGCATGTGCTTGATTTGAATCCATGGACCCTAGATTTAACAAATTCCTTTTCGTTCACAGATGCTGTACTTGCTGATATCATTTTTTGGAACCGGCAATATGGCAACAATCAGTTCTTTCGATCCTAACTGGGTTAGATGCCTGGTTGTAGTATTTTCACCATTCTTAATGATGTTCTTAATACTCTTCAAGCTTTCAATTCCTATAAATTTGCTTTCGTGCTGTTATCGAGCTATAAATTTATCATTAAGAGTCGACACCAAAAAAGTTTTCATCCTGATGCTAATGATATGCGATGTCATGTGCCTCAATTTCCTCTTTCTAGTCAAAAACAAAGGATCGTGGCTTGACATAGGAGCATCGCTATCGCATTTTATCATAATGGAATCGACAGTCCTAATATTAATCTTGTTTTATGGATTAGCACAACTTTTAACTTCATTCCAAATAATTCCACAACAAAGTTGTAAGCTTGAGTGATTGTCTTTATTTGTAAATTCACAATAAAATAATTAAAAATAAGCACAAAAATAAATCTATTTCCTTTATTATTGGAATTTCCGGGCTTGATGTATTGAGCTTATTTAGATTAAAATTTTCCAAAAATAAAGATTAATTAAAAATGAGTTAAGGTATAGAAACAAAAACGTATAAAAGTAATTAAGCTAACAGTCATTAACGAATGCTTTGTTTGTTCAGGAAACTTGTTTTGTCTTTGACAGCAGATTTTTTTGTCTTTACGGTCAGATCTTCTGCAAAACATTTCCATAATCGAAGAGTCTCGTCAGCTCCAGCACTCATTACAGTACTTCCATCTGGTGACATAGCTAATTGAAGAACTCTTTGTGTATGTCCTGTGAGATCAACTTGTTTAACCATTGAAGGATATTTCCAGACTGTCAACTGATTATTTGCATATCCATGTGCTGAAATAATTTCCTTATAATTCTTCGAGAACAGAATTGAACAAACTTGTGACTTTGTGTCAATTGTATTTGTGCAGCTGCCATTATTGACATTCCAAAATTTAATGCATCGATCGGCAGTTCCACCTCCAGTGGCTAGAACATTTGATTGCCAAGGAGACCAGGCAAGTGCTCGAACAGCTGCTTGATGTTCATTCAATACATGTAATGGTGTAGATGTTGTTCCAGAAGTTCCTTCTGCTGCCCAAACATTTACTATATTGTCGTTACCGCCACTAGCTAAATATTTCTTATCTAATGACCACTTTAATCCACATATTTCCTGTGTATGTCCATTTGATGTTCCTACTTGATGATCACGTTGTCGTACGTCATGATGAATTATATTTCCATCTCGAGAGCCACTAGAAACAAGCCATGAATTCCATCCCAGTGATCCTACACGTGCTGAATGGCCATTCATTACTCTCAGTCTTTTCATCTTTACACAATCCCATAATTCAACAGCTCCATTACTATTTCCAACAGCAAGTGTTTGTCCTTCTTCAATCCAAGAAAGTGAACAAGTATGATCAGCTCCTTGATTCTCAAATAATATTTCAATATTTCCAGTTCCAGCATTCCATAAATAAACACTCTGACCAAGTGCAACTGTAACAATATTATCAGAACTCCAGTCAAGAAGATTTAAGTAATAGTCATTAATGATGTCAGGAGCATCTAAAATTCTCTCTGGATTTGTTGGAATGTATCTAGATCCACTTTTCATGGACATTGGAGTTTTGATTGAGTATACAACTCTTAAAGGATTTAAATGATCTTCTGGAGGAGCTGGTGCTTTTGTCTGATATGCTAAAATTCTCTTTTTTGTTATATCAACTCCATGTAAAGCTTCCGAAATTGCTCGGATTTTGTCATTTGGTGATTTCTGGATGTTATTATCAGAGTTATTCTCATTATTATTTTCTTGCTGTTTATGTTGTTCCTGCTTAATTAGATAATTTCCAAGCTCGAAGTTTGTAGCTCCTCGATTTGGAATGAAACGATCACCGCATTTGCTTGTCGGTGTTCGATTTTTATTAGGTGTTGGTGTTTTTCGTCCTTTACACATACAAAAAGAAAATATTATGACATTTAGAACAATAGGAACAATGGATGCATACATAGATAGAAAAAGACGTTACATACCTGGTGATTTCTTATCATTTGGAGTTCTCTTTTTTGATGCATTTTCTGCATAAGTTTGTTTACTTGGTGTCTTATTAATAGTTGTATTTCCTAGAGCTGATACGTATGATGTGTTATAGGAAACTGACAATTTCGAGTTGTTCATCATTGAAGAATTGTTAATTGAATTCTCCATTTTCCGTTGCCATCTCGGCTTTATTTGATTCTTCAACTCTCCATCGAGGTTTAATTGTTTGCTCATGTCATTTAGATAGTTAAATTGTGACATGTTTCCTTAGTTTTTAATTAAATTATAATGATCGAATTGAAACCAGCGCTATATGTCAGTTGAAATTTTTGAAAAAACAGTTTACCCTGCAGTTTACATAGAATTGAGTACGAAAGTTTTTAAAAAAAATTTGACAGTTGATAAAAATTCGGTAAACTTTTAAAAAACTTTAAATGCACGATGATTCGTTAATTTTTCTATGAAAACATGATTACTACATGGTTAGTTAATGAAATTTATGTTAATAGATATACATTTCTGTTAGAATAAGTGAAAGTTTCTACTTGTTATTTTTTCTAATAAAAAAAATTGAAGGTTCGGTTCTGTGCAATCAGATTGTGTGGAAAGTGAAAAATAGAAAATTTGTGAATTGCATGAATTTTCATAAAAAAGACTATATGTAAGTTCTTTAATGAAGTGGAAATCATCGAAAAGCGCAGAAATACACAGGTTTTATTTGATTCAAGCTTTTTAAGACACTAAACCTTTATATTTTCATTCATTTTTAAATAAATTATTTGCGAAATTTTTTTACATTAATTTGTTGTCGTTTTCCATGCACGAAAATCAGGAAAATTGACTTAAATCGGACAATTTTACAAAGTACAAACTAAGTATAATACTATTAAGTACACAAATTGGCTGATCAATCCTAAATTATATGTGAAAAGTGACTTATCAATTCAATCAACTTTAATTGACATTTTCTTCAATGTTCTTTTGACAAAACTAAACTTTCCGGATATCCAACGCATAGGAAAAAGTCAGTAGATGATCTCATTTCATCATCTCAAGATGTTTTTAATCAAGCGATCTCATTAACATCAATTAAACGAAGTCCAAGTCCAAAAAAGCTTCAACTACAGCATAAGCGTGACAAAAGTGATGTGTCTAATGATAATCTCGACTTGGTAAGTTATAAATATATATAAATAACACCGTTTACCTTGTACCGATTACATCAATGGGGATTATTAATATTTTTTCAGTGTTATTTAAAATAACTAGAATATTAAAATGTTTGTGTATGAGCACTTTACGGGTTTCTAAATTATTTCCTTTCCACTAATTCATGTCATTTAGCTGTTTACATACATTTAGCTCTTTCGTGATAGTTAGTCATATAACTTCCTCTCAGCTCTCCATGTTATGTTTAGTGAAATTCAAAAAATATGCGCAAGCATATAACAAAAATAGGAAACTAAATGATTATGTATATAGTACAGAGTTGTCAAATTGGTGTACTTAGCTGTATCATGGTAGCATTTGTCTTTAGCTAGTCATTATTTGTGGAAAGGCAAACGAATTTACCTTCTTGTAGTCGTGTCTAGGCAATAACAAAAACTATTGGCCTTTAATGGAAATAAATGTTCCTATTATAGGCTGTGTATAGGCAAACGAAGTGCTTTTGTCTATGTATTGCCTATGGGTAGGCAAGCCTACAAAAAGGAAAATTTATATGTCTTTCGTCAGGTAATGTCTGTGATTGATGTTTGGCTTTGACATAGTTGACAACTCTGATATATAGCATATTCGTTCTGAATACTTTATAGTATTTTAATATATTCATAATTCATTTTGTAGTTATCAAATTTACATTCGTTTTATATGTTGTTGTTTCCTCATAAATATTAACAATTATTTCATTTCTCTCTCATTACTCTCATATAACATTAAATTAATTATGGAATAATTAAGGACATGCGTCAGTCAACGACATCATCGGCGACAACAGACACAAGTGCATCACCAGAAACGAGTAAATCTCAAGATGATTTAAAAGATTCGAAGAGACCAAGCTCAACGCTAGGTGAAAAAGCTAAGAAAAAAGGCTTGGTATAATGTCATATATCCTTCCTATAAGTCCCGCTCAGATGACTTTAAAAAGCTATTCAGTATTCCCGAGGATGAACGCCTACTTGTCGGTAAGTTTTATGCTCATGTTTTGAGGATTGAAAGAAAAAAAAACTTATGTGAATCAGCTTCGTGTTTGTGACAAAAAAATAATTTGTTCAGGTGTTTGTAAGCTCTATAGCTGTGTATATATATGATTTTACTCGTATTAAATGTGATAACATTTTTATCATTTTTATCAACCCAAAAAAATAATAAAATATTAAAGAAATTCACTTAAATCGCGGACGGTTGATTTATAAGTTTTGAGGAACTAGACTTAAAAAAAAAGAAGGAAAAATTTGTTCAATGTGATGCAATTTTATTCAAAATCAATAATTCTGTGCATTTATTCTTGCACTATAATCATCTACAATTGAGTAAAAAATTGTCAGTGGAATCACTGCTACTCAAGCACCTAATTTTGTGTTAAATTTTTGGATTTTGTACCTTTTTTGTGTTACTCATCAAAAAAATAAGTTATTGTCACTGTCTGAAGCGCCCAGCATAAGTTTTTACAAATTAAAATAATAATAATCCAGAGGTAACTAACACTCTTCCTTTTATGTTTTCATTTCATGCAAAATTCATACCTAAATTAAAAAAAAAAATTCACTTGCGGATGTTAAGATTATTCATGTGCAATTCAGAAGGACATTTTGGTTCATGGTCGTCTTTATGTATCTCAAAATTATGTGTGTTTTCATGCAAATATTATTGTTTACGAGACAAGATTTGTGCTAAAATGGAAAGATGTGAAATCAATAAGTGAGTTTCGATGACTTGTGTTAATTATTAAGCTGTTTATACTTGATTATTGATGGCAATGAGAACAAGTAACTTGACCTTGACTTTCATTTGTGCTTTTAATTGTATAGAACTTGTAAATAGCATCAATAATTAATTATAATTACACTAATAGCTATATATCAAGTCTCTCACATATGATTTATAATTTTCTATGTCTCATCGGCCATTCTCGCATAAACATAGGTAAAGAAAAAGTCGCAAAAGTCATTCCAAATGCAATTCTCCTTACAACTGAGACAGAAAAGCATTTTCTGACTTCATTTACATCACGCGATAAGGCATATTTGATGCTATTTCGCATATGGCAGAATGCATTGATGGATAAAAGTTATGAACGGCAAGAATTATGGCAATGGGTAATCTCACATTATTTTTTTTTTCTTTATCAAATAAATGTTTCATGTCATTGAATGCTTGATAAAGTAATGAATCATACTAGTTACACAAAACGATAATTAAGCACATTTTTAATGATAAAATCAATTGTCTTGGAATTGAAATTGGAAATTTTGAAAACATAACGGAATTTTGGAATTTGAATTTTATGCTAATATTTGAATTTAAAAAGTTCGTTAAAAATGTGCATGAATTGTCAACAATTATTAACTAAAATTAATTAAGAATGCCGTCATCAGGTCCATACGTGTTACGGAGAACAACTTGGACTAACAACAGATGATGAAGATTATATAGATCCAACAAATTACGAGGAACGTGAAAATCAATATTCAGCAGATAGTGTCTCCGAGGAGCCAGAAGCTAAAATCTCATCATCATCATCTAACAATAAACTCACAAACGACGAACCTGTCAAGTCCAAAAAAGAATTGAAAAAATTAAAGAAATCTTCCTCATCATCCTCATTGTCAAATAAACCTATTGCCAAAGAATTTTGTGAGAAAAATTCGTCAATTGATGTACAATCACAAATTATAAATCCCGAATTGTTGCCAACTGATATGTCAGATAGTTCCAGTGATTCGGAAGCAGCAAGTAAAATGGATAATTTTATTAATGATGCCGAATGCGATTCAATCCATGAAGGAAGACAATTAGTCCACACAATATTGCCGTTAAATATTGAAACTGTATTTAACTTATTATTTGATAAGTCAAAGTTCTTTTCGGAATTCCATAAAATGAGAAGAACTACGAATTTAGTTCAAGGTGAATGGGAAGATCAAGAAGATGGCAGTAAAAAGAGAATTCAGACATTAACGGTTGCCATCACACAAGTGATTGGTCCAAAGCAAGCACACGTAACAGAAACACAACTTATGAGGACGTGTAGTAAACAAGGATTGATGTATTCGATTGATGCTACTTCAGAAAATGCAGGTACGCTAAAAACGTTTCACAATTACCATTTCTATGCTAATTTTATATTGATTTTTCACAGGAATTCCTTATGCCGACTCGTTCTATGTGTTGCTTCATTATTGTATGAAACGAACTTTTGACGATGCCACTGTCATGTCTGTTCACGCTCAAATAAAATATAAAAAGGTAACTTTTCCTTAATTCAATAAACTCACAGCGGAAGCATTTATTTATTTTTGCTGTCTTTCTATTCTTCTTTTTTGTAGTCGGTATGGGGAGTCGTTAAAGGCTTTATCGAAAAAAACACATGGCTAGGATTAGAGGATTTCTATGATTCTTTATCGCAAGCCCTAATGCAGGAATATAATATGCCAAAAGCCAAGGCAAAAAGAAGAACCAGAAAAAGTGTTAGTCACACTAATCAAATACTGCCAAATATCAACATTCAAACATCACTTCCAATTAAACAAATTAGTAAAGATGAAACACAATTAATAACACGACAAACTCGTGTGCACGACGTGAGGCAAGTTGATAGCATAAAGGAACCTATTAAAAATGTTAATAAGCGACAAGAAAGGCTTTCCTGGATCGTGATATTTCTTTTAATCACTCTAATTTCTTTCAATGTGATACTTTATGTTAAATTATGGCGAATTGATGATAGCGATACCTCGGATATTATAGGGTAGGCTATGAATATTGCTAGATTTAGTTAAATCCTTCGATTTAATTTTAATCCAGAGATTAAAAACTGGGACTTAAATTTTAACATTTCTCTTTGATATCCAGCCAATCGTCACCACCTAAAAACACGGCCGAATGGATGAAACTGATTAAATTGCAAGAGAAGCTACATTTTACCGAAATGCTAAAATGGCAAGAAGTTATTCAATCTACAATAGAATTGTTAAAGAAGGTATGTCATTGACAAACAGGTGTCAGTACTTTGTACTGCTTTATATCTGACAGACGATTTTACTATTTGTCTTATCATTACAGACTGAAAACTCTTTATCGGATTTACAAAACTTGATTTTAAGTTATCGCCAAAAATCAAGCGACTAATGATCACATCGGGGTTGTCGACACTACAATTAATAACTAGTTTTAGTGCATTATCATCAATTAGGCAAAAAATATGTTGAAATTCTATTGAACAGATGAAAATTTGTACTTATCACAGAGTGAGGAACGGTAGCTCAAAAGTTTTCCTATTTATTTCCATTTTTAATTTTTTTAATAATTTATTACTGTAAAGTGCTGGACAATTTTTTTGCATTATAATGTAATTTTTCTTATGATTTATGTCAAAATATTATATATATCTAGATGAAGAAGAAATTGTTAATAAAGTATGAGGTAGAGGATATCTAGTTCGAAAAAAAATAACGGTGGAAAAAATTCAAAAATTTATTGAAAATGACGCGAAATAGATGCGAAAATGATGCTCGTTCTTTTCTCTTCCGAATATTAAAACGTGAAGATATTCATATTAAATAAAGTGAGTTTTTGATGATTTTCACCACTCAAAATGCAGATTCTTTAGTTAAATATCGCGGATAACTGAGGGTTGATTAGTGTGGAAATGGAATTAGGCCCAAACTTGGCCAGAAACATGATAAAAATTGAAATTAAACAATTTATTTTGTGCAATAAAAAAATATTTTCATATAAATTTTGTGTACAATGAAAAATTGTTAATTCCACTACAATTAACATAATGTTGAAATGATATTTAATACCTCCATGTTAGTTCCATAAGATTATGCATTTTGAATTGTGAAATATGTTAAATTCGGCAAAATTTCAGTAAAAATTGACGTCTAACCTTATATTTTGTGTTAATTTAAATATTTTAGCAAGCACCATGTTTATGCCAAAAGCTCATAAGGTGGCAATCTATGAACATCTCTTCAAAGAAGGTGTTCTTGTAGCCCAAAAGGATTTCCATGCTCCAAGCCATCCAGAACTTGAGACCGTACCAAATCTTCATGTCATCAAAACTATGCAATCACTTAAGTCAAGAAATCTTGTTAAGGAACAATTTGCATGGAGACATTATTACTGGTAAGCATATATACATTAATTTTGATATATGGATGTCATCAGTTAGTGAATTATGATTTTTAGGTACCTCACAAATGAAGGAATTGAATACCTTAGACAATACCTTCACTTGCCACCAGAAATCGTTCCATCAACATTGAAGCGTACAACACGCTCAGACACAGCTCGTCCACGCGCTGCCCCACGTTCCGAAGGTCCAAAATCAGGCGAAGATCGTCAAGCTTACAGACGTGCCCCAGGAACATCATCAGACAAGAAGGCCGATGTTGGTGCTGGTGCTGCCGATATTGAATTGGTATGTCGATACTCTTTCTCTAGTAAACATTCTTATTTATATTTGATTTTTATTGTTTACAGCGCGGAGGATTCGGTCGTGGATCACGTCCCCAATAAGTTTATGGATATACATCTAAGAGTATCTATAAAATTGTGTTAAAATTACATGAATAAACCATAAAAACATCAAAAAAGGTTTTTAACATAAACTTGATTCTGCATCTTTTTTATTGAGTATGTGTTTCGTGGACAGTCTATTTTTTTTTCAGTATCTCCATACATTAGTCATGCGAATAATTTTCTACTTCAATTGTTTACTTGCTGTGCTGATATAAAGAAACGTAATTTGATAGAAGTGAAGAAAAAAATATTTTTTTAGAATAGGAACTGCAATTAAACGGATATAATGGGACAATCACAGACATCGGCATGCAAAGACTTCATTCCGGACACAATCGATACAATTCAATTCCAAATTAAGAAACATTCAAAGATTTTCTCAGACCTCAACGACTTAACATATGAAAATTTTAAGGAAAGCATAGACGAGTTAAATGAATTATCTAGAAAATGTATTGATAAGGACGGCAATCAATTGGTATTTGCGATAAATAAGGGATCTGATCAGTTCCATTTTTTATGGAAGGCAACAATAAAAATTGCCTGCGTTTCAATTAATCCTGAATCGAGAGCTATTTCTAATATAAAGATGATAAATTTAAAGCAGTTCCTTCACATTTTCAACACAATGGTTACTAATCTCGAAGCAATTGAGGCTATTGAAGAGCGACAACGATCAGCTAGTTCCAGTCCGGCAAATTTCTATCCATCAAGCATTTTAAATCAACTCAACAATGATCCAAAGTTTACATTCAATGAATCTGATGACGACTATCTTGATGAATGTATAATTTGTCTAGAACGTAAACCTGACGTAATTCTTTCATGCCTTCATAGTTTCTGTGCACCATGTATAGAACAATGGAATGAAGGCAAAAAGAATTGCCCAATTTGTGATGATAAGCTACAGAGTACAAAGGATTCATGGGTGCAATTGGAAATTCCCGATGCTGACGAGATCAACGAAGAGATTGTTAATCAGTTGCAGAAAATAACGACTGATGGAAAGTAATTTAATTAAACCCAAAGATATTAAAAATGTGTCAAACACAAACTTTATGCTGTATTAAAATCTATTTCATTAATGTTAAAAATTTATTTCAAAATATTAAATTATTAAAATAATTCATAAATCACTGTTATCGTAAATATAATTAAACAAGAATTAAATAATGGTAAAAAGAGCATACATAACATAAAATGGTCCCAATGTCTTAAAAAAATTCAACTTTTGAAGCTTAAAACCTTTTTTTATTCTAATTTTTTCTCCTTTTTTTCTTCATCATTTGCTTTCGTTTAATTTCTTCAGCCTCCATTCTCATGTCCTCTAGATCCTCCTGCAGACCTAACTTTTTACTAATAAATTCTTCTCGCATGACTGTCCTGTAATCAGATTCCATTTCTCGGTCGTCAAAATCTTCATCGCGATACCTAAAAATGTAAATTTTTGGAATAAGTAATTTGCTTCAAGACATGCATATCAATGTATTTAAATTACGTACCTAGACTTATCATATCCAAAGATCTTTTGAATTTCGCTCGAATAATCATCACATACGTCATCATCGTCGATGAAATCATCCATTTCTGAGTCATACTCTGAATCTGAGTCCTCGTCCTCAATGCGACCTATATAAATATTGACAGTAAAATTTAATTAAAAATTTATAAAGGAACTAAATTGTTGCGCATTTTTTGAAGTTATGCAACGGACATTTGATATTTTAAAATTTAACGGTTTTCAAAAATTCAAAAAGAAGTTCAAATTTTGAACTTTGATTTTTCAAATTTTTGAATTCCGTTAAATATTTAAAAAGTTCATTGCACAAGTAGTACAAAGTGCAATACTTTAGGTTGCATAAACTTCAAAAATAAGGAACAAAAAATAATACACTTACGTTTGACTGGCATTTTCATGCCACGTGGTGGCTCTTTGAATCGTCTAACGTCTTTTGGTGGAAATTCACGTGTCCTCATTAAGTCTCTAGGTGGAAATTCGCGAGATCGCATCAAGTCCTTAGGTGGAAAATCTCTCGACTTTTGTGGTTCCTTCGATGGGGTAGTCGAGATTTATCGACTTTGCCATTCATTGTACTAGAACTGCCACTTTTTGGCATTGGAGGTGGCATTTTTGAGCTACTTGGCATGATGCCTTTTTGTTTCATTCCACTTCCATTCACTTGTGGCTTTGACGATGATTGTGGCACTTGTTGCTTCTGTTGAACTTTTGAGGATATTGGCGATGAATTTGAAGACCTTTCATCTTTTTTAATTAAGGCATCACGAAGTTTTGAGCCAGACGACGGTGGACTTGCTGACGATTTTGAAGAAATTGGTTTACTAGATTTACTGACAGGAACTTTACTATCACTTTTCTCAAGTCGCTTGTCATTTGATGGCAATTTTTGAGGCGTTTTATCACTATTATTATTTCGATCCTGTTTCGATGGATCATTAAGTCTTGGTATTGCACCTAATTTAGGAATTTTATTCATTGCTCCATTTCCTTTGAGCTTTCCTTTTCTAGCAGCTTCAAGCTCTTCCAGTTCTCTTTTCTCTTTCATTGTTAATAATCTTTCCGGTTCCTTTTTGGTTGGCATATCTATGACTATATCCTCATGTTGCTTCTGTTCAGCAAGTTTAAGTAGCTGATTAAAATCAACAATTGGTGCTGCCCGTAGTTTAGGTTTGGGCTTATCTGCTGGCGGTGCACTCTTTGGAGACTCATACTTTTCATACTTTACTTTACTTTTAGAACTTGATGAGCTTTTAGTGGGAGTTGTAGATGATGATTGTGCTGGCGGTGCGAAGGCTGACTTTTTACTGGCTGAAAGTTGACTACTACCTTCACCCTTAATTTTAGATACTCTTTGTCTATGACCAGTTTTTATATGATATTCATCTCCTTCTTCTTGATTATTAGCTACTTGATTATTGGCATTGCTTTTTGATTTCTTCGGATTCATGAATTTCTCGAATTTATCCTCTGTTGGCATCTTTTTGTACTGTTCCATAAGCTTTAAATATATAGCTTCACTGGATTTATTCTCAAATCCATAATCGTCATCATCACCAATGCTCTTTTCAAGTGTTATTTCTGTATTTTCATCTAGTTCCTTATCGCCTGTATAAAATTTCTTACTGGATTTAATAACTTTTAATGTCTTTTCAATCTTTCTTTGTTCCTTTGGATCTCTACGTGCCATTAATTCCAGTTTCTTCTCACGAGCCTCTCGAATCTTCTCTTCTTCCTCGATTTTTTGCTTTTCAAGAAATTTTCGGATTCCGGATGACAATTTTTTCTCTTTAGTCGTCTTTTTCGGAGCATCAAACTTTGTTTTATAATAATTGCTACTCTATAATGCACAAAACATATGGATGTTAAGGATAAATTAGAAAGTTTAATTAGGTGATATTAAATTTTACCCGATCATTAGGTCCAGCGACATTTTGCTTCGCTGCATTTATAATTGAATGGAAATCCATGATATATACTAGTTGGGAAACTGTTTTAATTAACAATTTCTACACGAAAAACTAGATATTTCGTAAATTTACCAGGAGAATAATTATTGATGAAATAAAAATAAAAAAACACTGCTAAACGCACTCACAGCAAATTCAAAAATACTGAAATGGATCAAGTACGTTGCGCTAAATATCATCAAGTTCAGGTAATTTATTGTCCAATAATAGTTTCCATGAAGAAAAAAAATCTTTATTTACATAATATAATAACTAAATACAGTGATTAGCACGAGATACAGGTAGTATTTTTATGAATTAATTAATCTGGATGATGCATAAATTTTTTAACGCGCTCTTCTATTATCAAATATAATGCTTGATGTGGATATAAGTCTTTCCTTTCTTCAGGCTTAACAAGTGCGTCCATATCCTGCAACTTCTTCCATCCAACATGAACCACTAGAAATTTTATTAATAAATCTCAAATTATTATGCATTCGATGGATATTTTTTGGATTCTTACGTGCAAGAGTCGGTACCATGACTATTGTGACTAGCCATCGGCTGATAAAACCTGGATTCTTTGTCATTATTGCCAAATATTGCTTAAAATCTCTTTTTAAATTAGTTAAATTGTAATGTTTTTATATTTGCACAATTTCCTTCGTTATTTCAGAATAAAATCTGACGACCGAGTAATACAGTACAAAATTACCTTCCGTACACAGGTAGTCGAAATTTTAAATTAAAATATATCTGATTTTGTCCTTCTAAATCTCATTTAAATTGGATACCTAATGGTTATAGATAGTAACAAACAGCTACCTAAAGCATCACTAAAATGAGAATTAGTTTGCAACCAAAACAACGACAAGCAACAGTTGCGTGTTGCTCGGAAGTTTGTTTACATCAGAATTCCTATGAAAATTTGTCAGAAATAATTAATTATGGATTCTAAGAAATTTAAGACGGTAAGCTTGTTAATAATAATGTTAATTGCATTATAACTAATAAATTCACATCCACAGAAAGAAGAAATAGCAAAAGAATTCGACAATTTGCCAGAAAGAAAGAGTAAAATTGCAACAATTTTAAAGGAAGAAAATGTCGCTTATTGCATCTGTCGATCATCAAAGCCTGGATTTATGATATGTTGTGATTTCTGTGAAGAATGGTATCATGGAGACTGTATTGGAATTAGTGAAAAGGAATCTAAAAGTATTAAGAAATATTACTGCGATCGTTGTAAGGCTGATGATCCAACGCTAAAGACACTTTTTAAACCAGCAACAACAAGCCAGCAATCGACTTCACAGAATGTTACTCAATCAGCCGATAATCTGAAAAAGAAAAAGGATAAGGACGCAAGATGTGGAAATTGTGAAGGATGTCGGTCTAAAATGATGGGGAAGAAAGGAAAGTGCGAGAAGCGACTCAGCTCTTATCAACTATCAAAGAAAAAGGACAAAAAGATCAAAGAAGGAAGAATTAAGAAGAGAAAACGCTCAGTAACACCAGAACTTGTTATTAATCCAGCATTAGAAGGTCCGAGACATTGCTTAGGTCCAGAATGTCGATATACAGCTCGTCCACAATCAAAATATTGCTCTGATATTTGTGGAATGAAGCTTGCTAGTAACAGAATATTCCAGATCTTACCAACAAGGTATGTATATCCAAAATATCTATAAAACTTTTTTATATCCAATATTTGTATCTTTCAATAAATAGAATTCAAGAATGGTCTACGCCAAGTATTGCAACTGAACAGAACAAAAAGTCTCTAGAAAAGAATCGGGCAAAGCAGCAGATCGTACGTGCAACATTAATGGAACTGGATAAGAGACATCGAGAATTGGATTTGATTGTTGAGACAGCAAGACAATGTACATTGGAAGAAAATGCTAAAGACAGGGAAGTGGATGTTGAGGATGAATCTAGCATGTATTGTGTAACATGTGGTCATGAAATTCATGCAAGGACTGCAATTAGGCACATGGAACGTTGCTTCAACAAGTACGAAAGTCAAGCAAGTTTTGGGAGTATTTTTAAAACCAGAATCGAAGGGAATTCCATGTTTTGTGACTTCTATAACGTTGTCAATAAGACATACTGTAAAAGACTACGAGTATTGTGTCCTGAACATAGTAAAGATCCAAAAGTAACAGACACAGATGTTTGCGGATGTCCATTAACGAAAAATGTATTCGAATTGATTGGTGAGTTCTGTCGTGCTCCAAAAAAGTCATGCTTCAAACATTATTGCTGGGAAAAAATCAGAAGAGCTGAAATAGATCTGGAAAGAGTAAGGCAATGGATGAAAATGGACGAGCTGGTTGAGCAAGAACGACAAATTAAGCAAGCAATGGCATCTAGATCTGGTCTTATGGGTCTGTTGCTTCACAGCAGTTATGATCATGAAAGAATGGAAAGAATTGCTCGAATGCAAGCTAAAGAGAAGCATTAGTGGATGCAAAACATTAGGTTTAAGACATAAAACATTGACAAAACATTGATGTCCTCATTTTAATCTTAGCATTAAAAATAAACAGCAGTTTAGATTTTTTGGTACAAAAAATAAATCCTTGAATTTAAATTTAATCCCAACATTTCAAATATATTTTTAAGTAACTTTACTGTCTTGTCAGTGCCTTTTCAGCATAAAACATTAAACAAGAAGAATTTTTAATATTTGAGAATATAAATTACATCTGATTATCGTCCCATCTTTTGCTTTATATGTCTGATGTTTTTGTAAATTGCATGCTATAAAAGGATTTATGAAGGATAACAATCCGTCTATTAATCACTCGGAAAAATTTAAATGCTTTTTGATGGCATCTAATGTTTCCGACCTGCTTTTCAGTAGCTGGTTTTGTGGGATGAGGAACAAAACTTTGAGAATGAATGACTAGCAAAAAGGACTATATCTACTGGATATACTCTATTGGATATGCTTAATTCTATTCATAGATGTCGCTACAATTCAGAAAGGAAGTTCGATATCTCATCATGGACTCAATTATCATGTGAAAATAGAAAACAGAAGAAGTAATAATAATCACAGACAGTCAAGTATAAAAATGACTAGATATCAACAATAAGAATCATGGCATCAGCATAAATTCGATAATAATGTCAAATACGAAGAAAATTCAATTTCCTTCAAGTGGCCACTTTACATAAATTTCTTCATGTCATAAATGGCACTGAATAAATTCAATCTTGCATTATATCATCAAAAAATCATGCGATTATGATGGAAAGCGTCTGTTTTTGTTATGCTTTTCGTGACTCTGATGGCTCTGATTTATTTTATTCATAATTTTATGAAAGATTCCGAGAAGTTTTTGTCTGTATTTAATTGGATATAAATTGCTGACATTTGTGAATGTAGCGACTGAAGCGAATAATCCATGAAACTTTTGATGGCTCAATGCTGAGATTTAGATTAAGCACATCACATACTTCGATTTTTGATGACTGAGATTATAGTTTGAGCTAAATAAATTATGATGTTTTGTGCTTGAGTGCTTTTAAGGGAGGTTTAAGACGAAAAATGATTACTTTTGAAGTGACAGCATATATCCGTCATAACGATCATTTGAGATTTAAATAATATTTATTATATCATAGTTTATAGCCCCTTTTTAAAGGAAAGTTCAGTCTGTATTTAAATTCCGAAGAATAAACATGTTTATTTATTAATACCTAAGCTGTACAGCACTTATAAGTTACAGCTACGCTTACAAAAGATATTTTAAGGTATTTTAAAAAGTTAAGTCCACCTAAGACTGTAAAACATTCTCAATAATTAATAAATTAGTCAAAATACACGAAAATAAGCAAATAATAAGCAACAAAAATTACATTACATCTCCTTAAGAGCTACACTACTAAACATCTTAAAAAGTCTTCCTTTTTTCCATCCAAAAATAGATCTTCAAAGAATGAAACTCAAGAATGTTCATTCATCTCCTATAATTTAATTAAGATAACTTTTTACAAATAGGGTGTTGATATCAGCACCAAATCAGCCTTACTTCTTAGTATGAAATAAAGTAAATCTACGCACATAGGTATTTATAAATATTTTGTTACTCGTTTTTTCCATTAATGAAATAGGAAAATTCATAAGATCTATCAATTTAAGGTTAATTGCTTTAGGAAATTCACTTAAAAAATGAATGATGATCCTTTATTAGCCTTCAAGTACCATAATTAGCTTCAGAGTCAATATCCAATAAACATTTATAGGATCTATAAGTCTTAAATGAGCATCAATATAAAAAGTTTTCTTCTTTTGACTTTTTCCATACTTTTCGGTTCAATGGTTTTTATTCCCAAGGGAGCTCTTCCATATTGAGCATGTGGAATATATATGTATTGTGCTTGTTATATCTTAATAAAAACAACTTTCTTTCAATGTCATTTCCACATATTTATCTCCATCTATCAATTTGATATCGGCTTCTTAATGTATATTTCTTAGGAAATATTTTTTTGGGTAGTAATGAGCTCTTATCAGGCATGTGTTAATTTTGGAAATAATAATTACAAATTATAACGGTTTTTGTATATTTAAAAATGAAACAGATTTCTGGAGCCTGAATTTTTAACCGATTTTAAAAAATTTGAAATTTCAACCTTTTTTTGAAATATAAAATGTCAACGGTTATTTACAATTTGAAATTTAAAAATATTCGAATTTTTCGTGATTTTTAAAGTTTTATCAAATTAAAATTAAAGCTATTAGTTTAAAAGCCTACCTTATTCAGCAAAAAATATATTAAATCAATTTGAAATTGATATATACCTAATCTAACCTAATTTCAATTGTGCTGATTCATAAAATAGGATATTGCAAAGTTTAATGACATTTTTTTCACTCCTTCATTTATCACTTGAAATACAACGCCATCCAATCCAATATACAGCATAAGAATCTTGTTTATAAATCTCTTCACATACATTATATTTCTGTTGATGATAAAGCACATTAACTTTCTTGGTCAATCATGTACACATGTGTGAGATAATGGCTAAAGTGAACGAACATCGGCGGCAGCAGTTGTGCTGTACAAAAAAAGAAAAAGAAAATTGTTGAGGACAAATCGTTCAAAAATCCTTTATATAAATTTAAAAAAAAATATAAAAAATGAGGGGAAAGAGCAAAGCAAGCAGTGTATAAAGGTTATGTAATATAGTTTATATCCCTCCAGAAATATACAGAGTATTGTGCCTGACAATGAATGGAAAGTGAAAGTCATTCATTCATCAACAGTATGAAACAGAGCTTCTCATATGGCTGAACGACAGAAAAATGGTTTATTGGATGAATAGTAGCAGTGGCAGTAAAGAGGATATGACTCGACGGTGGAAATGAGTGTGGGAAAATGTAAAGAAAAATTGAAAAACAGTAAATTTCCGTCTTTATGCTGAGAGACTCTCATTTTTGAACAATTCTCTCTCATCCTAGTCAGTTCCTCTCTTTCAAAAAAATATGTATCGAGTCTTAGGCAAGTGAGTACACAAAATAATATCGAGGAAAACGGCAAAAATAATCGGAAAAATTTTCCTCTCATATTGTCAGTTATTCTTACGACGGTATCGGAATTGGTCGCATAAAATAATATCAGAAAAGTAGGAAATATAAAGAAGAAATCAGTTCCTTCTGGTTTTGGCTAGTAAGTGATAAAAAAAAGAATATTTCTTTTCCTTTATGTTGCTAAAATTCGTAAAATGAGATTGAGATGAAGGAACGGAAAGACTTGAAGTGGTAACAAAAAAAAAGTAAGAAAATAAAATAAACTTTTCCCATTAAAAGCACACACAGTGGCAAGAAGGAATCTCGAAGAAAGATAAAAAAGAGAAAAGAATTTGCTTCTTTATGTCTATTGTCTATTAACGCAATTATTTCATTTGCTTCCTTCTTTCACTTGGAACAATAAGGAACAAAAAGAATGCAAATAAATAATTTGCAGTTGGATGTGATGAAATGCCTTTGACATTGAATTAGAAAAGTGAATAATTTAGTCTGTGTCTTGTGAGTGAGACTTGGATGAAAAAAAGGTGGAATAAGAAGCATAAAAAATAATGTAATCGAAAAGTTTGGTATTCTTGTGAAAATACTTACCATTTATTTCTGAGGAAATAAAATTAATTCCACCGGTTTGAGGAAAGTTTTATTTCCTCTCGTTAATTTTGGATCGCCTTTTTCTTCTCATTCTGTATGTCATGTGCGTTTTATATTTGAATGGACTGAATTTGATGAAAATAAAAAAGGTGGAAATATTCAGTATTTAGTGAATGACACATGGAGGAAATTGTTCTATTATAATAAAGAACTTTTGTGTGATTCTAGAAGCTGAACTAAGAGGATATAGTTAATGGATGTTTAGGAAAGTTGTTGGGTAACTTGTATATTTTGTGGAATATTTTTGTGAATGGAGAAAACTGGTGAAAGAGATTAATTTAATGCTGTCCTTTTAAGGTTCATATACTTACGGAATGCTAATGACTTGATACCCGAATGGACAGAAATACTTTCGAACTAGACATCAAGTTACCATCAAATAGTTATAACAATTGTTGTTCATTCTGGATAGTTTCTGTCCAAAATTCAATAAAATATTGAAAATTAATAATAAAAGGGGTCAACAACTGTGATTGCTACACCAATTAATTTTGAATCTAAAATAACCGTTACAATTGAAAAAATTTCAAAAATTCAATAATTTTAAGTAGTTCATTTACCCTTTAAAATCGTCAAAGCAACTTAAATTTAGCACAGCCCACTTAGCTTTAAATTTCCCAGAAATTCTTCCAAGAATATTACTTCAAACAATTTACATTTGCTTCATTAAGCTATTAAAATTTTCGTACGGTTGTATTTCTTCCTTAAAAACCTTCAAAGAAGTCATTCAACTTCCATCAACTTGACTTTCCTTTCTTCTCAGAGAAAAAGATGGAAATTAATTGAGTGCAAATAAAAACAAAATTTATTTTTTGATAATACACAATATTTTGGTAGCAAGTAATAAATATTCATTATAATAACTCAAAACTCGAAGAAGGGTACGGCTAAATGCTTCTTTTGTAATTAAGGGCTTATTTAAGATGAAATATTAATCAAAAATGAAATATTTACCATGAGTTTATTTCGCGATAAAACGAGAATTAACTCAGGTACGGAAGGAGTAGCAAAATATTGACAAAATACGTGGCAGGTGATAAGCAAATTGACCCGAGCGATAGTTTATGTTGAGAATATGCCAACGGTTATATTATATTCAAACTGTATGAAACTGCAATTAGTTGATTTTCCCCTATTATAGTTGTAAGTCCCTTTCATATTAATATTAAGTCTGTTTTCTAACTTCAAACAATAAGCTCCATGCTTTCTTAAATTTCTAAGAGGGTTCACTTCCTCTTTCCTAAGAACTAACAATTGAAGTCCTCACTTCTGAAGAAAATATCCTGTAACTTCCTTTTAATTCAAGTCAATCATACCTTCACTTGAAATTCTACTCCTTACGCTACAGAAACAAGTTAGTAAGCCTTTTCCTAGAAGAACTAATCTTTATTATTCTATCAACCAGACGTAAAACAATACATCATATTGTTGAGAATCATCCAATTATAGTCAATTCTATTGCTTTTCATCTTCGTTCAGAATTTTGAAGTTCAAAGACTAAAAGTTGTCGAGAATAGACAGCGGAAGTTAATAAAATTTGTAAAATATAGAAACAAAATACACAAAAAGTCTTGAAATAAAATTTGAAATTTATAAAGGAAGGAAGAGCTCCGTGACAAGCTTAGCATTCTCTAAATATAGATATTTCGACAACTAGAAAAGCTTTTAAGGATTCCTTCTTCATACAAAACAAGAAGGTAAGACTTGGAACATTTTTCAAGTTATTTAAGAAGTCAGATCTGAAATGAAAACTTCATCAATTTTTAAGTTTATGGAATTCTTTTTCTCGTCTGATTCAAACTGATTTTCAGACAAAGACAAAGTTTTTCTCTTTTGTTTGAGCAATACAATGAGTTGTTCTGAATTTTTATAAATCACTTCTATTCTTAATGAGATTTTATTTTTCTGTACTTTATAAGCACATTTGCAGGATAGTTTTAGATGCAGTTTAATCATGACATTTGTGTATTTTAAAATGAAAAAACTGTAAATTCACTCAGACGAAGTTTTCTAATTATTCATAGAATGTGTTAAAGTTCATGACAATAGCTTGTTTATAACATGAACTTGATAAAAATGAAGTTGTTTAGGTGAAATGTTAAAACTCATCCTCAAGTCTTTGCAAAAGAGAAGAGTGTAGATTCATATCCGATCCGATAATTGAATCAAAGCAGGCGCAGTTAAGTTTCAATCTAGGATAGCACTATGGAGCTGTTAGGACACTGCTTAGTCGCCTCAGTCTGTCAGTCTTTTCGACAAATTCTAAAGCATTCCTTAAACAGAAACCTAATCTTCAGACTGACAATCTACCCTGTCACTCCAGAGGCCACTTCGCTACGCCACCACAATATTAATTTTCATTTCTCAAAGTTTTTAACATTTTGTCAACAAGTATTTGTTCATGAGCATTAAAATTCCAATGAATTTAATTTGTGTTGAGCAAACTCATGTTGAGACATACTTTTTCAAACTTTTGTGTCATACTTTCAAGGTTCAAACAAAGTAACCTTAGAGTTTCGCCTGCAGTAATGACTTGAATTGTTTTGACAGTTCAACAAATGAAGTTCATTGGAACACTCAACAGATTTTGTTCTTCAAGGTACTTTTGTTCCTGTATTCTTATGCTTATTGCTTTGCTTTTAAATATCATCAAAGTACTTTGAACATATTTATTGACGATTTTATTTTTCTGTGTAAATACCCTGAGTCTATACTGTGTTTATTGCTTTTTATTGGAAAATTCATGTCTTTTGAGATTATCTGGATGATCTGGAATGTAAAGAGAGTGAATTATAGACTGAATATAAAGGAATGTTTATGTTTCTATATGGAATTGCAAGTCTGCTTCCGAGAAAGTTAGTTTGAATCTCATTTTGCTTTCTTACTGCGCTGGATGTACAGATCAACTGTTATCCATGGTCGCTCTCAGTTGGTGTCTAACGCTAGCTGCTCGAATCACATCAGGAACTAAATATTTCCAAATATACATCCAATCATTTCTAATAATCAATCGAGTTATTGTCGATATGGTAAAAAACTCAAATATTCGACTGAATTGTGCAAATATTCATGACATTGATAGAAATCCCTTCCAAAAATATAAAAAAAGAGTATAGAATGCCAAATAAATAACTAACAACAATAGAGTTCATCATAAAACAAATTGCATTTGATGCAGGAACATGAAATAAATTTTAGATCACAGCACTCAATAATGTATTCGATTCAGAAGAATTCCGAATTTCTAATCAAAAAATATTTTCAATATTCCATGAAAAATGAAGCGCACAAACACAGCCATGCTTCATTCCCCCCCATGGATGCCAAGCTTCTCATTATTCATCACGCAAAATCTAATTATGGTGAAAATAAAATAATTTAATTAAGTCGCTGGAAATGGTGATGGAAAAACTTGTTAAATTTTATTAGAACATTAACCTGAAAATGAGTCTCACACACAGCATTAGTAAAAAAAAGGAGATCCAATAAAAGTGTCATCGACGTCTAATGAATTCTGTCGAATTGAATTTCAATCGAACTTTTTGAAGCATAAAATTAGATTAAAATCACAGCAATCCTATTAACCATTTTGTGACTTGTTTGAGCAAATAACAAAATTAGATTAAATTTGATAGGCAAGAGTGAGTTTGATGCTTTTTTTATTATTCGATCGATACCTCTCTGCTCTGCCACCTTTTATAATATTAATGATAACACCTACTATAAATTACTAATTATTATTATTATGAATGCTTTGTTCACAGGATTCCTCATCATATCATCATCATTTATGCATTGGGCAATCGATAAACGATTGTAATCATGATCTACAATAGGAAGTGGAGAAGCTTTGTACAGTTCATTCATTACGAATGATAGGAACGGTATGCAATTTAGTAAGGGAACTGTTTATAAATGATGTTCATCAGAAATTTGGCTTTAAAGCTTGACGTCAATTCAAATTTTATGTAAAGTCGACTCTAGTCTAGTCTAGTAAAGTTTAGTCTTAATCTGTAGTCGAGTTCAATTCGCAGTCCATTACATATCCGAATGCGATTATTCAACCATTTTCTTGGATATAAAATTGACATGTCATGGTGAATACTAAGAATGCTAAGTTTATAATTAGACATATGGTAGACTAATCGAAGCTTGCTCTACTCGAGATAGAATATTGTCGATATGGCATTATGCTTAACTTAACCTATGGCATTTAACATTATATTTCCAGTCCACTGGAATTCATATGATATCCAGGCCATTAAAGCAGATGTCACAAAATTATAGGTTCAGATCCTCCTCCTCCCCTTTTGACACATCCCATTCCCACCCAAAACTAACTCTAACAGGCAAAGAGCATGCTTTCATAGTACAGGAAGACCACCACGGTACCGAATAGCAGTCTCTTTGTCTGTTGTGAGAAGCCTAAACTGATGAACGTCATTTATGAACAGACTCCCCAAATGGTTGATTAGGTGAAAGCTATTCAATCGAAATTGATGGTGTATAAACAAAAGAACCAAAAATAGGCACTATTTCTTCCTGTATGTGGAATATTTTGTGAGTGCTTATTTCATTTATTGAGGAAATTTCAAGCAGCATCTAAAAGATATGCGTGCGTAAACCTTTTTTTTGTGCTGTACATAATACATAAAAAAAAATAAATTCAGTTTCATTTTTGCCACTACCGGCAGGAAGTAATGCTTACCAACACTATTGCGTTATGGTACTGAAATATTCATTTATAGAAGGAAACATTTGATCAACAAAAAAAAGAAAGGAAAGAGAAGGAAGGCATAAAAAAAGAGAAATAAGAAGACGGAACAGTTTGTGCGAACAGAATATCAAATGAAATTTATGTGCGCGTTCTCATACACAATTTTTTCGGTCGGTTTGAGAAAAGGATCTCCAACAGCATCTATGCTGTACAGCAAGTGAATGAAAATAATAATAATAATATTTATAATGGTCAGTGGATCTGTATGTGGCAATTAGCACAAAATAAAAGAGTAAAAAAAAGTATAGAGGATGTCATTGAATTAGAAATTGAGAATGGCAGTGCGTTGAAAAGGAAGTGAGAATTTAAAAAGAAAATATATATAGTGGCACTGTAAACAATGAGAAAAAATAAACTTGAACGGCAATTAGTTCTTGCTGGTGCTTAAAAAAAAGGAAACTCATTGCTGCTTCTACATGTCCGGACAAACTTTCCGTTCATTTAAGTGTAAAACAGAAAAAGGATTTTTCCTCATGAAGACCATAAATCTTTTGGTATTTGACCAGTGTGTGAAAAGGCACTGAAACTTGTTTTTATTCATCTGTGTGCTTAAATAATTTTTTACAATTTAACAGTATGTGTTTGTGTCTGTGTGTATTTGTAGAAAATTAAATGAGCTATCATCATCATTAAATGATAGTAGGAAAAACAGTTGTAATCTGTAAGTAGATGACTATGATGCATCTTTTTATGATGGTTTAGAGTTAAAGCTTTGAAAGATTCTATTTGGATTGGCTGGATTGTGGAGATTTGAGGAGCTTTTAATGGTGAATTAAGTTGGGTAGAAGGACGATTTGATTCTTATGGATTTCCTGACTAGTTTAGAGATTTAGTTAGGACTAGACATTCTAACAGGTCAAGGCATTCGCTACGTTGTCGTACAAATGGTAAGATATCAAGTTGTCTTAAGGACATCGTGATGCTGACGTATTTTTGGACCGGAATATACGGTTCGCGGCATTGTACCGCTCTGGATATCCTGTAAAATCTTATTTATTTCAAACATCTTTCCCACTAGATCAAGGAATCCCTAGACTCCGATAACAGAGGCATAGCTTAGAAATCTTTGTAGTTCCAACGCAACAACTGAACTTAGTTCAATAATTTTCCATTAAGGATCTCTATTGGAAACCTTAAAATCTAACTTTGATGCTCTTGTGAACTTTGAAGTAGTATTTCATTTAGTTACTAACCTAAAGTAAGCAACATCCAAATTATTTCTATCTCATCTTAATGCTTGCGGTTTACTTCAAATTCCTTTTCCATGTATTAGCATCCAATAGAAACAAGAATCGCTTTGAAGTTCAATATGAATACAAAAAAAATGAAGCATTACCTAGGAAACCCAGCCCTGATAGCTTTTTTCGAATCTTCATTTCCTTCAAAAGCACATCAATAATTCACATTTTGTGGGAAAAATATGAACATCTGAGAATATTTCTGATATGATTAAGAATTCTGTGTTTGCTTTGTGCCATTTTTCTTCCTAAGAAGATTATCTGATAATCCTAAAGACCCTTTAAATGAATGTACTTCTCTTTTTACTTGGAATTGGATGCTTAAGAGTGCTTGGGAACATAAGAGAGTTGTCATTTAGATAAGAAAACAGTGAGTTTGGCAGTTGTGCTTGCTGTGATATTGGGAAAGTCTGTGAGTTGGATTATGGAATTGGAATGTCTGTAAGTTGGGTAGCTGACGTTGTATCATCGGGGCAGGGACTGAATTCTGAAGTTTAGAATCAAAAATAGCTTCCAAGGGGCTTAAACTAAGAGAGATAGTTACTTAAAGCTTAGCGCATTTATAAAAAACAAATGCATATTAGATTAATCAAAATCAGTTCCAAAACGAATAGAATCTTTTGAATACCTGCTCCATACCTGGCGCTACATATAATTCCTTTAATCAGCTTAGTAAATAGTTCCAAAAGACAAAGTGAATCCACAAACCATAAAAATTCATAAAATTGAAGATTTCCTTAATCACAGAAAGGAAAATTAAATAAATTATATCATCTAGAACAAGAGCCTTTCTTTGTGTATATTTGTGAATGCTGAAATGGTCTACAATAAAAATTTAAAGTAATTAAACCCAAAATATTATCTTACTTGCTTAATGCCTCTCCATGGAATGTGCAGAACATAAAAAAACATTCAACATTTTTTTTAGTTTCTTCCATCTTTAGTGTATTGTAGTATTAAATGAGGATTACAAATGAAGCATTAAGCAGTGTGGCATACTCGAAAAAAAATATAAAGTTTTTCATGAAAAAAGAATTAAAATTTGTTGTGAAAAAAGCATTAAGCTAAAATTTGCGATAGAACGAGAATTAAACGAGACTTTTTAAGGAGCACAACAACAATAATGGATGAAAAAATGTTAAAATCAGCGACTGTGATATTCGTTTTTGTAAGTCTAGGTAAGTCAACATGAAGATTAAAGCTTAAAAATTACTACTATCATTATTATCATCATTTCCTCTCACCATTTTTGCCTTTTTACTCTGACTTTTGAATGTTATTTTACTTACCGCAATACCATATTTTCAACATCCTACTCACCAACAAATTGCTTTTCCTTTCTCATTGTTCTTTATACCTGACAAATATTTGTCTGAGATAAAGAAGAGAAGAAAAAACTATCAGATTGTGAGGATTAGTATTGGTAGACTTGAAAATATGGCAAATATTTTCATAATCACACAATTTTCTGTGAAATATCTTGGGTGTGCCAATGGACAAGTCGATTTTTTGTTTACTTTATGATTTTTATCTACTTTGACTGTTTAACGTTCTTTTTTATTTGAATAATATTTATTACAACATAGTTGTATACCCTTTTGTGTACAAATTTTCAGTCTTTCATTTAATTTCGAAGAGTAAACATCGTGTTTTTTGGTTTTTGTTAATTTTTGTACAGTTTTATTTCAATTAATACAGCAACGAACTGGTAAAGTTATGGTTTTATTGGCAATAACAAGTTTTAAGTAAATTACGAAGAATAAACAATATTTTGAACACTTTTCACACAGAAATAATAATAAGAAAAGTAATTTTGATGAATTTTTCCGCCTTCTGCGATTTAATAATAGTAAACAATTAAAATAATAAACAATTTATAGTAAACAATCAAATCCATTAGCACACCCAAAACCAAAACAACAAAAAAACTTGATGGAAAAATTTTCTTTAATCCAGGATTGAATTCATTATCTATGAAATTCCAAAAAAGCATATTTCTCACTTGAGGTTTTCAAATATCTATGCAGAGTAATAGAAAAGAAAATTTTAATGTCCGAAATTTCTTCACCATGAAATTAAATTTCAACAAAATTTTCAAAATGTCTTCAAGAAATTCAAGTTTACCTACCGTGAACAAATAACAACAATTATTCTTTACCATTTGTTTGGCTTTAAGAATCCTTAAATGTTTGGAAAGATAGAATATTTGTGGAATTTGTTAAACAAATAGCAGAAAAATGCGGAGAATGGAAATTTTTATGACAAATCTCCATGTGAATACAACAGCATAATGTTCACCTGAAGCTGTAGAAACGACTTTTTTTGAGTTTATTTGTGAAAACAAGAATATAAAAGCTAATTGATGGTTTCTGCAATCATTTACTTATGGTATATTTTTATTTTGCGCATCAATCAACAAAATTGTTTTAAATTTCATCGTACTGAAGCGTCTGGTGTACTGTTGCTGTGCTATTAGCAATCCACATTAATTACATTAATTTCGTTTAAAGGAATTTTAAACGTGAAATATGAACTTAAATGAATTTTCATTTAGTTTGCAACTGTTTTTTCGGTTTTTATTAATTAAATAAATTTAAGGCAACTCTTGTTCCTTTGGGTGGAATTCCTTTTATATGTGATTCATGCTTGAACCGTTACTTACTTAATGGGCTTATAGATTAATTGTTATCTATGAAGTTTGGTTCTTTTCTAATATTACGGCACAACAGAGACCACGCTTCGTCGGGTGCAGTTTCGGTCGAGGCTTACTCCTATAGACTACTCATATTCCTAACCTAGAAACCCAATCTTTGCAAAAAAGAACAAAGCTTTATTTGACAAACTCTTAATTCTGAAGATTTCAATCAAATAAAAAGATAAAATCAATTACCTTTAGAGTTTCTTGATATTTAATTCTGACAGAAGCACTCAAAAGTCTTCCAAGTATTTCATTTGAAAGTTCCAAATTGAATTCAAAAGGAGGAATTCTTTGAAAACTCATTTATTACCTTTTTGTCTTCTAGTCAAATGAATTGTCGACGAAATTGAATTTCTAGAATCTAGATCAGTGGTGGACAGCCTGTGTGCTGCCAAATATTTTTGGAAATGCCATGAACCAATTTCTTTCAAAGTTTACCAACTAAGTGTGCCGAGATGAATAGAAGGTTGTCCATCACTGGTCTAGATTATCTGTCCTTGTTTATCGTAGGATTTTGCAGAAAATTCAATAAACTTAAGTGATCATCCTACTCGAATCTATTCTTATCATAAATGTCACATAACTCAGTAAAATAATGCATAATATTGACATTTTATTGGAAGTTATCTGTCGGATTTGATTTACATCATGATGACCACATAAAGTAAAATATTTCAGCTCAATGTCTACCTCAAGAATTCCATAAAAGTTGCATGACTTCCGTCAGAAAAGCTCAACAAATATTCTTCTTACACTAAGTCATGATAATCTCCTTGATATGAATTAAAGAAGCACAGCTTTTTCACCTTTAAGAACGTTAAAAATGTCGGATTGTGGGAGCTTTTTTTTTGTTATTTAAACATGCATTACTGTGAGATATCAGCCCACAATGATTTATTAATCCATCAAGTATTTTTCTTATATAAAATAAACCATGGAAGCCATTCTTGGTTGACTTTTTGGAATATGATGAGTCATTCATAAATGACATTTAATCAAAATGTAGGTGGGGAGCTTTCTGGCTTTGCTCGTGGCTTCTATTCTACCCGAGGAGTTGGTAGGACAATGCCAAGTCTCTATGATGACGGCAAAACATAGGATGAGCCTTAAGTTGCCATAAAATGTGCCTCTGTTCACTCCTCGAGTTAACCTCAACCTTAAAAGTATATGATGTCTATAATAAACAATCCACAAGAGAACTTGATATTTTGGTAAATAAAATATCCATCAAACTTAACCACTCAATGACAATCCCCTCGATATTCAATAAATAAGTTGAAGATTCATCCAAAAAGAAGCATAAATTCCACCTAAGCATATCCTCATTCATATTCTGAATAAGCACCGACATCAATTTTAATATGTGAATCGATTTGAGACATAAAAATAATCATAACCAATTTATGGTTATATGAGACAATATCCATAATCTAATATCGGTATATCTTGCCATTTCTATGCCTACATGCAAGAAAATTTCTTTCAAGTCATTGAAATCCATAATCCTTTATTTAAATCTGTCATTGATTTTAACAAGCATAACACCTTCAGTCGTGACAATATTCAGTCATAAATCCGATAAAAGTCAATCAAATTAAGCACAATTTTAAATCTATAATAATCCATAGAAGAAAAATTATTATTATTCCTACATTTTATGGCACTTGTTCATGCACAAAATCCGATTTTGGTACAACTTTTTCTTTTCTCATTCACAAGTTTCCACCTCAATTGACAGTCATTCTCTTCCTTTTATCTACCTACATCTCATTCCATCTCTACATCGACATCTCACATCTCATTTCATTTGCCTTGCTGTGCCTTACTTGTCGTCTTTTCATCACCTTTTCTGCTTTTTTTATTTCGCACTGCATGAATAATTCCTTTCATAATGTGGAAGTAATTTTTTGTGTTAAAAGAAGTCGCTTCTCATTTCCACCCTTTTTTCATAAGCGGATTTTAACTTACATCTTTGTAGTCAATACGATACACACACACGTCGTGATTAGCGCGTGTACAAAATGAGACGATGAATTAAGTCAAGAGCAAATGCAATAGAACTTAGGATACATTTTACCATACATACATGTTCAATATTATTTCATGTCACATCTACTCATGCGGAATATATTTTTTTATTATTATTGTTATGTATAAATGGAGTAGAAAAAAAGGAAAATCGGGTTCATTAGCACTTACTGAATGTAAGCTGGTGCGGTTATGATAAGTAATTTTCCAATGGCTTTGTGGTTGTTGAAATTGTCATGAATTTTGTGGTGTTAGGGGATTAAGTTATGGATTGTTTTATATTAAGCTCCTATGCTGGATGTCCTTCTGTCATGAAATATAAATGATTTTATTTCAAAATTTAACGGTCAAAATTCAAAACGGTCAAGATTTTTAACAATTGCTGCTTTTAACGATTAACGGTCATTATAAATTCAAATTTCATTTCGTCAAGTTTTTTAACGAAAGATTGCTGCCAACTTCAAGTTAAACATTCAAAAAAGTCGTTAAATTTTCCATAAAATTCATGGAAATTACTATAATCCCAAACAGCACGTAAAACTGCTATGGAACATTGTCTAACTCGGTACAAATTCAACAAAACAATGTCAATATGTATCCAAAAATAAAAGACCCATTTAATATCAAAGCTTAAACTAAACAAATCGGAAATAATGTTCTTATATGCTTTTGACAAATCGCTGTACCCTTAAGCATCATAATATTTTCCCAATTGGTAGCTAAAATAAATTTTATGCACCATGTAATGGAAATCAGATGCGCTTTGATACACTTTGTTAGTAAAAAGGTCACTGAGTTCATCTGAAAGCAATGAAAAATTGCTGAAAAAAATACTCAATTATAGTCACGGAATAAAATATTGTAGAAATATGGAATAAAAACCACATGAAAAATGCTTTAAGCTGTGGAAAATTGCCTCATCACAAATTATAAATCTAATCAAATTTTCTTCCTTTTTTTATACCAAATAACGAATGAAAGAATAAATTGGATGAGCTTGTTTCGGTCGAGAGTCAAACGATGAGCTTTATATGAATGAATGTGTTGGGGTTAAGGCGGCATAAGAGATTTATTAAAAATGATTCCTCTAGTTACGGTTGAGGATAAAAATCTGAATTAACTTTTTTATATCTACATACATATATCTTGACGAACTGTGTCATAAATCATATTTCTCTGTCCAAAAGGAGATGGTTTTACGATAGATGGAGCATGAGGTTTTCCTAATGTGTTTTATTCGTGCTCACTCCCCCCACCAAAAAACAATCCACTCATGTGTGGCGAATATGTTATCCAACTCAATTCAGTTTTGCCTCACTCCATCTCATCTCATTGCTTTACATGTAGAAGCATTTATAAAGCTATAAAATTGTACTCATATGCTGCTCCAATCCACGACTAGTCGGTTTTGCTCCCCCACTATAGCATCACGAAACGAAAGTAACAACAACTTATGATGAATGCGTTTCAATTTACTTTTTTATTGTTCCTTCTTCTTGGACGTTTCTTGTGTGTATGATATTTGTATGGCGTAATGTTCTCCAGCTACTATCTTACTCATATACTATTTTATTTCCACTACCCAAAAAGAAAAGAAAACGTTTTTATTACGAACTTTATTCAATGTAGTAAGTCAAGAGCTTTAACATTCACCACTGGCCGACGTTTTTTGTGTGTTTGTTTTCCTCCCGTCCCGTCCCTTTCCTATCATATCAGTTACAACTATGGAAATAAAAATTTGCTCATTCATCCATTCTATTATTCTTTATTTCTCTCATGGATCTTGTTTCTTTTGGTTGATTTTTTGCTGGTGTTTTGATGTGATGGATATATTTGAATTTTTGATGATGGATTGACTAGTTTTGGTCTCAGATGTTTCCTGTTTGAGGAATAAATCTTGAATGAATTATTTTCACGAATATTTCAGAATCAAAACAATCAAGTTCAAAATTTGAACTTTAATTTAAATTCTTATTTTCCGTTGAAATTTTAAATTTTAAATTTCCTTTAACTCTCTTAAATTTCAATCCTCAACTAATTTCAATGGCTTTATATTCTATTAAAAGGTACTCTAAGAACAATACTAATATTTGTACATTAAATGTCATTTAAAACAGAAGTCATTTTATTGATAATAGACCTCGAATTTCATATGTCGTTAAAATCGTGCAACAACAACTGCTGACATATGACTAACTCACTAGTGCCCAAACAATTCTACACTCCAATGAATGAAAACTACTAAATTACAGTCTTTTGTGACACGGTGTGAAGCTTGGTAATATCCAATTATTGCTTATGAATAAATCATCATAACATTCAATCTGCTTGACAATGGTAATAATAACAAATATTAATGTGCACACAATTATATGGGCGGGGAAGAGATAACAATCGAAAATGAGCGAATATTACCGTTTTCAATATTTGATAAAATTTAAGTGATCAATTTTTCCACGCCTAGCTCTAAAAAACTTTTGAAAATTTTTGTGAAACAAATTATGATTTATGATATGATTGGGGGGTGATAATAATGGGAAAAATGTCAAACTAAATAGTCGCATTTTGGTAAAGAAATCAAATTTTCGGGTTTGTGTACGATAATCTATAATTTATGTGAAATGGAATATAATTGAACGTGACAGCGGATTAGCAATGTTCAGGTTGACAATATGAGTCTTATTGTGGTTGGGATTTGATGGTAAAATTCGTAAATTATTGAATTTTGAAAAATTTTAAGGGGTGTGAAACTACTCATAAGAAAAGAATTTTTTTGAATTTTTCAAAACCGTTAGAAATTTAAATTTTTGTACTCCTCTGAATCAACAACTCTGGACACTTACAAACGTACAGTCCGTAACCTCAAATCAATCCAGTATCATAACAAGGCTAGCTATTAAGGCTGGATCAATATCATGTCATTTCTCATCAACTCGTCTCTCTTTCAAAATATGCATACATCCTGATACTAAAAGCAGCCAGACAATAAATAAATTTATATTTCCTCCCATATATCCTCGCTAGTTGAGTCACATAAGGATGATATAGCTGAATGAAACACGTATCCAATTTTATATGTAACATCACAATTTCTGGTAATTCATTTTTCTCGTTCTCTGCTTTTTTTATTTCCTCCCCTGCCCATATTTTTTTGTCGGAGCTCAACATTGAAGGAATCTTCAAAAATATAAAAAATGAGGGAAAAAAGAAATTGAGGGAAAATGTCAGCATAATTTATAGCGGACAGTTACTCATCTCAATGTGAGATGCCCTCTGAGCATATTCGACCACGCGATGTTCCTCACATATAAATACAAAATGATCTATAACAGCTCAGTCAATGTGTTCCAAAAAAATCCATTCATTTTCCGTCATCATCAACATCATGATCGATATACATAAAATCGAGTCCCTTGCCGCACTGCCAATTTTTTATTTATCGAACTTAAAAAAAGGGAAAAAAATCCTTTTTACTCCTCAAAAATAAGCAGCGAATTTTTCTCACTCCTGCTTTTCAGTCATCATAATTTATTGCTTCAATTCGCAGGCAGTCAAGTGGTTACTGTGCTTGAAATAAAAAAAAATTGTATTTGAATCAGGATGCGTCGATATGGCTTATTTTGTATTGAAAAATTTATAACGGTATTTTGAATTTTGAATTTTTAACGGATAGTCCAAGGGGCCGTTCACTTATTTCGTTAAAGAATAACGAACTTTTTTCAAAATTGAACAAAAATCCCTCTAAATCACACAAATCTTCCCATCCTAAATCCAAAACATAATATAATTTAATAGGATACAGTGAATGAGTACAATTCATTATTCATATGCTCTGCTACTGCCAACAAATGTGTATTTCATGCTTTCTCTGTTGCTGTCCAGTTATTTTATATTTTTAAAAAATAAAAGGAGCATGAAGAAGCAGGGATGAATATAAAAATATTTTATGACAAAATGTCAAGTTCTATTTAATTGGATTTAGTTTACGCTCGAGTCTCCCAGCATAACTTTAAATGCTAAATGGGAATATAAAAACATAAAAAATAGATAAAATTAGTTTAAAGCCATTAAAGTTTTTAAATTGAATTTTTGAATAAATATTATGATTTATGCACGAATTCTTGGTCAATAAATTAAATAGGACATGCAAATGAGCAGATGTTATGACATATCAGTCAAACAACTCAAATTTTACAAATTGAATTAAATTTAAAATCAAAAATGTTCAATTTAATTTAAAATTCAACAAAAATCAAAACAAATGTAAGTCAAATATTGCAATTATGTGATGAGAAGCTACAAATTCATCATCAATTTCCAATTCAGCTTACTCAGGATTTAAGACAATAGATTTACTAAATGAAATTTACATTCTTCAACATTCAACATCCAAGAAGAATGCAAATCGTAAAATTGCAAATAAGATGATTGATAGAAAAATCTTTCAATTTCAATTTATTTTATTGAAAAAGTATTCATACATCAACATAATAAAATTTTGCTCCTTGTTTTTATCACATTGAATTGAATTCCTTGAAGGATTGAAAGCAGGAAACAATTTTGCTGTTCAAAATTTATTTGCATTTTATGTTTTATAAAACTAAACAAATTTTCCCCCCAAATGCATTTGATACTGTACATATTGTTCTATTTTGTCAATCAAAATTTCAGTAGCAAGCTTTATTATATTCATAGATAGATTTTATTATGTATACTGAAATATAATAGAGAAATCCCATTGAAGATAATTTGAGAAATGGAAACAAATTCATTTTCAAGTTAAAATAATTGACAAAAATAAACAATTTCGTACATTCTCATCATTGTAATCGCATTACTTCTGATATAGTTTGAACAGTTAGCCTGGATGGTAAGATTTTTTGGATTAAACTAGCTTTGCATTTTGATTTTTTGAATCTTTGTTTACAAATGTAGAAATTTAAAGTTTTTATGAAATTTTCTATTAAATTTGACCATTTGTTCGTCATAATATTGATCTTTGCATGTTTAAAAGCTTTAAGTTTTTAAATTTCAAGATCCAGGACTGTTAAAATGAACAAAAATAGCAAAAATATCATTTTAACAATTTTTCCGCCATTTAATTGTTCTAAATTGAAAATTTTGTGCTAAAAATTAACTTTTGTACTAAAATAATTCCAAAAATCATTAATCCAGGCAACCATCCCCACAATCCCGCACAAAGTCCCAAAAGAAAAACTTTTTCATTTCCCCATTTTCGCTCGATTTTAAAACTTTACATATTATTTAGACTTTTAAGCCAAGAAAGCGAGAAAATGGCAAGAGTACGGATGACATATGGGGAGAAACTATAGAAAAAGTTTTGTGCATATGATTTCGCTGCTATTACTTTCCATTCAGAAAAATTTTATTGCCATAAACGGATGATAATGGTTATGAAATAGGAGAAAAATGGTAATAAGGAACAACAAAAAAATTGAAGAAGGCTAAAGAGATGGACATTAAAGGGATTTTGTGGTGCTGGCTAATTTATTTTATGTAGTGGAAAAAATGTTGGACAATTTGTGAGGATATTAGGGAAATTGGCATGAAAGTATATATGGTCGAGTCACTAAAGACATGCTTGGTGAGCGGTTAGTAATGTAAAAAATTTGTGTTTTTTGGGTTTTAAAGGGTTCCTTTTTTCATGCAAATAAGATTTTAGAAGGGATTAATTTAATGATTTAGGGATAGACGCAAGAAAAGTGGATGGAGGGACTTGTGGAGCTGGAAATGTGGAAGTTGTGGAAGGACAAATAGAATTACTCAGATCTGGAAGATCAATGGCTGTTTAAGAGTAGTTCATGGTTAAGGACGAGAGATAGTAAGTCAGACTTCGCAGTCTTACCTAGATCTAGTAACAGTTTGTAGCCTACAAAGGAAGGATGTAAGCTAAATTATTCATATAGTCAATAGAGACTCGATTCCAAGATCTCTGTGCATATTAGCACTGTTATAGTGAACGAAACCACTCAGCGACCAAACTGACTTCCGATCAACATCACTTCCGTACACCTTAACCAAAAATTGACTATCCTAGAACCGCTCTACTAAAATCACAAGAAATTGTCTTTAAGTCCTCTTATAAATTTCAATATTGAAGCTTTAAAGCCAAAAGAACTTCCATTAAAAGCTCAACTCACACTGAATATTCTATGACCAAAAAAATTTCCCATTCTCACATCATGCATACATAAAGAGCACCATGCTCAAAAAATATTGCAGATACATATATATTTTCAGTACCGCATATTGAGGATCAAAGAACTTTTTTAAGTAAGCTTTCAAAGTGTTTCCACTCGCACTCTTTCTTATTATTATCATAAACGCCTTCAACAGACAGCATCATCAGGCAGGAGCTCTTCTTATATGAAATTCTTTCTTATTATTCACAATTATTCGCTCGTGATTTCCATTATGTTTTTTGGGGAAAATTTATGGGCTTTAATTTCATGTCATCTTGCGAAAATAATTGCTGTGCCTACATCCATTTTTTGGAATAAAAACAACAGTAATTGAGTTCCATTAAATACCTTGTGTATCTCGTATCTGAATTGAATTATTTTTTGTTCTTGCTGCTTTTATTCCTTGCAGACCAAATCAAATTTATTCATCAATCAACGGTGAAAAGTCAATCTTCTATGCTGTATTGTTTTTCATATTGTGAATAATTTATTTTCCCGATCGATTGGACAATTGTTGACATCCAAAATATAAATCATTTGAAAATGTAATTTCAAGTGGGCATGGCTTGACATATGATAAAAGGAAGCGATTCCTTCCTTGGTGGGCAGTATGAGTAAGGTTATTGTCAGAATTGGCAGTTATAATTAAAGATCTGGGTTGAATAAGGATGTAAAAGCATTTGAATGTTTTTTTAAGGATGAATAGGAATTGACTTTAAGATTGGATTTGCAAGGCTGCTGAATTGTGGAAAACTTATGCTGAATTGGGCTGGAAAATTATGAATTCAGCAGAAAAGTGCTGAATTATGCTAAATAGTAATAAATGTGCTGAATCAACGCAAAAAGCACTGAATCACGCTGAATTGAATTGAATTTCATTATATAATGCTGAATTGTGCTGAATTTAGCTTTTATAAGTTGAATTTGACTGAATTCAGCTGTAGCTTCAATTAATGAATTCAGTGTATTTACTTGAATCTTAATGAATTCAGCTTCATTAAGTTGAATTATGCTGAAATCAGCATCATTAAATTGAATTAGCTGAATTGTGCTGAATTCAGCATCATCAAGTTGACAATTTAAAATTTGAATCTTAAACTCAATTTAAAACTCTTTTAAAATTAGCGTCAACTTCTAGTCCGATATTCCCCAGAAGTCTATTCATATAAATTCATGTAAATAAGACTTGTAACAGAACAAGCAATTCCCAGAATTTATGAAGAGGCACTTGTCATTTATTGCTGAAAATATCATTAAATTCAATTGGAATTTCATAAGAATTTGAACAAAAATTCAAATAATTCTCCCATATCAAGACAAACTTTTTTATTTACATACATTCCAGTTTTTTTGACACAAAGAAATGGAAAAGAATAAAATTTAAATGACTATTTGGAAAATAAAAAAAGGGCAACGACAAAGCCATTTTACCATTTATGACCCAAATCAAAATGTGAAAGAGAAAAGAGAAATTAGAAGCTATTTGAAAATGTCGAGCAGTCAATTGATTTTATAAAATTTCTTCCGTTTGTTGTGCCAAAATAAAAACTTTTATATGGAATGCTTCCAGAATGTTTGGAATTGAAGATTTGATTGTAGAAAAGCTTTTGGGTAATGGAAATATGAATTATTAAGGGAATTATTTAGAAAATTGGTTTTGAAACATAAATTTGCTTTATAGAATTGAGCTGAATAGTGCTGAATTGATCTGGTCAATTCTGAGATGAGCTGAATTAAGCTGAATAATACTAAATTGAGCTGAATAATGCTGAATTGATTAGATTAATTATGAAAAGTGCTGAAATAAGCTGATTAATGCTATACTGAGCTGAATAGTGTTAAATTTAGATTCATAGTACTATATTGAGCTGAATTGAACTAAAAAAAGAGCTTAATTGAAGATAATAACGCTTATACGAGCTGAATGGCGCTGATTCACATAAAACAGAGTCATAATTCAACTGAATTAAACCAAATAAATTCAATATAGACTAGAATGTGATAAATAAAGCTCAATGCTGTTGAATATTCCATAATAATAATCATAAATCTTAAATTTTCAATATTCCCACTTCAGCCAACATTTTAATAAAAATTTATAACACAACACAAAAATCGTTGATTTATTTAAATTGACAAACTGGAGTCGCATAATGTTTCCTCCTCCGTAAATGCATTTGCATTCCAATTAATTATACAGAAAAAGTATTCATTCGCAAAATTAAGTTTATTAAAAATTTCACACTGAAAATATGCACAATATTTAATGCTCTTACACCAATCTGTCCAATTATTTTGTGGTTCGAGGCAAATATCCAATTAAATTATAATAAATCACAAAATGTTGTTCATATAAAAAAAATTATTTCATGTGAATGATGGCATTTTTGAGATAAAATTAATAAATACTCAATTATTATCAATTTTTCAATCAAATCGAATTGGGAATAGCAAACATGCAATAAATTGGTCATTAAATTTCAGTTGCCAAGCTGTGACATCAGTACCATTATGTGATTTATGTCAAAAAAAATGAAATTGTGCTCTCGTTTTCAGCCGATTTATTTCGCTTAAAGGATGATGTTGATGATGATGATGACAATGATGCCCAAGCAACAACAACAATAAAAATAGATATAATCGGAAGCACAATAAAATGTAATAATAATGTAAACATTACGATGATGCAATTTTTATTTGGTTTTATTGATTGAGATTTGTTTGCTGATAGGCTTGCCATTAAATTGGAATATTGAATATTGATCAGAAATGTGGGTTTTATGTCTGATTGATTAAGATAAGGCAAATTTGCCAAAATTCTTTATTTTTAATATTTACATTATAACGACTTTTTTGAATTTGAATTTTAGAGTTCAAAACAGAATGATTTTTCAAAATTCACATTAACGGTTTTTGAAAATTCAAATTTTAGCGGTTTTAAAAAATTTAAAATTTTGGTTAGAAACTCTTCACCTTCTGATTCAGGACAGTGAATGTTCATTAAATAACAAAAGCACGTAAATCATGATATCAAATTGTCTTTATCAAGACAATAAAACTTACTTCCAGAAAAATAATTTATAGTGTAATTTATTAGCTCATTGTGTCAGAATTTATGATTGATTAATGCCAGAAAAGCTTGTTATCACCAGTGCCAATGAAACGAAAAGCTAGAGATAATTTCCACTCGGATACGAATTTGAATATCAAAGTTTAAAATATACCCTGGGAATTGAAATCTTTTGAAACCTTTGACGCTGTGTGTAATCAATTATAGCATCCATAATTACCATGACACCTTCAGCAGGTCGCAATTCATCGCTATGACTATAATCAAAAACATCTTTTTTCCATTTTTATGTGATGTTTATTCAAAAATAGACTAAGCTGCCTAGGATTTAATAATAAAATCTTTTTTCATACCTCAGAGCTTTTGAGCTTTTATTTTGATTAAGCTGCCCCATCAAATTGATGAATATTATGAAATGTCACCATAATTATGAATGATTCCTTAGCCAATTTATCTTCACATTGTGTGAAAATCCACAATTGTCCATTTTTTCTAATTTGCGGACGGGAATAAAAAAAGCTCCGACTTTGTATAGTTTGTGAATAAAATTAACATGGATTCAGATTAAATCCAGAGATTAAATTCACACCCTATTCACCAAAAATCACCCTCATTAATTTTCGCAGCACACAAAGAAAAAAAATTGAAAATTTTCTCAGATCAGACTTGAAAACAAAGTCGATTTACGTCACTCAATCAAAGTTCCACCAATTCTTTTCGTGATTTTCTTTCCTTTAAGATGTGAAAGCATAGTCAAAAAACTTTTTATTTTCCCTCTTCTTTCGATATCGCATTGACGAGCTTATACAAGCTTAGGCAACGTTAAGTATTCATTCTCAAAATAGCTCTCGAAATTTTTCGAGAATTTGCACTTTTTATGGAAATGAAAGCTTTCTATTGTTATATGTTTGAAGATGATATTGATTGATGTTGGATGTAATTGAATTATTATTTGTGAAATATTTATATAATAATCAGATAATAAGGTTGATGGGTGTACAGTGCTTTTGAGTTTGAGATTATTATTGAAGATTATATTCTTTTTATGGAAATGGATATTGTGTGCTTTATTAGGGTTGAATGTATTGAAAGTTATCCGTCATTGAAATGGTAATTTTGGATTCAATATTCAAGTAAAAGTTGATCTTATGCGAATGTTTACTTCTGCTTCGATTTACTGTTCAATATTTGAAAATTTTGACCGTTATTGTTCAAATTTTGAAAATTTTAACTACAGTTGCTCAAATTTTGATCATTATTGCTCAAATTTTAAAATTTTTGACCGTTTTTGCTCAAATTTTGAACTTTTTTGCTAAAATTTTGTATATTTGTCCGTTATTGATCAATTTTTGAACTTATTTGCTAAAATTTTAAATATTTGTCCGTTATTGATCAATTTTAGAAAACTTTGAAGATCAATTTTTGAACCTTAATTTTTAAATTCTTCCTAACCGTTATTTTTCTAAATATTTTCTGACAGTTATTTATCAAAATATTACGTCAATCATTAGCGATTTCTATGCAATCAATATGCAATCATTTAAAAGCGTTCATGTATCAGTATTTCCATCACACTCATTAACAAATTCAAAGAATTACTAAAATAACCAAAATCGAAAGCAATTTAAATTGAAAAGCAATGTTAGCAACCACACATATCACAAAATTTACATTTAAATTTACAAAATAAACAAATTTCAAAGCCACAGCTTGAAACACATATGTGCCTAGTTACAGTAAACGACGATGTTATATACATCAGAAGTGAATTATATCAAATTTCAATCAATCAGTAAGCACGATAACAACGATTTGTTTCTTGATTTTATTTATTCGCGTACTTGAAAGTTATTCTTTGTTTTCAAAAAAATCTTTTCAAAGTTTCTTTCCTTCTTTACATCCTTATTGTTCATAAATTTCATCGTCTCGTTCGCTTCTTTTAAAAAGTTTGTTTAAGAAAATGCGTATGTATGTTTGTTTGCGTACATACTTATGCTCCATTCGGTTTATTTATTGAAATTCAATAATTCTTCCATCCATTCATTCAATTTTCACAAAGATTTCTTTCATCCATTTTGCGCATACAACGTTCGATCTCCAAAGAGAAACTTTCTATTCTTATTTATTCTTTCTTCATTATTACGTTTCTAAATTGTGTCATGGGACAATAGACGAAAATGTTTACTTTCTCTCCATTTACCCTAAAGCTTTATTGTTAGCGGGATTTAAGGAGTGAACAGCTTTCATTTACACTCTGACTTTGAAATCTTGATGATAATTTTATCAGTTTAATGTATTTTAAGCTGTGAAAATGCTTAATTTGTACAAGTTTACTAAGTTTTTGTTGACAATTTGAGTTCATTGAAATAACGAACATTTAAGTTTTAAAATTTTACCATTTGTTTGTTTACAAATTCAGAAAAAAAGAAAAGTTCATTGGAATTTTAAAATTAAAATGTAAAATTGAGAGTATTATAAGCATCAGGTTAATCTACCAAACAGTAAAACTTTGTGAAGCTTAATAATTGTCACACAAACAATTAAAACTTTATCTTGAAAAAGCACATTGAACTTTAAAGAGTTTTGTTTAGACAAATTTCAAAGATTACTTTGTCAAATTCAGAGTAATTTCATAAATAACTAAAAATAATGCAATTTTATTGCTTTTTGAAGCTTAAAGTCTCTCTTACTTGTTTGTCCTTACTCTTATCTAGTGTTTTTTTGTTTATTCTCCTCTCTTATTCACATCTCACTTCATTATTTTGTGTTTAAGCTTCAATTTCCATCTAATCTCATAGGCGAGTGACAAGCCACGACAGCAGTCGAGGCAATGACATAAGCTGTTTATTTAGAATGCGAGAGTAAATTGAAACACTTGATTTTAATTCTTCTTTTTTTTTACTTTGCAGTAATTCCATCATCAACATCACCATTTAGTTACGATTGGGCAGAACTAGATCCGGAAGGTGAAAATAACCATATCGATATACATCGTGAGAAATTTGATCGTGATCATCCACCAACCGGACCGTATTTTGACTATGATTATTTTCGTAACGAAACAGTCATGGTTGGTGATACAGCATATCTTAAATGTCGTGTACATAATATAGGAAATAAAACAGTATCATGGGTGCGCCATTTGGATATAAATTTGTTAACAGTTGGTACGACAATGTACACATCAGATCCACGCTTCCAAAGTATGCATGATGCTGATACGGAGGAATGGACATTAAAGGTAAGGAAAATATCATCTTTCACAGCATTGAGCTTTGGGTTCATAGACCATGTCACCCTTTTTTTATGCTGTTAAACCATTTTGTTAGAATTTATTAGAAGTAAGAGTAAGAAAACATTTTAACTGTTATGGACGACGAATGAAGGAAAAGGAACAGAAAAAGAAAGTCATAAATATTTTTCTTAAAAAGGGACAGAGTCTAGAGAGTGTAAACTACTTTCAGCCATAAGATTGATTACAATTTATTTGCAAGTGTCTCGTTTTGAAATATTCATTCTGATATATATGAATGAAAAGGTACGGAGAATATAAAAAAATAAGGAAAGGTAAGCGGATATCGATAGCTATATCCAGAAATTCATAAAATGAACTAGCACCTGATTATCTGCTACATACATGTGGATTGAATAATATTTTTGTGGGCCATAACAATCAAAATTTTTATAGACTTGCGTCATCTTGCGGATCTACTCATATATAGACTTAAGCAAGGCTTGACCTGAAAATGATAGCAACAACAATAAATCTATAAATTTTTAATGAGCTTTTGAATCAAAATTCTATTTTATAAATGTTTGTTGATGCTCTGTTTGCAATCGGATTGATAACAAAAGGAATTATTCAGAAACAAAGATTAAAGCATCATAACCCTTTTGGCCAGGCCATTTATATATGTATCTGCTAGGGGTTTCTTAAGAATAATCCAAAATTTATAGTTTATTTGGGAGAATCCGTAAAGTTATTAATATTTTATGGCATTTTAATGGCAAAACTTGAGTAAAACTGTGATTCAACTGACAATGATGGAGTTTGAGATGTGTTTGACTTGTGATCCGTGCAAGACAACCCCTTATATATGTACCCCAATAGCACAAGTCGGTTAATCGATCCGTAATCCTGCACTGGGTCAGCGTGACTGTGATATGCTTTTTGTGACTGTGGCATGGTGTCTGTGACTGTAACATGATACCTGTAACAGTGACATCGTGTCTGTGACTGTGGCATGATGTTCGTGACAATGGCATGGTGCCTGTGACTGTAGCATGGTTTTTGTGACTGTGACTGTGACTGTGATATGGTGTCCTACACAACAGTACAAAGATTCATAAATACTTTAGGGATAATTGAAATTTAAAATAGTATCCATGTTGTAGCTTTTGTGCATCCTGCTTAGCTCGGTACTTCAAACAAAAAACTTATTCCTAAAGAAAATGTTTAAGCTGTTTGTTCAACAAATTGACCTATTTTCATGAATGCAATGTCTAAAATCATTAAGTATATACAAACACTTTTTAATATAAATGTTAATTTCATTGAGAATGAAAATTTACCCTCAAAAAGCCAAAAAAAGTGCATGATCATCAAAAGAGAGAGCACCGACAACGAAGGCAATTTAAATTAAAATGTTCGAAAAAATATACCTAAGTGCATGATAGAGGAAATTCCTTTCTTTTTTGATTTTTTTGAGTAAATACTTCCGACATTTAGTCTTGTTTGAAGGATTTCTATAAAATTGGCATCGTCTATTTCCCTCCTTTATATATTATACATAAACATTTTCATTCATGGGTATTCATTGAATCCAAAATAGCGAAACCAATTCCATAAAAAAGTAATCCTCGAAATATTTCACAGTACAAAAACTTTTTCCTTTCCCGTTTGCTGCACATGGAAAAAAATGGAAAACTTTGCAGCTCTATGGTTATTTTTACCGTGAAATTTTATGGCATTAAGGGTAAAAGTTTTTTATTTCTCATCGTTTAGTTTTTAGTGGATTTTTGAAAAAATGGTGCTTAATAATACAATTTGTTTAACAAGCTGGCATGGTGGCTGGATGAAGCGTGAGATTTCAGCAACCAGACAACGTTGAGAGCTCGGATTTGAAGCATTAGCTCAGTGCTATCGAGTTACTGGCTTATCGCTTGGTCTGATAGCTCAAAACAATCGCTACGTGCTTTAATTATTGAATTTTCTACGAATTTTACAAAATCTCTCAATAATTTCCCCTCGTCAAAGGTTTGAATTCCTTTTTGACCGTTATTTTTCAAATACATTTTGACCGTTATTTTTCGTGAAAATTTAGTTCATTTTCAAAATTTTTTTTTTGCAATTGTGAATTTGAAATTTTCAAAGACGTTGGGAGTTTGAATTGCATAGTTATTTGCCAATCAAATACCAATTGCAGAGCAACAATGCGCTTAAGTCCCTGGATCAATTCCACAAGGACTATAAACACATTTTTTTTGTGCTCTGTCAATTTTTATCACTCTCTTCATTCTGTTCCTCCTTCATTGTTTGTAAAAGCTGTTTTATGTAAACAAAATATCCTCCCCGTCCTTACAATAAGCAGTTTTAAAACAAATATGAAAGTTTTTAATCGTTCCATTTTACTCTCTCATTCTCACGTGTCGGTTATGTACACAACAGCTTAAAAATGCACAGCTTAAAGATACAGGATATTTCGAATGCCAAATATCATCTACACCTCCACGAGGCTATCCAGGTATTTATTTGCAATAACACAATTTTAATGTACATTTTCTCACTAATCAAACAATTCTTTTTTATTTCCATTTCCTCGCATTTTCTAGTTTTGCTTTCCGTCGTAGGTGAGTATAGACTGCAATAAATTCAAGCATTTCTTTATATATATTTTTTTATCGATATAATTCGAGCTCAATAGAGCAATAAGAAGCAATAGGAAAGCGAACATATTTACAGAATTTTAATTGAAATTCCATTTTTTTTTCTTTTTTCAATCTACTTTTATGTGCTCACAACAGCTTGTTGTATAGCATAAACAAACATGTATTTTCATTTAAATACGTTGAGATCAAATAAATGCACACAACGAGTTCAAAGTAATTTCCTTTATGGTGCATTGAGTATGCTTTAAATGAGATTTTTTCAATCGATTTGATTTTGAGGTTATGAACTGCAAAGGATTATGGAATGTGCTTTTTGAATTTTTAAAATCCGTTAAATATTTGATTAATATTTTTAACGAAGAATTCGTTTATTTTCAAAATTCAAGAAACCGTTAAACTTTTGAGTGACAAGAATTCGTTAAATTTCAAATCAAAGTAAGCCTTTTTTTTTCAAAGTTCAAAAATTGAACTTTAACAATTTTGAAATCATTGAAGCTTTTAATGCTTATAAATATTCAAAAATAAATAAACGGTACTAAGAAGAAGGTAGCATATTATATTCCATTGTAGTCGCACAGTCGCCTCATTAAAAACTCGATAAGAATTCAGAATAAATTAATGACATTATTAAGCCGCATTAAGGAACAAGAAAGAATGACATTGAAAGCTTTAAATTTATTCATTGTTGCTGTTTATCGAACAAAAGAGCATGCATCTTTGTTAAATCCATTAAAAAAAAGCTTAGAATTATGTGGAGACAGAAAGGTAAAAATTTTCCTTGTCGCACGTGCACTTGCTGTATTCCACTGATAATGAACTTGGCGTTTACGACGAAATTTTTATGACTTACAACCTCATATTTTTTTATCTTAAGATTCTGTCTATAAATAACATGAAAAGCTCTTTTAAATAACAAAAACTCAACTTTGCATTAGCTTTATTCACAGCCTGTAAGTCTTCTTAATTTTCTTGTAAAGTTTATTTACATTTTCATTAGCTTCGAAAGCTTCTTGTTCAATAAATGTTCATACAGAAAACAAAATGTGTTGAAATTCAATTTAGGGAACAATCTGGTGGCATATAAGACTTTCTGTGCTCTTTTATTGTTGGGATTTGTTGTCTTACAAATTTACAAAATTTAGAAATTCAAAATTTTAAAACCGTTAAAGTTCAAAATTTAAAAATGGTTGAAGTTCAAAATTTAAAAGCCGTTAAAGTTCAAAATGTACAAAACCGTTGAAATTTGAACTTTACAAAACCATTGTATTTCAAATTTTTGAACTTTGCAAAACCGCAAATTTCAAAATTTACAAAAACGTTAAAATTCAAAATTCCAATCTGTTGTGCTTAATGTACTTAATTTTGTTCTTTAACTGTCTCAGTAGGCTAACAATTGAATATCAGTCAACAATATGATTTCATTTAAATAATAACCATCGGTATTTCTTTATGAAAATATTTGTATATTATGATACATGATACAGCTTCATTTCTATTGCTTCCGAAAGATCTATTGACATTCAAATGTATATACATTTTGATTAAATAAATAACGACGATAACAAAGAAATATTTTTCCTCGTTTCTACATCTTTGAACCTTTTTTATTGGAGCATATTTTGTTATTTATTTATCCTCTTCCTTATTTTCTTTTTTTCATACGATACGTGTACGACACAGAGCCCATAACACAAATCTTGGGAGTACGAGAGGGCGACCTAACAGGTGAAATTTTTATAAATATGGGCTCAACAATCAACCTCACGTGTATTGTACGAAATTTACCTGAGCCATCATCCATACATTGGACCCATAATGGTGCGGTAAGTTGGTTATACAGACGGAAAGATCAAAAAACATAAATTTTTACTTTAACTTTACATAAATGTTGGTTGGAAGTAAGATATTGTAATAATATAAATATATGCAATATATTGTACATACATCAACACCCCAAAAATACATGTTTTTGGGCTATACATATCAAGGAAACTTATAAGTGGTTTACCCAACAATTTTTTATGTTTTTTATGTGGTCGAAAGTGTGGGTGAAAGTATACCTTTTATGGTGCTGAATGTGTACATTATTATTTTTAAAAAGTATAACAATAACAACAACAGAACCGATAAAAAAATCATAAATTTATTAGAAAACTTTTATTTTCTCCACTTTTTGGTCTTTTTGGGTAGTTTTGGATGCTGAAGAAAAAAAGGAAAAGCCACAACAAATCGGTAAATGAGAATCAAATTGTTTTCATGGCTTTTGAAACAGGAAGCAAATTATTGGTTGTTTATAGACATGTCTGTAAAATGCTCAAGATACTGCTTAGCAACAACTTGTACTGCACATGTTATTCTTATTTCCGCTTTTTCTCATAACATATCTATGCATATAACTTTGTATACTCAAAGTATGATACAAGGAATAATTTCTATAAAAAGCATGTATGATGCTCTTGAGTAAAATGAAAGTTCGTGCACAAAACAAGAGTTGCACTCAAAGAATCATTAGTATTATTGAATGCATAAAGGTTATATGCTTATGACGTACTCAAGGGGAAATTTGAGAGCATCAAGAGTGTAGCTATGGAGGGTTCTTTGCAGAGTTCGAATTAGACATGAACTTGACTTAATCCAAGTCGATTGAAAATGATCGAAGTTGACTTTGAGTTCTCGCCGATTTAGGATTTAAATCTTTTCTGTCGCAGGATCATCAATTGAGTTAAAGCTCACGTCATTTACAAACAACTCCATATGTACATCATCCTTGAGCACTTCTACAACATAATAGTTTGAAATTCCGAAATCGTGCATGTAACAAATCTATTATTATGACATATTGCAAAAATAAGTATTGACTGCAATCAGAAACATAAAATGCAGTACATACTAATGGATATCTTAGATAAGAGCTATTAAGGAATAATTTTTACAGATCAATATGCATGTTGATATCTTGAGATTGTAGATATTAAATGTGCAGAGATTTTTGATGCTAAGAGGAGTCGAGTGCAATTTTAAGATTTGATCTTTAGTATTCAGGAGTTGAAAATGTTGAACTTCGGCTATTCAGATCACAAAGCCTAGCTTCTTTCTAGTTTAAATTGTGGACCAGGAACTCTTAGTGAGTGTGAGTCACTAGCTTGTATTGATTACGACCCTGATCTTTGGAAACACCACCCGTCACTATTACCGACGAACTACAATATAATCTCTGAAGGTAAACATTGCGATAACTAGGTATTGCGATTGATTTTGCCAAAGTTGATCAAAATTGATGATTTGGAGGAAATAACAGTTGTAAATGTCGTGGAAAATGAGCTACGTTTCCAGTGCTTATGATTCGAGAATGGATATTCGCTTTGGTAACCAACACAAAACTATCGTTGGATTTTGATAACATTCCCGAGTTGGTCATTATATGGTGCCGTATTGATGGTAAATCTTCAACAGGTTATGGTAACATCTCGGAATCCTTCATTTAATGTTCAAGAAATTATATCGATAATATTTCTTGGGACTTGCTGTAATCAGTAAATCCCAGATGTCGGTTAAAATACTTATCAAAAGCTTCAATTCATTCTTTGAAGCCACGCAAGTTTCTCTACATTATTTACACAATTACACCTACAGTATGCTACATTTGTAATCTTAAAATCGACACCCCTTTCGGTATACTTCCTTTAGAAATCAAAGTATCTCCTCACTCATCCCTTCTTACCTTATCCAAATCATACAGATTTACAGAAATAATCTTCTCAAGTGTATCGATGAGGTATCTTCGATAATTCCTATACTAATTGAATTTCCCCATGCCATTTTAACATTCTATTGAATATTCTCTTTAACAATTTCCCAAGAATATAATTTAATTAAGTCTTTTCAAAGCAAAAACTAATTAAAAACACGAACGCAAAATATTTACAACTAATAAGAGAGTAAAATCAAATAAAATTTCAATTAATTTTCTGCACATGCTAAGTCTTTATGGAACTAAACTTAAAATCACTTTAATTTTTCTTTCCCCATATGTAAGTACCTTGCTCAATTCCAGAATTACCTCAATAAAAAAGTTTATTTCAAAAAGAAATTTTCTTCCATCTGTGGCGGTGAAAAAAAAGTTTCTTTTAAATTGTTCATGCATGTATCATGTGATACGTTTGAAGTTTCTGTTGCATGAATATGAGTACTTAGCTGGGAATTCCGTCAAATGCAGGTAAAATGATTCAATCAACTGAAATAAAAGCCAATTAAATGAAAAAGTGACGTTCGATTTGTTGGTTTAATGCTTGATAAGGAGAACTTTTAGTGTAATTGATATAGGAATAGATGTGGTTAGTTCCTTGTGTGATTTTCAATAATAGATTGATGAAATTGACAATGTTTACCTTTAAATAGTTCTAAAGGGGATGAAACTATAAATGATGGAAAATTGTCTATGTTAAGGTAGAAATTTAAATTCAAATTGACCGTTAAATATTCAAATCAATATTTTAGATAATCAAACAATCAAAGCAAGCATTTTAGACTATTTTAACAATTTCCTGCTTTTTTCAAGGTCGCATTCTCAGAAATATTGAGGAATTACTGATTTCTTATATGTTATTTCCAAGTTATTTCATGAAATTCTTTCCTTTCACCTCAAAACATTCCTTTTTCTTCATATTTCCAAGCGTAAAATACCCCACAAATTCAGCATTTTAAAACTAAATTTTTTCAATTATTTTTCTCTCCTTTTAAAATGCGCCAAACACAAAATCGTGCATCACTTTGATGCAGAATGAAAAGAAATTAAATTGAAAACTTTCATCACTTGAAAAAAATTGTAAAAAGAAAAAGAGAATTTTTTTTAATTGAAATTGCAATTGAATTCACTTCAATTAAGCAGTAAAATACAAAAGAAAAGTTCTGCAAAGTATCTCAAATTTTACTTAAATGAGTTTTGAAAGTGCTTCAATCGTACTTTTTTTTCTGTCAAAGCAAATTGAGATGACTTCAAAAATAGATGCTGGAAATATTAATTACAACTAGTTTTTTAGCGCATTTTTGACACTTGTTTTCAAAAAGGTAGCTTAATAATGCACTTTGTTCGTTCGTTCGTTCGGTCGGTCGTTCGGCTGGAAAGCGAGATCTCGAAAACTAGACATCGTAGAGAGCTCTGGTTTGTTTTAATAGCTTCGTTCTATCAAGTTATTGGGTTATCGGTCATTTAGAAGTTTCAAATCAACGCATAAATACTATAATTAACAGTTTTTCATTTTCATATACAACAACAACAAAAACAACACGTTTTTTCATTGTTTTACAGTGGTTTTGAATGTTTGTCGATGTTTTCACAGTGTTTACTGAATAATGTTTGAATTTTTTTTTACCGTTATGAGGTTTGAATTATGAAAATCCGTTAAATGATGAAGACCTTAAATTTGTGGAAGTTTTATATGGATCTTGTTTTTAAGATCTGGAAGTGACCTGGATCTTGGTGTTTAGGTCTGGAAGTGACCTGGATCTTACTGGATCTTAGTTTTTAGGTCTGGAAGTGACCTGGATCTTATTGGATCTTGTGTTTTAGGTCTGGAAGTGAATTGGATCTTACTGGATCTTGTGTTTTAGTTCTGAAAGTGACTTATTAATCAATTACTGATCGCTGGGTCGAAAATGCGCTTAAGTCCCTCGATCAATAACACGAGGACTTTTGTAATTTTTTTTTTAATTCACGTTTTTCTGTTAATTTTAATAAAGTTTGTCTGTCTGTTATTGTTGTTGGGATTTTCAACCTACTTGAAAAATTTAATCTCTTTTTCTTGTTTAAGGATGAACTGATTCAAAATATAAATTGAGTTTGATGACATTGGATGAATGTCTTGAATGTTCAATTAATTTTAAGTCATTTATTTAAAAAATAAAAGAAATTAGTTATTGATTTCTGTAGAATAATCTATAATTGCTCTAATATATCCTAAATGTCCTGCATTTATCATAAATTAGCAGTATTTGATCTGTTTTATGCATTTTTACTAAAACCTGTTATAACGGCCATTTGAGATTTAAATTATATTTATTGAACATAGTTTTAAGCCCCTTTTCATACAAAAACTCAGTCTGCATTTGAACTCCAAAGAATAAACATCATTGTGAATATAAATTACAAATTCGTATAAAATTCTTGATAACAATTACTCTTTTTAACTTTTACGAAATATTATTTGCTACAAATCAACTTTATTGGAACTTGTTGACATCTTTTAATACAATGTAGCAGTATTAAACATTTGAAAAATAAGAATGAGCTAAAAATGCAAACAAATCATTTTCACGCCTTTGAAAATGAAGAAACAGAATTTAAATAATAAATAACCGTTATTCTGTAATGTCTAAATGACATTCAATTTGATTTTGCTTAAATTGTCAGATGAACATAATTTGTAAACAATCTCTAAAATATTCAATACGCTACATCCTTCATGTATCACAAGAAGAGCTCCTTAAAAACAAAGTTTTTCGCTATATTCTATTAAAAATCACTTTAAAAATGTATGTAATATAAATAAATAAACTCGATGCACTTTGTAGCTGTTTAGAAATTGTAACAACCTTCATGTCACTCTAATGACATTCACTCCTATGACATGTTTTTAATTCATTTAATGAGTAAAACATTTACATAACAAGTGTTTATACTATAAAATTTTGAAATTGAGTTGTAATATGTTTGTGATATGTTTTGAAATTTTAATTTAGTAAAATCTCACATCATAGGAAAAAGTTTACATTCATATAAATGAAATGTTTATGGTAAAGTTTGAGATGGGAAGATATGTATAGAGAAAAACTTTCGAGACAAAACATTTAGGAAATTACATTAAAAATTGTACAATGCTGTAGAGAAAAACTTCTTCAAACTGATAACAACAATTGTTTATTGAATATATTTCATTATAGTAAGTGTGAGCACAAAAGAGTGGAAAATTTTTATATTTATTCAAGGATATTTTGAGGAAGTTACGAGTGTATACCATCTGATGGTTGAGAGTGTTCCTGGGTAGACCATCTGATGTCTGTAAGGTAAATTTGCTAGACTTAAACGGAATTATTTACAATCCTCAAAAAAGGTCAGGAGATTCTTTTTGTTTTACACGTGTCACGAGTTTTCATCAAATTCGTGCTCTTGTGAAATAAGGATTTAAGACACGTTTGTGCAGAGGCACATCCGCAATATTTTTCATTAAAAATGAAGTTCTGTTGAATTTGGTGAGTTTTAAAGTTGAATTTGGTGAATTTAAGGGGTATTCAAATTCTAGAAAAATCGTAAAAATTGATTCAAATTCTAGAAAACCGTTAGAATTTGAATATTTTCTAGCCGTTAAAATTGAATTTTTAAAACTATGTCATTAGCATGCAATTCTCTTTGCTGAGATAAAAATACACAAAATTGAATTAAAACTCGATTATAGCCTCAAAACTTATCTATGCATCGAAATAAATTCAATTAATATTCTCATACTTTTTTCGAGAATCTAATTCAGTCTGCAAACATTTTAAATAAAAAACAATCTCAATATTTAGTTGTTATTTACACAGATAAATAGAATAAAAATGTTGCTATATCCATTTGTTATAACAGCATTGTAAATATTGTAACAAATCGTTGAAAGTAGCATCATGTAGCACTCGTAAAATGGAGTCAATAAAAGTAGATGAAATTCATTCAGCATGAAAATAATTTTCATTTACATCTGCTTTAAACAATGTTCAGCATGCTTTTGAGTCAAACAAATATTTTAAAATTCAGATTGCATACTCCATGCTATCGTCGTCATGACACAGCCGAATGAAAAAAATACTTTCTCCCTTCAAAATTCTCTTTTGTCTTTTTTAGGGTTTCATTTTTGATAAACTTTTGTTGATAGTATTGATGGAATTGTCTGAAAATTGTCTGTCTGACAGTTGATCAGGGTTGACCCTCTTGCATACTTTGCTGGATGTGCAGATCAATTTTGAGGCTTGAAGCTGGTTCTATAGATGGCTGTGAATTTATTTAAGATCAAAAACTTTAAAAATTCAAATAAATTTCAGCCGTTAATTAAAAAAATTCAAATTTTGAACTCAATTTGAATTTTCTTCGACCGTTTAATTTTGTGGTTCAATTTTATTGCATATATTTATTTTATTCTCAATAGATTCGCTCTTGTTGCTAACAAGCATCTGCATCTATACTAGTTTTGATTTTCATCTCTCTTTCATTTTCTATTAATACAGGAAATTTCATATGATAGTCCACGTGGCGGTGTATCAGTGATTACAGAAAAGGGTGACATAACGACATCATACTTGCTTATTCAACGTGCCAGATCGACAGACACTGGAGAGTACAAATGCATTCCATCTAATGCCCATCCTAAAACAGTACACGTTCATATTCTCAAAGGTTCGTATCTAACTGCTCACTTTTCAACACTCGATTTATTTTTTTAATTAAAATTGTTATTGCTGATGTTGAAAGGGCAATTTTGGTTCCGTTTTCTTTTTCTATATTTCTCTATCCCACATACTTTTATGCCGTCACCGCCCCTTCTGACACATTCATTAAGTGCTATTGTGGTTTTTTTATATTTCCGTTTCAATGGACCTTCACAAAGCATTATGCTTTAATGCGATACTACTACTTTTTATTATTATAAAAGAGAATTTTCCATATTAAAACAAAACTAAGAGGAGGAATGAGAGATATCCTTTGTTGGTGACACACGATCTATATTACTGTGATGTAAAATTGATTGAGAGGAAAAATTGAATCGATTTTTCCTTCAACATTGTTTTGTTTTACTTTCAACCCATGCTTTCAACGGATATTGTGGTAAATTGATATTAAAGGCTGAAAATTTTGCTATGGTTCTTAAACAATAAGGAAAAGGAGTTTGGAGCTGTCATTTATTGCTTTGCTTTTGTAAACACAATAACGATTAAAGTAATCGATTTTTTATGTTTGAGAAGTTAACAATGTTGATTGTTTACTCAATCTTTTACAATATCAATCAAGTAATTGCTATCACAACTGACCTGCAGGCATTAAAGATCCAAAATAAACAATTGCAGAATGGATTATTGTTTGATTTACTGGGAATTGTTACAATTACTGAATTAAATGTATTCCAAGATTTCACAGCTTAAATTTCTATTAAATAAGAGGTTTGGACTTACTTGTTATCAGGAAAATCCGAGTATAGATGTCAATTTAATTGAATTTCACTGAATTAACTTAGTATTGTTTACATTTTCAAGAAGTTCAAAATTTGAACCTAAATATTTTTAAAGCAAATTTCAAATTTTAACGACTTTTTTGTAGAATTTTTCAATAGAATACAAAATCAACATGCTGCACAATATTCTAGATTAATTGATAATTACTTTGTATCATTCTGTATCATTATTAATGACCAGCTCTAAGGCTCTTATACAAAATTCATATAAAACTAATTAAATTTCATTTGAAATTTTCCACAAAGGATTTTGACTAACTTTGATGTCCACAGAGCATTATTTGCATTCATAATCATACAAGTGCTTTGTTTCCAACACAGTATAATTAAAGGAATATTTTTCATATTTCTTTCACTTTATCGAACATAAATCAGAATTTATGAAATGTCATGTTTTGAATTTTTAACCCTATTTGGTTTTGTTAGCTTGACATCTGAACACAGAGCATGAAAAAAAAGGTTTCATGTTGTTGAATGTCGGAAAAGTTGGAGGACACAGTAATGATGTAGCGAAAAAGCAAACTATATACAGCATAAATTATAAAATCATACAAAAGCAGTCAATTATTTCATATTATTTTGCAGTTATTAACCATGTAACTTGACATGTCCTTCTTCACTTACATAATCCCTTCTTGTCACCGCAAATGAGCTTTAACATTTGCCAGTACTTTTTTTTGTTGTTGATGAACTGCTTGCTTAATTAAAATTTATTTTCTTTTCATCCTTCTCGACAGTCAAAAATTCAACATTTCATTATGAAAATTAAGTCCCTAAAGTGACCCCTCTCCTTGTCATCATCATATTTGATATTCTTACTTTGTATAATAATAGACTGGTATAGTGTATAGTGGATGATGAGCCTTTAAAACGCATTTATATATGGCTTTTTAAATTATAAATCTTAACGGTTATTTTGAATTCAAAAATTTAACGGTTTTTTAAAATTTGAAATGAAAAGTTCAAAATTCACATTCACATTTTATGCCTTTACTCTTCATCCAGGCAAGCATAAAGCCACAAAATTCACTTACTTCATCATAAAAGGCTAACAGAATTAGATATAGCCTTACCTAATGAATAAAAATTTGCTTTAAAGTCCACAATGACTATTCATTTATTCAGTAAGGAAACTCGAAAGCCATGAAATAGAAAAAAGGTTGACAAGCATGAGTGGCTTAAAAATGTAAAGAGCCAACGGTGCTGTGGAAAAATTTTTTTCTGCCTCTTTCTTGCTCTCTTTTTAATGCAAATGACCATTCCATATAATTTATGGTGAATTTCCGTCATTTTCTTTTACTTTCATGTTATTTTTACTTCACGGATAAATGTTCATGTGTGTACATGCTGGGTTTTGTTGTGAGTTTACTCTTCTCATTTATTATTAGAGGTTTAAATGTTTCCAAAATTGTCGGAATTTTAAAAAAAAAAATTTAACGGTTTTTGAAGATTTGAAAATTCAAATTTTTGAAAACCGTTATTTTAAGATATTTTAAAATTGTTGAAATTCTATCAATAAATCTGACATAACCCCTATTTTCTCATGTTATGAGATATGTAAAATGGCTATATGATGATCATTTGCATACACAATACCCGTTTCATGAGCAAGAGAAGTAGACGAGGGAAAAAGGGGCAGGCAGAAAGGAAATTAAACACACTAAAAAAGAAGTGGAAAATAATCAACTTTGAATAAATTTAATGTTTATATAAATAGAACAACAAGAGTATAATATTTATCAGGTTCCATGCGATCAGGTGGAAAAAATGCCTTTTAAATTATCCACAAATAAATATTTACCCTGGACAGTATAAATACACACCAAAATGCAGTGACTATATATTGTATGAAATACAAAAGCATCAGCAGGACTGACCATTTAATTTATTTATGCAAATTTATTGATTATTGAAATATGATAAAAAGCAAAGAGCATTAAAAACAGGAAAGAGTTTCATTTTATTTATGATTTTTTATTCCCATTCTGTGACTTTTCAATTTGGCCTACTCGAAAATATGCTACCTGCAAAATATTAAAATGATTGCATTTATTGAAAAATTAGTTTTTTTTTTGGCTTTTAAGCATTTTCTCCTTCTTCATTTGGGATGTGCTTAAATAGACTATTGATAGATTTATATAAATTGAATTAGATTTCTCAATTTGTCTGAATTGCTTTTTTATTGGAATTGATTCCAAATGGAAACTTTCAAATTTAATTTACTGTTTTGGAAATTAAACGTATTTTTGTGATTTGAATTTTGATTTATTAATTTGTATTGGAAATTTAACGTCTTTTTGTGATTTGAATTGTGTTAGCTTAATATTACATAACTTTGATTTCAAATTTTTAACGAGAATTTTAAAACTCAAAGCATACTTTATTCTCTGTAATAAGTCTGAACATTTGTTGCAAAAAGTTTCCGCTTAGGTATTTATTTTAATATTTTCCCTTTTCATTAGTAAGTGCCAATATCATACAATTTAATTGTTTTAGAAAGCTCTGTGTACGATGAAAATTCTTAGAAATTAATGAAAAATATGAACTGAAAGTTCAAATAATGGAAAAATTTGTTGAAAAAGTTTCATAAACATTGCCACAGCAAGCATATTATTTTGGTAAACATGTTTTAGAAATTACTGTGCAATACCTACGCAATTTGTAAAAGTTTATATTTGAATTTTCTGACAAAATCTAAATTCAGCACATCATATCAACTAGTGTAATCTACATAAAAAAGAATTCATTATAACCCAATTTCTAATTGTCTGAATATTTGATCAATTGTCCAGAATATTTGCGTACGTGTTTACTATACATATTCACCTTATCAACATTTATATCAACATAAATGCAATAATTTATTTCCATAAATTCTCATACCACAAAGTGCCTCAATTATTAGTTAAACAGACATGAATAGCGCCATCGCTCTTTCTCTCTCAAAAATATTTAATCATGCGTAAATTGAATTTGAATATAAATGTTCTGGAATGAAATTAATGTTATGTATACTGAAAGTCCAACAACACCTCAATTATGCTTTGCTGTGCATTTCATGTTCATTGCTAATAAATCAAATTTGAACTTTATCGTTTCGTATCTATACACATGAGCAACAACTAAACCATATATTTAATAATAATTTCTCTATTATATTGAACTTTTTGGCATCAGTGTTGTTATTCGATTCATTGAGCTTTAGCTTTATTTAAATATAAATATGGATTCAATGGGGATGAAAATACTCTTTCGAGATTGCTTTACTCTCAATTATTCAGAATACGCGCCTTCTTTGTTCGCATTCGTTTAGCTTTTTATGGATAAACTTAGTTGATTTGATTTTGTTCTTCTTTATCAAGTGAAAGTGGGGTTAATGGAGTCAGATGTTCTTTGATTTTGACGTAGATAAAGTTTGATTGTGCTGATAAATTCAAAGATTTGGGAACTTTTGAAATAAAAATTTGAAATTTCAATTTTATTTGTTTTTCGACAATTTATAAGTTAAATTCAAATGATTGAGTTATTACCTGGTTTAGTAATGCTAGATAGTCCACAATATGCACATTTAATCGCTTATATCAATTAAAATTGCTAAAAAACTTTAAGAAAATAAAATTGTAAACAATTAAAAACTAAACGACTTGAAGTTGACTACAAAAATTCAAACTAGAGAATTTAAATAATGACCGTTAAAAAAGTCAAATGCAATTATTTTTCATCAACTCTGCATTGAAACATGCCTTCAAGGACGATCATCCTATCAGAAAATATAGAAAGCGTACAACAATCCATGAACATTAAATTACGTCTAAATGGAAGTAAATTTCCCATAAGTAAGAAACAGCCTCTTCTCAGATATAATGAATTAGTTTACATCATAATTAAGTTTGTACTCGAAAATCCTATTTATGTATAACAAAACAAAAGCCTGTCCACAATGTTTTTTACTGTATTATCGTTGCTCATCGTGTTAAATCTCGCACATAAAAATGACAAAACAATATTGTTTGTGGGAAGTTTTCATAAATATATTTTTGGCTTTCTTGATCCTCTCATACCCTCATAAAACTTTTCTTTCTCTCTCTTATTTTGCCATCGTCGGGGAGCTCTAATGAATGCTCATTTGTAATTTCCCATTTGACTTTCCCTGCTATTGCTTCAAGCATATGACACATTTCTAATTTAATTATTCTCGATAATTAATTTAACTTACATACACTTGAGATCTAAATATATAAATAATCATATGTATATGCACGTAGGTTTGGTTTTATATATAGACATAAACAATTATTAATCCACGATGTACAATCGAGGGAGTGCCAGCTGGTTTCAATTAAGAAAATTGATATTTTTTTGGGAATTTAATGATTATTTTTGTTATATCTGTGCTACCTCAACCCTAGCTCAAGTATGCCCCATAGCACTACATCCTCATATCAGCACGCCCTGGATATTTACGTACATTTTTAATATTAATGATACCCAAAGACATGTTTTTCTCATATTTTTATCCATTTTTTCTGTTTCTGTTTGTTTATTCATTAAAGGTGAACATCCCGAAGCGATGCAATCACATGCTGGTTTAAGCATCAAACAAAAACAACCGAAAGCAACAATTCATTCACTCTTATTATATCCGATTCTCATCTTGGCGCAGGTGATATCAGGAAGGTGATAATAAACAAAAGAAGAAAGGCACTTCATGATATCGAAAAATAAAATAAAATAGAGAATAAAGAACATACAACACAAAAAAAGAAGAAGAATAAGAAGATGAGGGAAAACTTATATTATTAAATGTGTATTGTTGTGTATGAAAAATTGTATAAAAGTGAACAAAAAAAGAATTGTTAATAAAAGAAAAGCAACAGAATGAGACAGAAGAATAGCTTAAAATATAAATATACATACATAAATGGTGGAGGAAAGATGGGAAAGTAGTATGAGATGTCAGATGGCTGAAACCGTAAACAGACACAAAAGAAAATTCGTTGATCCTTGCGATAAATTTTTTGGATAATGCTGAGGCACGGAGAGCTGTTTATCTAATGTAATTAAACTTATTAATGACCTGATATGCTAGATTGATGCTAGAAATAACTTTAAATGCTTATTATGAGCAAATTTTCCAAAATAAGGTAAACAAGTTGATAAAATGACTAGGAACTGGTCAAGCTAGCTTGCTGGCCATGAGATATTGATTATCTTTAAGGAGATATCTTGAATTTTAGTCATTTAATTGCAGAAAGTAAAGATTTAAATTTCAAAGAAAAATTCAAGAAGTTCAAATTTTGAACTTCAATCAGTAAAATTTGAATTTCAAAAAGCCGTTATTTTACTGAATCAAAAATTTTCATTCAAATCGTTCATTTTTGACGAAATAAATCAGTGAAAATTGAATATTATGCAGATAGTCATAAAATATTGACAACAAATCAATCGATTCCAATGAAATCAAGATATCAATCGCAAGGGATGAGAGATAAAAGGAGAATAAAACGAAATGTATATGGTGTTATATGACGGAGAAAAAAACGCTTTTCATGATTCTGTTTTCCTTGATATTTATTTTATCATTCCTCTCTCTCTCTCACAGCATTCTTTCTTATTCTTGTTGTTATGTGACTAAAGAAAGAAAACAAGAACAGACATAAAAATAAAGATAATATTCTCCATTTCGTCATATTTCTTTTCGCAGTGCCTTTCTCTTCAATATTTTTTATACGTAATTTTTTTCCTTCTCTTCTGTTTTCACGACCGTGTGTCTATCGTTTTGTTGATATCAACCATTTATGGACTTGTCAGCAATAGAAGTCTATACTGTCACAATGTCTAAAGTCTATTTCAATTTGTTCCTTTAAGTATTCCCTCAATTTTTGCCTCAGCAATCGATTTATCCACAAAACTTTACTTACTTTCTGTTATTTTTATGGGGGATTGTTTGTAAATGATGTTAATCAATTAAGGGGAGGTTAAGTCTGGAGTGTCAATACTAGACAAGTCAATGCAGTGTGACACATCATGTATGATCATATGACAGCAACACAACTGTCATTTGACAATGTTGTATGACATAGCAACCATTTTAACTGTCATTGTTCATGGTTCTTCTTGTGTCATTCGGTTCTTGTGATCATATGACAGCAACACAACTGTCACTTGACAATATGACTGCAACTGTCACGCGACTGTCATATGACAGACAATGTTGTGTATGTTGTGTGACATAGCAACCATTTTAATTGCCATTGTAAATACTTATTCTTGTGTCACTCGGGCTAGTAGTATCTAAGATCCGAAAAATATCTGATTGACATCACTTATGTACAAGCCTCCATTTACAAATAATGCTGATATCGCGCCATCATTCGAATTGACATGAATGCGACATGACATCTCATGATGACAGTAAAAAAAAAGTTCCTTATCTTCATTCCATTTTTAACATTTATCTGCCGAGAGAGGCAAAGAAGAATGAGAAAAAAAAATAAAATAAAATAAAAACTGGAAATAAAAGAAATGAAATTGTGTATGAAAGTGAAATAAATAAAATTATGCTAAACAAAAGAACAAGGAAGAATGTATTAGAAAGCGAGTCATGAATGACAAAAAAGTATGCGACATACACGAGAAAAAAAAAAGAACGAGATGTACGTGTATGTAAGCAGCAGTGAATTATGTCTATTGTTATGACATTTCAGGTGTCTCTTCTTACAGGATTTCTTATTTTTTTCAGCATAAAATATAATAAGGAACAAGAGGAATAAAAATTTTTTTTCATCGCCATCACTGAAGGATCATCATCATCGGCAGTAGAAATATAAATAAGATGAAGTACAAGAATCAGAAGGAAAAATATTTTCTTGCTCGCAATTGTTTGATTAGGGTTGTCAATGTGAAGCCTTACGTGATTGACACACTTTTTCTTGTGGCAACCTTGAGTCTTGATTGCTGTTTAAACTTGTGAATGAAAAACTTTTCTTTTTTGTGAAAGGTAGAATTTCATTATATAAGGCTATAGGACTGTGTAAGGCTTTGGTAAAGTTTTTTGGACAATAGAAATGAAGTTTATGAAGCCTTTGTAATGAATTTATTTTAAATGAATTGAAATTCTAGAGAATTGTCGCCTTTTTCAAACAATTGGATTAAGATGTGAGTTGTGACTTTAAAGTTTATGCTTAAATCCTTCTGTTTTCATTGCCTAACCAGCAAGGTTAACTCAATTTTGTCATAAAATTATTTATTATTTTTTAACGGTTTTTTGAAATTCAAACTAGTTTTCAAAAGGGTTGGCAACTAAAATCAATCAACTTTGAGTAGTTTCTTCCCCTCGTTTAGAAAAATTGCGCATTTTTAGTGTTCATCAACAAAATTAGATAAATCAGTGTACATTTGAACATCCTGCAGATGGTATTGTGCTGAGAACAATGTAAATTCACAAAAAACTCTTAAGCTGGCTCTAAAATTGGCTAAAAAGTGACTTGAAACTATGCCAATTACTTATTCTTTCCACAAAATTAGCACAACTGCTAACTTAAAACTTTCATGCAGCAACAAAAAACAAAAACTTCGTCTGTTAAATCTTCCATATAAAAGGCTTTATTGTTTCTAAGGACATGACAGCTACTCAGTCCATTGTTGTCAAACAGTTTTCTGTCCATATTTGGATCAAGTGAGTTCAAAGCTTTCAATGATAAGGCAAACAGATCAAATATTTAATCAAAATATTGAACTTTCAACAAGTTGACAATGCTATTCAACAAGATTCTTTCATTCTTATCCAACGGAAAGTCATCACCATCATTATTATCATCATCGTCGTCGAAAATGCTTTCTTCTTGATCGCTTATGACAAATATTATTCCAGCAGTGAGAAAAAATACTTCGCTATCCATCTCTCATGCTGTGTTATTCATGTTATTCAGACAGCAAAAAATGTTTAATATTTAGATTGAAGGATGTCCTTGAATAAAAAAAAGTCGTGGAAAATCACATTTTTTTCTTCCTCCTCTCATTATGTCAATAAGGAAGTAAATGAGTGAAATAATGAAAATTTTTATTTTATTTGAGATTCAAGAGATGAACTTAATCACTTTTTTTCGTTATATAAGAATATTAAATTATGATTGAAGGGATAAAGGAGAAAATATGAAAAGTTTCCTCCCTAAAAAGGAACGTGGAAGAGCTGAATGATGAATTACGATACAAAATTCTTCATCATTTAATCATTTAAGCAATTTTTTATTTTCAGATATTTTTAGATTTTTTAGCTCATCTATATCATTAAGCCCGAGCGGCACAAGATGGTTGCTAGGCACGGCTACAATGCTACACTACGACATATGTAGTCTGAAGTCTGTATTATAGTCTTTTTGAAGTTGGCAGCAGCAGCCAACAAGTTACCGTCAAGTGTACGTCTGTTCAACTGTTGTGTGTGTCCTATATAAACTACACTATGTTGCACTGTGTCGCTCAGGTTGTCATTCCGTCTCCACTCACGCACAACTGTATTGAGCAATTGGTACTATCTTACTCAAGTGATTGATGTTGAATTTCTTACGCAAATTTTAAATAAACAATTTGTGATGAAGGAATACGACAATATACTTGTGGAAATGAGTAGGAGGAATCTAGTCGTACTTAGTTAAGTAAGCATTGACAAATTCTTGAATGAATTCAAATTGAATTTTCGAAAATCTTTTATCTGATTGATTATTTATTTGGTAATGAGATATGCTTAGGATTGGTGAATTTATTGGATGTTGTCAGTGTCTAGTGAGAATCGAACACATGTCCTCACTACAGAAATTTGATGATTTTCCTAGCTACACACCAGTAGATCCACAATTTCTTGTCTATTTAAAGCAGTCACAAACTCTTTAAACCCACCTTGCATTCCTAAAGACACCTTAAACAAGAAACTTTCTCAAAAAGTAGAATAAGACAGTCGAACAACAAGAACACGTCTCATTTAAACAAAAAAAAACTTTTTGGCTTCTTCTTTTATGTTAATTAAATTTACTTGGAAATTGTTCTCACTCATAATAATTAATTTAGTTCAAACACACATTTTAATTTTTTTTATTCCTACCCTTCCGTTCGTCCTAGTCAATTTTACCCGTAGCCTCTAAAGAAAATTATTTCACTCATTTCATCTTAATGTTTTCTGCTTAAAGAGTTTTCATTTTCGGAAAATTAAACTTTTAATATTTTTGTGGTTGAATTTTAGACTCAGTAAGCTTTTGAGGTTGTTGTGGGTGTGCTGCAGTTTTAAATATTCAAATATTAATTTTCAAAAAGGCGTTAGGTCAAAATTTTGAATTATTGAACTTGATAAATTTTAAAATTTTAAATGACCGTTAATTTTTTAAAATCCAACAAAAATGCGTTTTTGATACGCAAACAATAACTGCTTAATACATTTCATTATATCTTGCAATTAAAATTATTATTCAAATGTTGACATACTTAACAAAGTACTTCCTTTCAAATTTTAAAATTCTGCATGGATGCTCATAGCACAATTAATTTTATCTCATGAAATTTCTTTCCACATTAAATAATTAATTAATGTATTCACTGAAGCCCTTTTTAACTGTTTTCCATCCATAGCACACATAAAACTGCATAAGAGAATCATTTGAGAGTTTCCATTCACGATGATGCTGACATATACGACATAAAGGACGAATAAATTTCTTACAGCATCAGTGCCGTTGATAGCGACATCAACATCAAGAGCAGAATAATGGCAGGAGTGTAAAAATTGGATATGTCATATAAATTATGCAAGGAGCACCTGATTTGAATGTTACGACTGTTGCGTATCAACAACAAGTTTTTGAATATGTTTAACATCTTAACTGTAACTGTTGTACTCGATGTCAAGCATCTGATGTTTATACAAGGAAAATAAATAATTTTTTTTTCGAGTCTGGAGAATAAGAAATATAGAAGTCATGAAACGACATTCGTACACAGAAAATCCAAAAGTTCTCTTTACGAGTACGAAATGAAATATGCTCATCATTAATCAGATAAACTCGAATGAAATTGACGCGGAAATATTTTTCATACGCTTTACTCTCTCATTCTTCCATTCCATTTGCTCAGGTGTTGATGTAATTTACATTCCGTACATTTTTTTGTGCCTATTCTGTGCCATATTTGATACTTTTTAAGCCTCGCTTGTGTAATAACCTTTTTATTTTTGCTATTTAGCAATCTAAGTTTTAAGGATATTTGTAGTGTTATTCTGACTAGATGGAGCAGCTGTTTTTAAAGTTTTGGTACTTTGAACTGTAAACTTCGACTAGATTAGGTTATTAACAAGCAAACAAAAGTGATAATAATAAAATTTAATGTTTATTCTTCAAAGTTCAAATACAGACTGAAGTTTTGTATGAAAAGGGGTCTTCAACTATGTACAATAAATAATATTCAAATCTCAAATCAACGTTACAACAGTCTAACTAAGAAAGCTAGCAAAACAATCCAGCCTTGAGATTCTAATTTGGATCCATCAGCTCAAAAATAAAACACCAAGCCATAGTTCCCATGAGAAGCCTCGTGTTATGTTCTCTTTAATTAACTTTCATATCAACATCTACGAAGGATTTTCCATTAGAATTTTGTGGTTGCTTCCTAAGAGGCTTATTTATCACTCAAATAGAAACGAGTGTTTTTGATGATTTTTTTTAAGTTATTTAAAGAAATTAAGTAATTGAATGGACCACGTGCCATAACCTCAAACTAAGTAAATAAAAATTAATATCCAGAGCTTTTCTAATTAAAATCCTTTTCAGCTCTGTTGAGCTGAACTTTTAATAGATTTTTTTAAATTACAAACTTTAACATCGCTTTGAGTTGTCGTATCCAACAAAATATCTTTCAAACTCATTCGTCTAAATGAAATCTTACGAAAGGTTGATTCCAAACAATTTCCTTACTGATTCCATTTAGTTCTGATGTTTGCGTAATTTACATTAATATAAATCGTTGCCATAGCACGTCAACGTCATGTATACATAATAAGCCTTTCTATTCATTCCTCTTCGCTTATTCTCACTCTCAACACTGTTGGCTGTAACACAATAAGTATATATATGCATACATTTTCACACACAATATATCGATGCGTATTTCAACAAGAATGGAAATATGTGTGGCTTTATTATTGATATCAACGAAATGTATGTATGCGTATGAATATGTGAAGTTATAAAAAAAACGAAATTAATTAAGGTAAGTAATTGAATGACAGACGGCAGAAATGAACTTTATTCATTCGTGGGAAAAAGTAGAAGAAATTCAATTTACATGAAATGGAATGGAACTCTTTCGAGTGCTGACTTCTTGAGCTTTAATTGCTTTTAAGATTACTTGTGGAACTTTTGAATGCAGCATACAGGTCCTTAAAAGTATGTACTAATTGATATTTTAAAGTAGACGTGAATTTTCAGAGGAATTTTAATTAGTTAAATTAATCATAGTAGGCAATCCCGAACAGAAAATTCGAAAAGTTCTCCGAATTGTGTATCGAAGTCACGGTGCAGTCTGGACAACTTTGCGTCTTATGGTTGATACGACGGTGTGGTCTAGCTTTAGCGAACACATTGTGCTGATCGGGAATAGTTACTTTGTGACTTAACAGGCTTGGTGTGGCTTGGTTTGTGGATTGGCACTTAATTCGCAGAGGTTGAAGCCAAATTGAGATCGCCATAGTTTACTAAGAATCGATTGAAATTTGTATGAAATGTTATACTTCACAAGAGTCAGCAGAAACGGTATTTAGTGAAATAAGTCTCCTTCGACCTCAGTTAATTTGAGTTACGAGTTACTTCTGACATTGACATAGAAATTATGGATTCAAAACTCGCCCGCACGGTCGCTGCTTAGAGAATTAAACATATATGGAGTAGCCATTTAAGTTGCAACTAAAACAGAATCACAGAATCTATGAACAGATTATTAAATGCTAGTCATGTTCTCCTTAAGAATTATTGGCTCAAGAAGCAACCTAAATGTTCAATTTATGACGAAAATTAGGTCATGATGAGGAACATTAAATACTTAATAATTATCAAGACATAAATATGCAAATAACTTCACATCTATGCCAAGATAAAGTTCAAATGATAAATAATGTTCATTAATATACATCCCCAAAAAATATTCACATCAAAATGACGTCTAAATCCGTGAATTAAAGCTCAAAACATATGAGTACATTATCGTTAAGTGAGGAATAATTGAATCATATTTCCTGCGAAACAATTAACTTTGCCTCCATCCGTTCGTAATTACTTCATGATTTGAGACTAAAAGGCATATTCGTTCCTTAAATCCCCACCTAATTTCCCACTTGAAGTGCTATGAAATTAAATAAGCCAAAAATCTCTTTCAACATGTGTATATGTCATACATATATTATAAAAATTACATGCGTAGTGCTATATATTGAGCTTAATCTAGATCATATAAAAAGTACAACTTGAATTTTTCTTTCGTTTCTTGCTTCTCTCACATACCGCCTTGTGCTAATTGATTCTGTGGCGTGCTCAAAGCATGCCAGCAATATTAATGAGCGAATGTGTGCCAATAATAAAAAAAAGGAAAAAAGGAAAGAAAAACTTTTATGTTATTCATTATTTGATGAAAATGAGAGGAAAAAGGAAGAAAATTTCGTTTTTTTTTTCGGTAAGGTTCATTAAGAAATAAAATATATTTATGTACATTTCACAAGTCAATTCATGTACACATATTGTACCGAAAACAATTTTCAACACAAAAAAACGAATAAGAAGACTTGATTACTTTATTGAAAACGAGTAAGTATATGCATGGTATGTCAGATTCGAAAGCATATAATCAGTTTATCCTTCTGTTGCTCATCATAAATTATACGTATATAATGTCATATTATGTTCAACGGAGACACATTCGATGAACATTTCAATTTGATTGGGATTTACTTATTATTATTTAGCTTAATCCAAATAAGATTTCATTTTGAGTGTATTTGTCTGTCTGTCTATGATTTTCAAATTTATTTTGACCGTTAGCTTTCGAATTTTATTTTGATCGTTAAATTTCAAATATTTTTTGGCAGTTAATTTTGAAAATTTTCAATCCGACAATTTTTGATATTTTTCTGACCGTAAATTGCGAATTTCTACAGGTCAGTTACTGTTTAATCCTTTCGTGACCATTGTTCATCCATATTCTAAAAAATAATTTTACAAAATGCAAAATGCGTGTTAAGCACCCATCAAGTATCACCATAAACATCAATGACAGATTCTCATTGCGAATGGATGAATGATGAGAGTTTTGACATGTTTTCGCACAATGATTTACAGGAAATTTGTCGATTGTTGCACAAAAACACATCAGTCAGCTACACGACAAGAACTGTCACAAAGAATTTCTGAAGGCTATTTTCAATGTTTATTGATCTGTTATTGAGCATTACTGAGTGAAATGATATTGACATATATTTGAAGGATACAGCTACCTGCTTGCTGTTTAAAGGTAAACTCTTGAAATGTGATAAAAGAGATTTGGATGCTTCAAATGTATCAATGTAAGCTGTTTACAAAGTAACAATATCATATTCTTATGAAACATAAATCTCTTCAAAATATTAAATTGGATTTGGAATCTGTTTTTGCATTGATACCCGATCGGCACAAGTTTTTCTTGGCAGCCATGTGGTTGCCACATGTCATCCAAGTCGCGGCTTCATGTCATCCAAGTGACAGCCACATGTCATCCAAGTGACAGCCACATGTCATCCAAGTGGCAGCCACATGACATCAAAGTGATTGTCACATGTCATTCAAGTGGCAGCAATATGTCATCCATATGGCGGCCACATGACATCCACGTGACGGCCACATGGGCATTCAAGTGCAACTTTTTGTTTTAATTAACATGAAGGTTATCACTTGGACGACATATGGCAACCATTTGGCTACTATGAATAGCTTGTGCCAATCGGAATACGGACTGAATAAATTCAAATTTTCATCAAACAAAGATTTTTAAAATTTTAATATTTTTTTATCAAAAAAGCTTTCAATTTATTCTTAAATGTATTCATTCCAACACCTCATTCTTCTTTGCATCCAAAATCATATATCATGTATACAAAATTCATTGAGAATTCTATTTCATGTAGTAAAGCAGAACGAGCAAAAAAAGGTTTGACATTTTTATGAGAAAAAGAAGGAATTACATCATCACTGAGGTTCCTCAGACGATCAAAAAAATTCAGTACTCTGTGCTGTTAAGTGATATTCAGCAGAGAAATATGAATACCATACCAAAAAATACCATACAACAAAAAGAGAACCTGCAGAGTAGATTGGAGCTAGAAGCTCTGACACATGCTGTCCCTTCTTTAATTTTATTTTCGATTCCCACGATATTTTGAGTCTGTTACTGTTTTTTAACCCTTGGTGAGTTCATTTTTAAAGTTATTTCAACTCATTTTTTCATTATAATTGTTTATGGACGATGGAATATGTTTTGGTTGCAGAGTTTGAATTGTTCATGAAGATTATGAACATTTTCATATTTTTGGATGTAGGTATGCTTTTAATTGCTTGTTTTTTTGGTGTTTTTATAAAGTTTAAAAATACATTTGATGATTTTTCCGGATGAATTTTTTAATATTATGAATGAATGAAAGCTGTAGGCTAATCTGAATATGGAAAATGATTTAGACATCCTGGGAAGGATCTTTAAAGATTTCCTCGAAGATCCTCTGAGTAGAGATCAAAGCAAAAGCTCAAAAGTTCACAAATCAAAGCAAGCTTTTAATGTTTTCTTAAAAACTTAAATTCAAAACACATAAAAAAACTAAATTTCTAGGTTATTACGTAAGTATATGAAAATATATTAAAATTACCGCTCTGAACTGTCATATTAGTGTCTACCGCAATTTATGCGTTTATTTTGTGAATTATTATAATAGCATAAATTTTACTCATAAATTGTTGGTATTAAATTTAGCAAGTAAGGTGCCAGAAAGGCTTTAATAAGTAGCTTTAGTTAATAACAAATATGTTTTGGCTTCTATTAATTCAAAATACACAAGAAATATTTAATAGGTAGCAATCAAAGAATTTATTCAGAATTCAATTATAATCAGGTGTTGCTATTGATAATTTGAATGAAATTTAAATACCAATTCAATTTATATTGAAAATTGTTTCAAATTTAGCTTTAAATTTTGTGTTTGAATTAAATTTTCTATGAAGCTTTTTGATGATCAGTAAAAATGATCGAAATCAGGAAGCCAAAAGTATTAAATTAAATAAAATCGTCAACTCACCTTGTTTCTTTGATTTTCTAATTTAGCATGTCTTTTATATTGTCCAGGATGACCAGATTTCTTAAATTTAATTCAAGATATTGTTAATTCACGTTTTTGTTTACAAACTGTACTAACTTTTGAACTTGATTTTTCAAATTTTGAACTTCCGTTAAAAATGAATAAATTTTTAAAGATTCATTCATCAATCAAACTTATTTCCACATAATTACAATCGTAATAAACCTACGGAATATTATGGCATAGATTATGTGATCTATGATGAGTTTAATTAATCTTAAGCACCTACACACGATATCTTTTCATCAAGACGAGACAAAAATGATGAAGAAAAGAATACTTAAGATGATTTACTGAAATGCTAATTCTTGAATGAAGAAATATCTATGTCATTGGAGATGAGATGATGATTGGATAGGAGAATGACGTTGTAAATCGTTGTTTATTTACTTCTTTTCCTTTTATGCCAATAAAGATGTTGTTCATTAAATTAAGAGAATGTTAAGTAGGAAAAATAGAGCAATAAGGCGTGAATAATGTGCATTGGGACAGCGTTGAAGGAACTGCTCTTTCATGTATAAAATACAAATATAAATTTATTGATTAATGCTCATGGAAAATTAGCTTTTGAAACTTTACATCTTATCTACAAACTGAATATTCACTGTATACACAAAAGGCATGAAGGAACCGAGCTTCGTTCAGCATTAAGTAAAATATGGTGGCCCATGAGAATCCATTTTTTTGATGGGATATTAAAAATAATGTTGGAAAGGAAAAAAATGATGCTCGCTTTTTAATCTCTAAAGCCAAAGCTCCAACAAGCATTATCTTGCATGCAATATTTTTTATTTTATATTTTCCGGACTTTGTAGATAATGACTTCACAATTTACTTGCCAGATTTGAGAAATATGGATTTTTAATTTAAGCTTTTATGAAGAATTAGCGTCAGATTAATTAACGGTCATTTATAATTTGAAATTTTATGTGAAAATTTCCCACCTTGAAGATTCGAATGCGAATTTTTAGCTAATTACTTGGTAATTTGATGCTCTAATGATTGCAAATGAATGACATTTTGTGAGCAAAACAGAAAATTAACAATTTACAATAGTAACCCTTTTAAAATGCAAGTAGTTCATAAAGTTTGCTTGCTTTAGGAAATGGCGGGAAATTTTTTGTCATTTTCCTTTATTCGAGAATATGCTATAAAATGTCAAACTCTCCCAGAATATACTTCCTTGATGAAAATAAATAAAAATTCTCTACATTTTACGATTGACACTAAAAAAAACTTTTAATAAACGTATTTACACGTGATTTTGAACATAAAAAGGACAAACTTTCCTAGATTTTCACAAATTGATGGATACTTTATCCAAAACTTTCCAACATTGACAATGTCTTGCGAACTTTTAGTCAAGGAACAAAAAAAATCTCGCTTCAACCTTTTTCATTATTTTTATTATTACATAAATCATTCCACACCTCTTTTTTCCACTCATTTCTCTTTCCTTTATACCTTAAAAAATCCTCACAATATTCATTCGCTTAACAGACACAGAAGATTTGAAAAGCAAACAAAATTACCTAAGAAAAGAAAAGGTAAGAGAAAAAAAGAGCAGCGGCAACAACAAAGATCAACAAATGGCGCATTTGAAAGGTCGCTTGACATTAAACTCATCATACTCTTATTCATCCCTTTTTGTAAGTCTCGTTGCCGTTTTGGGGAAGCGCAGAGTTGGGGAATAAGCTTATTATAATTGTTGAAAGGAATCAATTGGGACTTTTGAAAGGATTAAATCGAAACGTGGATGGGGGGAAAGTGAAATTTGTGAATGAACACAATTTTTATTTAAAGCTTTTAACAGGCTTTTAAGCAAACAACTTGGAAAATATGGAAATTGGAGGAATGTATGGGAGGCAAAATGCTATGATGTCAGGAGAATAATTTGTGAATGAGTTTTGAGTAATGAGTGAGCTTTGAAAAATTATAGTTTGTAAATTCAAATTTTAAAAAAAACGTTAAAAATTCAAAATTTAAATATACGTTAAACATTTAAATTTCTAAAATATCAAAAATTTAAATTTAAAATATACGTTTAAAATTCAAATTTAAAAAATACGTTAAAAATTCAAATTTCTCCAAAAGATTGATAATATTCTCAACAATAACCGGATTATCTAAGTCATCAAACAACTCTCAAACATTATATCCATAACAAAACTTTCCATCAACAACTTTATAAACAGGAATTCCCAAAAGTTACCTCAAAATGCAATTCAACTCTGTGTTTATGAAGGAAATAAAATAAACTTTCCTTTCTTTTCATAATATTAAAAAGGAGAAAAACGAGTAAAAAAATCATTTCCTAGTTAGAAAGTTCCTCTTCTGTGTCAAGAGATATCATGAGATGTTAAAGTTTTTTTTTTTATGCTTCTATGTCATTTACAAAATGTCTTTCTATCTCGCTTTCGAGACTTTATACATACATTTTAATAATGTAATTTATTTGAGAAATGAAATGGAGATGGAATACAAGGAGGGAGGAGGTGGATAGAGTCGCATGTAAGTGAATAACAGGCTGTATGTGCAGTTTATGATATCACATATGGCACAAATAAAATTGCACACAAGCTCATACTCCTTAAATGTACTTTTTTATACTCACATATAAATTTTTTAAATCTTTAATTTTTTGTTCAGTCTCATGTTGAGTTGTCGTTCAGCAGTTCCACATTGTGTTAGCCATATTTCCTATAACTGTTGTTATGAACAAAAATTTGAGGGGAAGCACAAAAAAAGGATAGAAAAATATTCTGAAAATAAATCAAAAGAAAGTTATCGGCTGGAATGCTGACACAGTTACATGACACATGGATACAATATGAGACTAAATCGTATACACACTCACATATCGCACATCCATGTACGATCATCGATTTATTTTATTTTCCCACATTAATTTTCTATCTCATTTTTTATAGTCGAAAAAAAGGATTTAAACAAAGAAAAAATAAGAAAGAAAATTGAATGGAGATTGAATTAAGGCATTCGACAATGATTTTGATAATTTTTCTTTCCTCTTTCTCCACTTTTTGTCACATCCTTCTGCTTTTTTTGGTGTGCAGTCAGCGTATATGCCATTGCAAATGAATGGCTTTTTCTTCTTAATTGGTTGAATTTAAAGGGCCGAAAATTGAGAGTTTTCGTTTAAAGCAATTCCGTTCTGGATGCTTTGTTTGTTCCATTTCTAGATATTGACAACAATGCTTTGTTACTTTAATTGCTAGAAATATGAGAGTAAAAGGACTTGCTTTGTTTTGTAAAACTGTTGTCTTAGTTGCTGTTGCTTTGTTATTACTTGTAGAATATCACATTTATAAGATATCAAATTTAATCTAATTACATGAAAACATCAAATCTTCAAACATGTTGACATTGAGCATGTTTTTGACAAAAGCCCTGGAAGCTTGAAATTCTTGAATTGTTTTGAATTTTTCGACATTTTTCTAGGTAAAGAATTTTAGAATTATTTTGCGAATTTCTTGAGTTTTCTCCATGTGTCTTCTATTCCTTAGTCGTTTATGAACAGTTTCAGATGTTTATTTACTAGTTCCTACACGTAATTAATGAAAATTTTAAATATTTCACAATTTATTTTAATTTTTCACAAAACCATACAACAGTTTTAATTGTAAAATATTCAAATCTTAAAGAACCGTTAAAAACGTTTGTCTTTTCAAATGAAAAATCAAAGACGAATTAAGATGTTACTTTCTCTTAGAAACATTATATCCACCTCAAGCATTTTCTCAAGATTTACATAAGCTCATTTCCTCATCACGTCAAACACACACAAGGTTTTAAATTCAAAACTTGAGTACTTCTTACAGTCTGTAGCACATCCTCACATATAAGCACACTCAGTCAGTCTCGAGTAAATCGATGAAGAAGCATCGTTTCACAATATTCGCAAAATAATTAAGGTAAAATTCATTTCAATTAAATCTCAATCCGGCAAACATTTTCAGCAAACGAATCCAATTAAGTAGGGAGGAACAAAAAAATCAATGGATTTAAAAATCGATTAATGAAAATGAAATTTTTCCTTCTTCCTTTTTACAAATTGATCCTCATTTTCCTTTTTTGTTCGTCTTCAAACGGATTTTTTATATTTTCTATATAAATACATACATACGATGAAATGAGGACCGAAAAAAAGAAAAAAAATATCCTCGACGGACACATTAATTAAAAAGCGATGAAAGAGCAGAGAAGGAAGAACGTAAAAAGGAATGAGGAAAAAATTTCGAGTAATAAATGTCCAAATAATTAAGGGTATAACGCCACGAAGTTTAATTACGAAAGCTTTATTTGTAGGTGGTTGTAGCTGGCATGCTCTCCTTTCAAATTTTAGTCTCTTTCAGTGAAATTTTAATTACAATTTTTTTACATCTCAGCTCTCTTTCCTAACATTCTTTCCGTTCCCTTTTATCTTTGATTTCGCAGACTTTTTAAGCGAATCTGCCATTTTTTTTGTGTGGTTGCTCTGTGAAGTCAATGCTTTCTCATTTTTCATTTTATTGCTTCATCAAAATGAGCAGGCTTTGACCTTTTCATCTGTTGGTGACACTAATTGCTGGCAACTTTTAAATTTATTGTGATTAAGTTTGACTTTTGAATGAATTATCTATGAATTTGGTATTGGTAATGTAGCTTTCATGGATATGTGCTGATAATTGACTTAAATAATCGAATGATCAGTAGGTCACTGTATAATGTATTGAAATGAAGCTTCACTGGATCTGTTAATGTACATTATTGTTCTGCTGTTCTAAAACATTTTATGCCATTTCGTATTATTTCCAATTCTCCTATGATAGTTAGGACGTCCATCTTGTCTATTAAATTCTAAAATCCAAGCTGAAAGATATCAGTTTGCTTCGATTTAGTCTCATTACCCTATTAATACTGTCAATTGTGTTTATTCTTCAAAATTTATACATTTTTGCTGCAATTCCTTTCACAAATGAACCTTTTTACTCTTGTTGAAATGACGATATGAATTGAAACTTTATCATGCACTAGAACTAACCAAAACTGTACTGAACTGTCCAGCAATAGAATAATGAAGTTAATCTAACGAGGACAATTGAAAAGTGCTTAAATTTGTCCGTGAAAGGGGCACACAACTATGAAATTGGGATTGAACTAATTGTAGTTGCAAATACAATTCGAATATTAAATGATTGTTGATGAATTCTCAAGAATTTTGTCACTGTTAAACTGATGACTATCTAATAGTATGTGACTGGTCTCTATTCATTAAAACTCAATACAATGTCTTCAATTTGTGTGACTATCAAATGAGGATATGACAAAGTTTTGTACAAATCAATTTATTTACAATTTCTAAGAATTTTAAATAGCAATAAGTACAACGTTTCATCTGACATGAGAAGGATATATATTCATTTTCATACCTAGAAACAAGATAAACCAAATTTTAATAAAACGATGTGAGGCATTTCATAAGACTCAATTAACAATGAAGAAATTTAGCTTGAAACAATATTATATTACTGTATTTGAAGAATTTCATTAGACATATATTAACAATCAAGTTGCTACATCTCCAAACATATCCATCATAACCAGATACACCTAAACCAATAAAACAAATGAAAATTTAAAGCTAAAATCCACTAAAAATTTAATACTGTATCATAGTTTCCAACGAAGTCAGCTAGGGAAGAAACAACACACAGCATGAAAACCGCCAAAGCTATACAGTGGAAATGCACGAACGAAGGAAAAACAATTTTTTTGCCGTATAATTTGGGCAATTTGTTCATTCAATCACCAGAATGCTTTTTTTGGTCAAATTCATCGCTTACTGAAAGCAATTATTGCAGGACATTACTTTTCTTTCACGATTTTTTTTTCTATTCTTTTGTACCGTTGTGGGATCGACCATGAAAAAATAAATTCTTTTTCTATGTTATTTTTCTCTCCCCATTTTGTGCTGTTTTTCATCAGAAAACTCGACGATGTGATGAATATGTGGACGGCTATCATTCTTCATGTTGAAGGTTGAAATTAATTGAGAGGATGGCGAGCGAGAATTCTCTTGATAGAACATACACTCCACATGTAGGTGTATAATATCAAACCAACATACATGCATGCATAAATGACTGTACCGACTAGTTTTTGTGTTTATTTCAACAATGTTGTTGAAATCATACAATTTGATAGTTTCGCTCCAAATATTTTTGAAATGAAAATATTTTTGCTCGGATAAGCTCTTATGGGATCTACTGCTTTTGGTTTCTCATGTATTTTTGGTTGGTCCGGTAAAATTTTAACTTTTGGTAGGTCAAGTGGCAATTCTCTTATAAATCTTCTGCTTGATATTTGAAATCCTAATGCATAAAGTGGTCAGAGGTTATGTCTGTTCGATGCTGCAAAGGAATTTTTAATCTAGCATTATCTCAGTACAAGCGGATTACAATGGTCAAAGCCAGATGTCATCTACAGCTCAGAATTCATGATCTAATGAATGTATTCGTCAAAAATGACTCCAAATGTAAATAAATCACTTTTGAATCCAAAAAATACCTGCAAGAATCTCAAAATCAATCCTTTCTTCTACACAAAATCAGCAATAATACATACCATTCGATGAATGTAATCAGCGACGATTGAGATTCAAGAAGTTTTCTTTTTTTGGAATTCTTGACTTGATATCTTTGTAAGCCAGAAATTGAATATTTTAAATTTGACATTCCACACGTCTTGATTGATTCAAAGCACAAGCATTTCTCAATTGGGAATAGCTTACTATTTTTTTTTCTTTCCTTAAACCCTTTCCACTGTTATTCATCCATCCTCCTTGACGCAATCCATCTTTTTCGATTAAGAAAGTGCTTTTATCGATATAGAGCGGCAAGTAAGTATGAAGCTACATATGCATGAAAGAAGAAAAGTAGAAGAAGAAACTATATATTTGTGTATTTGATAAAGCTTTGCTGGATTTGAATGTAAATGGATTTTGATCCTCCTTTTCATGCTTTATGCCAAGTCTACCAACATTTTTATTTTTTTTTTCCTTTCCTCAATCTTCTCTTTCTCCTTTTTTTCAATAATAATATTATTTATATTCTGTGTGTTGAATGAAATTCTTTACATCTTCTTCTTTTTTATCACATATATTCTGCATATGCCTTTGTATAGCTTGAGTATTCAATCAAATAAACGAGATATTTCTGATCCCATTATGTTTAACGATAAATTTTAATTAAATTCACATAAATTTCAGATTATATCAGCGATACGATGAGGCGCATTAATCATGTGAATTGTAAGAAGTGTGTAAATAGTTTTGAAAACTTTATTTTCTTCCGTTCCCATCTTCTTTTTTTGCTATTTATCATGTAGTCAGTGAAGATGATTCATATGTGATGTTGGGGATGTAAATGTGGCTTTGTAAACTGTCGAAAGAAATGATTTTTCTTTGTTGTATCAAAAGTTTTTCTTCTGCTATAAATTTGAAAGTTTTGATGTTCATTTATTGTTGAATTTTAATTATAGATGAGTTATGCTGGTTTATTGTGAATGATTTATTGATGTTTCTGGCGATTCCTTTGAATTCTAAGATGTATTGTTTTGAATAAAGTAATTTAGTCCTGGAACTTTAAATACTTTGTTTTAGAAAATTAATGTGCTTGAATGATTCTTGTCACTGAAGTGATTCCATGAGAAAAATGCCAATTTGAAATATAATTCAAATATTGAAAATACGTTAGAGCTTTATCATTGATCTAAAAATATCCAGAAAAATCAATGGTTGCTGAATTAAATTTTTCCTATGCCATAAAGTTCAATAATCTCTCATAAATTTTACAACCTAAATCATTCTTTAAATGAATAAAATTTTATGATGACGCAGAAAGGAATCATACAGGTATATTAGATCATATACATGTATGCTTTCAATTTCGGTTCAATGTACACATAGATGAATATTATGTAGTTTGTAGGTGTTTTCATGCGTCATTGTTTCGTATGTCTATTTTCTATTGGCATTGATGAGGATATTTCGGACTAAGCCTTTGTAACTGACCATGGCATTTAAGAGATAATTCGTTTACAATTTACCAAACTTTCAAAGGATATAATCAATTGAGGAAGTTTATTTTTACAATTTTATCAATTCTATTTGTTCTCTACTTGAGGATCATTAAATGACGGACATTGAATTTCATTTGTCAAATTCTTGGTAGGACCACGAGAGTCCATTGCTGCGTTTTGAAAATGTTTGAAGTCGATTCTATTCTTCGAGAACTTCGGGATATTAGCTTGAGTGACACAAGGCTTCATTCAGAAGCCCACGGAATTCTAATTCTATTGGACTCATAAGAAGGTTCTTTGGTCTATTTTGCGTTGCTAATAGAATATTATATTGGGTTTGCTTAAAGCAAATCAGAACTCCAATCGGAATGTGAAGCTCTGGTAAGGAATCCTTAATCCTTTCTTAATCATCCAATTGTTTGCGTTCTTCTCTTGATATATTCCACATCTTTGTAAGTTTCTATATCCAAGATCCTTAGAGTGTATTCAGGATACTCTCCACAATTATTTTGAACGTATCCTTTTCGTTCAGAGACATCTCTTGAAATTAAATCTAAACTCTGCATTAAAACTGGTGGATTTATTTTTTTAATCCGAGTACACTGTTAAAAATTTTTGATACAAATTTTGAATTTCAAATTTTAAAAAACCGTTAAGAACATTTAGTGTGTCAAATTGGACTTTTTGAAGAAAATTGACATGAATTCTGATGTATTTTGACGATATTAATGAATTTTGTCTACATTTTTTAGTATAGCTCCTGGAAAAATTGACAAAAACTGGATTGATTTACAATTTTTTAAAATTATTTTTATTATATCATTTAAATGTGTGTTTTTAAAATTCACGAATCATCATCATATATAGATCGATCGAAAGATTGTTGATTTTTTTTCATATTATTTCAACTTAAATATAATTTATCTTGTTTTCATCATTGATATAAAATAAAGCAGTTTAATTTTTTTAAGATAAAAAAGAAGGTGAAACATTTTTTCATCGGCTAAATTTAATGCTTAATATTAATATAGATTATGAATGCTTCAATGAGACATGAAATTCACAGAAATATGTCAGACTGATGCTCAACTAAGCATCAATCTAAGATATTTCAATGAGAATCTCAAACTACTTATGATTAATTTTTAACCATCAAGAATTACATTAATTAATTTTCTAAAAAAAGAAGATTTTTTTCTGCATGTAGCTTGTCCAAAATTTCACCTTTTTCTCCTCAGCAAGTTACATCAAAACATTATGTATGTGTATATCTTATGTATTTTTATACCTTCACAGATATTCTTATTTCTTGTGTCAAAATTTTAATCATTTTTGTGTGTATAATTTATGATATAAGTAGTCGTTTACTTTAAATTCTTATTTATCTATTGGCTTGATTAGAAAAAGGAGGAAAGGAAAAAAATGAATCTAGTGACATTTAATTTAATTCTGGTTTGTTGTTTAATAATTTTTTTCACCCTGTTTTTCTCATCTTATTTAATTTTTTTTTATTTTGAGATTTCTATGAAAATCTCCCATTAAATGGATCGATCATAATTATGCAAATTTTCAACATTAGGAAATTTTGCAAAATTATGAAGAATTTGGAATTGACTTTTGCAATTTTTTGATGGATTTTTGTAGTTACTTGACATTCTTTATTGGATAATTTTAAGATCAATGTGTAGAATTTCCATACACAACCCCAAATTATCCATAATCAATTAGATCTAAGAATCATCGGATATGTCCCTCAAGTAACCAAATCCATCCACAAAGATTGTCAAATTTGCCCAAATTAACTCCAAATTTCAAATTTTTTAAGTAATTTCTTTTTCAGTATGTATATCAATAATTGCAGATTGTGGAAGTAGGATATGATCAATTCGATTCAGTGCTTATCACAATTTATGAACGAAAAAACATGTATAAAAAAATTAAAAGATTTTTATCTCTTCTACCAGCTCGAAACTAGTCGAGATTTTGATAAAAACATTTAAAATAATAAAAATATAAGTCAAAATTTTGTCCTAAACTTAAAACTTACAATAATCTAGAAGTAAAATGATAGAAAAAAATCTATTTTGATTGTTATGATTCTTAACTTAAAAAAAGTTGCTAGTTAATCATTAAAAAAAATGTTATAAATTTGTTATTTTTATCCTTCGGCAGCGCTTACAAGTCTGTGTCGTACCATGCAGCAACTTGTGTATTGTCATTTGCTGGTGGTGATGGCATCATTGAATCATTTCCCATATGATGTTGGAATGTCAATTCACTGGCGTCCATTTCGCCAATAACACATTCCATATCCATCATATTTGGTGATGTTGGTGGTCCTGTATTCATACCACCCATCAAATTTTGTTGCTGCTGACCTCCACCAATTTCTAGACCTTGCATTGAATCGATGGGTAATGTATCATATCCTGTTTTGGGAGGGAAAGTAAAATTGTATTAAAATTTGGATAAAGTAAATTTTGGAACTTGAAAAAGTTTCCATGGCAAGCGAAAATTGGATTTTTGTCAGATATCAATGGAATTAAAAAACAACGGATTTTTAAAATTTGAATTTTTATAGCAAATCGTAGATTTTTTCCTTCAATTTTAAAATTTCAACGGATAATTTGAATTTTAAAGTCTTTTTATAGCAAAAATGTTGGTTCTTAGCTGTTTTTGCTATAAAATTTAGTCAATTAGAAATCTGACAAAAATCCTCATCAAATCAAAAATTAGTAATAGCATGCAATCAATAACTAAATAAAATCAACCAAAAACGGAGTAAATAACTCAAATAAAGCCTCAAAACAAAAATCTTCAATCATCATCAATTCTGATATTCACCTAATTTCCAGTTCAAATGATTAAGATGTATAGCATAATGTATTAGATCTATTATCAGTGTTATGTATACTAAGTTTGAAATATACAAATACTTCTTTATTAAAAGAACTGTAAACATATTTCTTTTTTTGGCTGAATTCAGTTTTTTAATATTTTTAAATTGGTTTTTCTTTTGAAAAAATTGAATTTTTTCGAATAAAGTCTAGCAAAAAGAGTGGTTAGTGCTTTCTCTATTTCTTCTTGTTAGACTTTAGAGACGATATATGTTATGCGGGCTTAGCTGCATTTCCATTTAATAAATGTAGAAAGATAAAAAAGGAAGAAGAAAGAGAGAGAGAATATAAAGTTACAAGTCATTACGTTATACCTTTTTAATATTTCTTTGTGAATTTGTAGTTTTTTGCATAAAATGTGCATTATGTGTGTGTGAATTTGTTAGCATATATAACTAGCTTAATCCAACATTTATTAACACAATATTTACCTTGTGGATATGAGCGGCCAGTGGTGCCGTTTTGTGCCTGTCCATAAAGCCCTTCATAAGCTTGATCGGGTGCCAAAATATCCTATTTTTTATGTAACACAAAATTAATTTTAATAAATTGCAATTTTTTTATTGTTTAATGTTCATGCATATGAGCTCAATGAACTGAACTATGCAAACTAGCAATTGTTTGCATAACAAAGATATAAATCTTGAAATTCATTTGTTATTTAGATGAATAAAAATCACTTGTTCGAGTTAGAGTTGGAATCTACTAGGTATTCAACTATGAATGAATCTAGTTAGGTCATCAAAATGAACAGCATTTGAGAAAAGGTCAAAAACTTTAAAAATTCTGCAACTTCAAGATGAATTTGCATCAACTCTGATTCATTCCAAGAACAAGTCTGTGACTCATATGCATGAATACTTTCAACGTGAATGTGAAACAAATTATCAACGTAAGAGAAACAATTTCCGATGAAAAGAATTAGAATGGTGACATAGTGAATGTGCCAATTAATTTAAAAAACAAAAAACATGTATTTCACACAAAACAAAAAAAAAGTTTTAAGGAGGAAATTCAATTTCCTGCTTAGCATGAAAGATGTGCAATTGTTTGGTGATAATTTTGTTTACACAATCAGCATAATGTGATATTATTAACTCACTTGTAGGTCTGGCCCGATTGTCAAATCTCCATTATTCCAGATTTGATCATCTCGAAATACTGGTAAAGTAGTAAGCTCGCTTGAGAATCGTTTCTTATAATCCAATGATTTATCTTCGCTCATTTTGAACAAGACAGCTGCTGCATAAGTTGCAACACCTTCGTTTGCTGTGAATTTATTGAATATTATTAATCATGTTTAGGTTTATTTAAATGTTTAATCTTACCAGAATTTAATAATTCTGTAAGCGGTGCAGTTGCTCCTTCTTGTTCAATCAGTTCTGCAACCTCTTTATCTACTGCCAATTCGCACAATACTCCTGCAGCGACTCGCTATAAAAATAAATATTTAAGTATATATGATTCATTTATAAAGTCCAAAAAGTCTACCTGAATGTTTTCAATGTCGTTGTAGAACAGCAATTGTACGAATACGGGAATGACATTTTGTTGTCGAATCAATTGACGATTATATTCATCCTTTGAGAGAATGTGTAAAGCTCCAACCGTTCCTTCAACAATTTCTTCCATTCTTACGCCGTCAGCGTAAGCGCCTGGTTGTTGAGATCCACTTGTGGCCACAGATGATCGTTGCTGTAAATTATAATTGTTAACTTTTAGTCACGTTACTGTTATGATAATTAAGGATAATGAGACTTACGCGTTGAGTATCTTGGAATGCTCGAATGAGCAATCTAACAAGATGATGAATTGCACCGTGCTCACGTAACGGTGATGAATTGGATGGACAAATTGCCAAGTTACGAATCAATCCAATTACGGCCTTAACTAATGGCCAGCGAGATGGTGGATGTAATAATTTTACAATCACTGGTAAGCCATAATTTTGACGAACTAAATTTTGTGCTGCATCAGATTCAGGATGACGTGATGTCAAGTGACGCAAAGCGCAAACAGCTGGTTCTGTGATTTCTTCACGATCGCCAGCATTAATGATTGTTCGTACAAGTGCTTCAACTCCGCCAACTTGACATACTGTAACCTTGTTTCTCTGATTATTGCAAGTTAAATTCGACAAGATGCCAGCAGCACATGTAACAACATTGACATCAGAGCTTGCAAGAACATGAACGAGTCCTTGAAGTAAATTCTCTAAACCATCAACCTTTGTAGCTGCATCAGATAAATTTCTTAATGTCCATAAACAATTTTGAACCAAACGCTGCGATGGATTTCCCAAATGCATAGCCAATGCCTGCATTCCACCAGCTTCAACAATTGCTGGCTTGTTGCTAGAGCATACTGATAATACTTTAAGCACACGTGATGTTGTCCATAATAACTTCTCGTAGTCATATGAACGCATAATTCGAACCAATTCAATTGGTCCAGTGGAAGCTAAAATAATTAATTTACTTTCTTGATTGCCATATGCCAAAATTTGTAAGCAATCAGTTACGATAGCAAGGAATTTGACATTATTTCGTTGCAATAATGCGACCATTTTCTGTAAACCGCCAGCTAAACGTACAGCCATTTTTGATCCATCTTGATGCAAAAGGAGATTGTGTAGAGTCGTTATGGCATAGAATAAAACACTCTCGACTGGTGATGATAATAATTTAACTAAAGCTGGAATGCCACCACTCTTGAAAATAGCAAGTAAACCTTGTCTGTGGTGTGATAAATTGTGAAGGGTTCCAACTGCTCCTTTGGTCGTTTCTAAGTCATTGCTTGTGGACAATGCACGAACTAAAGCAGCGACCATTTGTGGACTGTTCATAATGGCATGTCTTGAAGCTTCCTTCTTAGATAATTGATGAACCATCATAGCTGCTTGTGATACAACGACTTGATCTTCGTCATTGAGTAATTTAATCAATTCAGGAATTGCACGAGTTGCCAAATCAGCATCGTCTTGATAATTGATTAGATTTACGACTGCATGCTTCAACATTTGTGATGGCTCTGCTAAACGTTGAACGGCAGTTGGCTGCTGTGGATCAAATTGTGTTGATGGAATTTCAATTCCTTCTTCCAATGTTTCTGGAAACATAGCAGCACGAACACGCTGACTGCGTGTCTGATTTAACTGTTGATTCATATCATCAACTTGATCTTGTGTATAATTCTGATTAAATCCTTGATCAAGATCAAACATTAATGTATCATCTCCACCGGTAATTTCATCTTCTTCCTTTCCACTCAACGATGGAACTTGTGTGATTGCTCCCGAATGGATACCAGAATCGCCACCAGACAAATAAGAGTTTTGTTGCCACATTAATGTCTGTTGATCCTTACCCATCGCCATTTCCGAATTTTGATAAGGATTATGAGACACTGGAAATAAGAGAGGATGTTTAAGGACAAAATAAATACTTTGAAATATATTTTTTTCATTGTCATAAAATTTAAGAATAGAAAAGATGAAAGCAGCATCGACAAAAAAGTAGAATCAATAGAAGATAATATATAGAATCAAGAAATGAAGGAAGAAAATTATATACTCAAGTCGTCATAAAAGAAATTTGAGGAAGAGAAATGTTTGAAAGTCACTGCAGGATTGGGAACTAAACGTCTTTTTAAGGACATGATTGCAAAGGTTTCTATGAAGTACAAAATAAAGTTTTGAAAATTTTAACGGTTTTTTGAAGTTCAAAATTTGAATAAATGCAATTTTGAAAATTTAACGGTTTTTTTGAACCGATTGAACTTAGTCAAGTAACTGAAGCATTAAGAAACAGCCGAATCACATGATTGCAGTACCAAAGCATTATTGGTCTTAAATTTACGGTAATTCACAAAGAATTTCAGCATTTTAAGTATAGCTGCTTAAACTGCAACTTTTGACCTGAAACAGCATCAGCAATTCAGTCATATAATCCCCAATAATACTCAGATTTCTCGAAAAATCGGCTAAAAAAGTTCTCCTTTGATATATCCACACACAAAAGTAGTAGGTAGATGCAATTCCCTTTTTGATGGATTTTTATGAGAGAACATCAGTGTATAATGTACATACATACATCTACAGAATATATATATTGAGAATGAAAATATAGTTGAGTGTATAGTGCCTTCTTCAAAAACCATTAAGTCTCAACACAGCGAACGTAAAAAAAAGAATCATCAACTTGAAATATGGGAAAAAAATGAAGAAGGAAAAGATCAAAGAGAAATATGAAAAAAAGAAAAAATAACATAACGAGAATGGAGAAAGAGGAAAAAATGTTATTGAAAATACAAACGCAGGGATTTTTTTTCCTATAAACATGTACAGAAATATTCCTTGTAAACACTTGCTATAGAGAGAAACGAGAGAACGCTAAAAAACCCCTGCTGATGCATGTTCCTAAATCCACTTTGCAATACATATTTTTATGTATGTATGGATATATATGAGGGAGGATTTTTCCTCTTTTTGTGCAGGGTATATTGTGGAAGTTATTGCAATTATATATGAGATTTTTAATGAATCCTTTTCAATTGCGAACACAACGGAATATAGCGAAACTCTTTGATGTCATTTTACTGCTTTTTAAATGTCAATCTTTTGTAATTTACTTACTTGTGCGATTTTGTGACATTTGATAGCTCATGTTGTATGGAAATTAACGGGCGACAAGGTTCAAATTACTCCTTTCACACCTAATATGATGTTTGCAGATGACGATATACACGCGAAGATTGGAAAATAAAAATAAAATACATATAAGAATTATTAAAAAATACAGAGAATGAAATATGAGAACTGATAATCTATCCGGATGTGTAAATTCTTTTATAAAGCTTCACTTTTTTTTAAATACTAAACAAGAACACTACGAGACTTGATTTCTTCAATGAAAATATTATCGGAAACAGTAAAAATAGTTTTATTTTCGTTAATTGATATTCTTTCTTCTCTCTTTTATAGTTTATTTGTGTTCTGTTGATTTCACATAAATTTAACTAACACACAGCATAACTCAACAACGTTCCATTTTACGATTTCTATGGAATTTTTTTCTTTCTTTCTTTTCTTTTCTTCTCGTTATTCTTCTCACTATTCAATCAGAAGAGAAAAAAGTTTTAATGGTGATTCATAAATACAACGTATGTTTTCAAACAAATTCACTGGATCTTGTCATTTAAACTTTTTTAATTATTTTAAAACTTATTTTATTAATTTTTTTGAAATATTTTCCAATATTTAGCGTTGTTATGCATTATACACAAATGAGTTTATGCGAGATGTTTTTAAATTTTTATGCTCTAGACATTTTGAAAATTGAGGGCGACACTCCCGATTTTTTATCACATTTTTTACTATTTAATTCATTATTTTTCTCATAACTTTCAATTACACTCGATTATTAATCACTTTAACTTACCGTTTATAATATTTTGACACTATTTAATACTTTTAAAACGCCAAATTCGTAATTTATTTTTTTGAGTAATGGCGATCTCCTGAAATACAAGAATTTTTATGATTTTTTCACAATTTTGTTGACTGAACTGATTTGAACGTTAAAAATTTCTCACTGAACGAAAAATCTTTTTTTACTGAACGAATTTTTAGCATGATTTTTTGAAATAAAAGTTAACGTTTTGTCACTTTGTCTGATGTTAGTTTATTGGATGTTTTGATTAATTAGTGTATAAAATTTGATTTATATTGATTGGATAACATTCAAAGCTTGTTGAAATCTGCGAATACTGTCTTAGTTCAAACAGATTTTAAGAAAAAATCGAAGAGTTTTTTCTAGGAAAAAATTTTTAAACATAGTTGACGTTGGATTTCTCTAAACATTCAAATTTTAAAAATTCGTTAAAAGAAGTACTAGTTTGTTTACAATAATTTTTGGACCGGCATGAAAAATGCGTGCTAGGCACTTGTAGATGGAAATTTAAGTTACCCTTTCGCAATTTTTTCAATCATACATTCACTTGCTTTGAGTACATCGATCGAATAGGTTCGAAAAGTTTTGACTCTAATTAAATAAATTTCAAGTGATATTAGAATAATGGGTTTAAAGGAGGTAAGTAGCTACCAATGAGTGCTTTAAAGAATGATGAATAATAGAAGAATAGAAAAAAGCCGCAAGTGTGGCATGAAAAGAAATCAAAATTGTTAAATGAATAAGTAATTGCCGACAACTGTATCTTTAAGTACAGTTCCCAAATGAATTTTTCATATTCTTATATGACTAACCCAGTTTCTACTTCGATAATTTACTGTAGGATTTTGATGCAGCCGCAGATAAGGTGAAAAATTTAAAATCAAAGGTGAGTGATTACATTACATTTACTGATATAACATTTTATTGATAAGAACATCCACCAAACTTTCCAAATATAGCCATCGGATCAAGATCTTTTGGAATTGTATGGATTGTTTAAGCAAGCAACAGTCGGAGATAACAATACAGGTGTTTATTTATTCTTTTTATTTACTTTAATAATTGCATGTCAATTTTCCATACCTAATCACTCATCAGTAATTAATGCATTAAAGCTGTATGATTTACAAAGTCCATAAAGGTTTGAAGATCATATGATACATTAATATTCTTATCTATACATTAAAACTCAATAAATCGATGCACATTAACTAATTTTTATGATTACTCATGTACAATATCAAGTCCACGTGCTGATATAATTTATTCTTTTTGGTGCATTTTACAGAAAAGCCGGGTATGCTTGACTTTAAAGGCAAAGCAAAGTGGGAGGCTTGGACCGGAAATAAGGGTAAAAGTCATTTATATAAATTCATTGAATTAACTTTATTAATTCCTCTTCTTCAACGTCTAGGTATGTCATCCGACGACGCAATGACAAAGTACGTTACAAAGGCAACAGCACTCGCCGAAAGTCTCGGCGTTAATTAATTTGCCTTTAGCAAATATAAAAAAATTATTGAATTTATAATTTTGTTCATTTTGCACATTGTACTCATCACTAACATTACATATTAAGCAGTCAAAGTCAAGGTCATGTTTTTTTTTGTACTTCTGCTTTATACCAAAAAAATAAAAACAACGTTCTTTATTTAATTTGATTCTATTCTTGTCAATTAAATTGCTTTCAGTTTATCTGCTGTTCTTAAAATTCTTTATTTAATCAATATGCGTACCTTATGTACATAAATAGTAAATGACGATGAACGGCAGAATATCTCTTTTTGTATTTGGCATGTAGGTACTATTCGCATTGATTTTTTTAGAAAAAAAATTCTTTAGCTTGTCTATTAACAAGCCGAGGATGTTGACCCGTGGAATGCTTATAAACATAAAATATGAAATCCGTTAAAAGCAAATAATGGATAATAGGAGATATTCAAGTGTTCAGCGGACTTGCTGCTTATATGATGGAAATAATTATCCTGTTATCTGCTAGAACGGCGTACCTGACTTATTAAATAGGTATTTAAATTTCAAAGCTCAAGGTCTGTCCAATGCATGATTATTACAATGTATTTTTAATTTCAGCTGTCGAAATAGACTACGTGTATCTTTTATAATTTCATAACAACGAAAATATTTTTGTGGACCTGTAATGAAAAGTCAATGATAAATCACATTCTGTTGTCACTAAATATTTATGGATCTCAAGTAAAACAATTGTAGGGTTTCAAATTAACGGATTATTAAATTTTAAATTAACGAATTATTAAATTTTAAAACCACTCAATTTCATACATTTTAATGGAAATTGTATGGTTTTTAAGAAACATTTCTATGGTTTTGAATAATTCAAATTTTAAAAGTTCGTTGAAATTTCTAAAATATTTATGGACAATTCCAAATTTCTGTAAGGCTTTACTTATTGCGTTATTCAGTAAATGGCCTGAGATTTTGTACAACTGTTTATTTCATCATGAATCTTTAATGACACGTAAGGTTCAAAAAGTTGATTCTTGTATAATTCAATAAGTAAATGGTCAATTAGATGTTAAAGCTATATCCATACTAACACCAATTACTGTTAAATAGCATTCAAAATAGCCAATCTTCACCACACTTTTGAGAATAATACGCTAATAAGCAATTTTAAAATGCTTTAAAGGTACACTAATAACATCTATCAATAGAAGCTAAGATTAGTTGTTAAACATGCATCGCATGACGTCTGTAATCTTCAAGAACAAAGCTTACTCAACAGTAATTAATAATAAACAGCATTTGATTTAAAATCAGATTTTATTACAAATATTCTTATTTATTTTTCATTCTTCATATATTTCTCATTGTCTTAAAACATTTTAAATTTCATTATAGAGTAACTAAATTATATTAATAATAGTAAATGATTCATTTTGAATAGATTAGTAAAGATGAAACAATAAAATCGTTTAATTTCATTTTTAACATTAAAGCAATTTCTCTTTAGGTAAATTCCGCAAAGAAAGAGTTCCTTTTTTTGTTAATTATTTTATATTGTCTGTAGGGCGCATAGTGTGTATTTTATATCATTTTTTATTTACTTATATATTCTTATATTCCATAAAAAAATTTCTCTTATCTCATTAATCCATTCCATTTCTTATGACAAGATTAGATTGATAAAGATGTGCGTTTTGATTTGAGGGAACGAACAACTAAAAAGGTCGATCTGAGCTGTACATTATAGGAATGGCGTTCATTTTGCTGCGAACTGCAACAATATCACTTCCATTTTTCTAGCAAATGACCTGCCATGACTGCAATATCAACTAAATGACATAAATTCCCATAATGCACAGCTCAAAACATGTCTTAATGTAATAAATGTAGCGTAAAATGCACCGGAAATAAAACATGATTGTAGTGCTGTTCATTCACATACGAGTATATTATTAATCGGTGTGTCTAGGTGGTTCAAATAATTCTTTCTACTACGTCCACCTACATTTTTATATATATGTATATTTTTTATGTAAATGTATATAAGTGTATAGTATCGCACACACAAAACGAATATATTGGAACACCAAAAAAACAATCGGTGGGCAGTACAATGGAACTTAATAAAAAAAAAGCTTTTCATTTGCGTGTACATTATGCTGTGATCAATTACCAAACTAATTGATTTTTTCATCATTTTTGCACTTTCATATATAGAAAAAAAAGAAAATTCAATACATCATATAATTCATCCTGCTTTAAGTTTTATGAAATATTCATTTGAATTCGAATTTTTGTTTTGTACGAAAAACAAAACTTAATAATAATGTCATCATCATTCTATAGATTGCGCAATATTTTTTAAGAGTTAACTTTCTACGCAAGTATTTTAGCGATCGATAACAGCTCGATCGGAGTTAAATTCGACTGCCTTTCTGTTGAAGCACCTTTGCACGATCGTTACTTTCTTGCTCTCTTGGATTCGTTGATAAACATTCTTTTGAGACGACAAAAAGGAACTCAGCGTTTTCTAGAAAAATAAATTAAATTGGAATTAGAAATTGTAATATTGTTGTTGAGTGTGTGCCAATGGAACCTAATCAATTGAAACATTAAATAAAAATTTAACGATGAATATGAATTTGAAATTTAACGAGCAAAAAATATTTGAACATCAGTTCAAAAATTCAAAATTTGAAAACTCGTTAAATTTTTGAACTAAGAAATTTCAGTGCCAACATAATTAACAACTCAGAAATTATGCAAACACAATAGAAATTTTTTATGTGAGAAAATGCACGTAAAATTCCTAAACCCTCATATCTCATGGGAATTTCCAATTGGCATTCGAAAAAATTCCAGCAATTGTAATTTACCTTCCGATCCGTAATTGTACTGAGTACCAATATTAATGAGTTGCTCGAATCTCCAGCCATCTGACATTTGTGATACCATCTAAAATAATACAATTATAAAATATTTCGTGTCATAAGCAACAAGCAACACAAATATACTGACATGTGTCAATTCATTTTCCTGACATTGCAATACACGATAGACTCGCTGCTTATTATCAACCACAGACGTTTGTTGATCCCTCTTTGAAATTGCCTCTTTTACCAAAGCTATAAGGTGGGTAATGTTATAGAACTCCTAAAAAAGAAAATGAGAAAAATCGATTTAATGATTTTTAATTAAAGCACTAATTGAACTGGATCTTACAGCTTCTTCCAAGACTCCCTCAGCTGATAATCCACTGTCTAGAATTAATTTTCCATGTCTTAAATAGTTGAGAACAGGTGAAAAATACTTTCCATCTCTGTCTATTAAATAAGCTCCATTTTCGTCTATGGGAAGCAATTAATTCATAAATAATAGTTGAATTATGCTGATTTATGGATCATAAAAATATTTTAAACATTGATTATTTACCTTTATCGGAAATAAGATCTGAATCTGATATAAGTCGTGCAAGCATTGAGTTTGGATCTTTCAGCAGTGTCTCTCTGGATGTCATGAAGAGGTTACCACCAACATTTAATTTGATCTGTGATTTTGGAGAAATTAATGAAATATCAAAAAAACATTCGCAATTACTCAATTTTGACTGTAAATTCAATTCCTTTGTTAAAATCGATTTACTTACCCATTTATCTAAACTAGTTGTCACTTTTGACTTGTCTATTTCCATTGGAAATTTGTGAATTAAACTACTTTATTCAGAGATAAATATTTTTAAGCTTTCTATAATGTTGCTATGATAATTGCTATAAAAAATTATAGAAAATTTCAAGTTTTAAAAAGCCGTTGAAGCAAACATTTAATTTGAGGGAAAATTCAAACTTTCCGTTGAATTTCGTAACACGTGATTCAATTTAAAATGTAATTTTTATAGAAATCAATCAATAATTGCATCATAAATAGCAATAATCAGTCTGTATATAAATAAGATAAAAAAAATGTCAATAAAAACAATCCATTAAAGGTACATTGAACGCAAAATCTCTCTCTGTTTATTTACCGCTTCGAAAAATATTCCAACTCAAATTTCCAATGAATCTCTTGATCATTTTCGTCTATTCTGCTTGTACATTCACAAAAGTGAACCTGATAGGAACAAACGCTTTGTTTATAGCTCTCTCTGTGTGAAATAAAAAATATAAAATTATTAAATATACATTAAGTCGAAGGAAGAAGCTATTATTACTTAACGTACAATAAGAATATCAAAGGTCAATTAAATTTGATCAATTGTTACCCCGAGCCAAATAAAATTATTTAAGTGATTAAAAGCCAAAAACAGGATATTTATATTCTATATAACTGCCGTAAGTAAATTTTTGACTATGAAATTTTTCCCTATTACGTAAAAAAAAGTTCCTCGTTTTGCAACTCATTTAAAAAGGAAATGCGTTGGATGTGACTCTTGAGATTACAACAACCAAAATCATTTATTATGTAATATAATTTTTTTTTTGCCCTCTATGTCACATCCATCCTCAATGTCTCAAAAAAGGAGAGAATTTATCTAAAAACAGTCAAATTTGAGATTTTTTCTCAATGAAAAAAAATAGAGAAACTTCATATGCCATTTCAATGATGATGATGGGGGATGTTTTCAATTACCATGCGCTTCCATAAAAATACTCTTTCCTATACTTTTTTTTCTACTAATCATCATCCATAATAACAATAATATTAGCAAGGCACTAATTTTAGTAGTTTTTCAATATACGGTATCGGTATTTGAGAGAAGAAATTGTTTATTTAATGTTAGTGCAGTTATGACTGAAGCGCATTTCTTATTATTAACAGCAAAAGTTAAAGAAAAATTTGTTAAAATCCAATACAATTAGTTTTGTCATGAAAAAATTCAACGGCATTTTGGGATTTGAATTTTCAAAAATTTTCGCATCTTTTATTTGAATTCAAAGTCCAAAAATCCGTTAAATTTCTCAATCAGCCTCAAAATCTCAATTTTCGCATCTTTTCTTTAAATTCAAAATTTTGAAATCCGTTAAATTTTTGAATCAGCTTTAAAACAATTCTTTTTGAAAAATTAAGCCAAATAGACACAGATAGAAACATAAAAGTCAGTCAACCAACATGACCACAGCAACATTTTTCTCCTTCGATCGATTGCCTAAGAAAATGAATTCATTAAATGCCGCTAAATGCCAGACATCCAATTTTTTTATGTTGCGTTTTCATATCTGCAAAGTGAAAGATACTTTTTTTTGTTTATATTTATGGATACGCATTGAGTATTTGAACAGGCGTGTTATTAATTATTGATAAGATAACGTAATAGTTGCAGCCTTAACGTTGGCAGACAACAACAAATAATGTAGTTTATTTATCTATTTTTTACTCTGTTGTGCACCAAACACTACTTGCTTCATCGTTGTTCAATGAATTATCTAAATAGAGCTATGTGTACATTGAGACGGAAAGAAAATTGAGAATGAAATCGATTTTTCCTTTGAGAGAAAAAAGTTTTTTTTTCTAGGTTTTCATAAGCGCAAAATACATATTTTTTATGTACAGAAATAATTATTTGTGATCATTAAATAAATTTATTTTTGTTTGGCCTTAAATACCAGCATAGAAATCTGTATTACGGAAATTTGAGAAAGTCAAACAGATCAAATTTACAAAGTGTGTAGGACAAATGTCTTATTGTGATTCTTATTCAGTTCACACTATGAATAATAGTAAAATTATTTCGAAATGACAAGCTTGAAGCAAATACTCTTGATTAACGTACTTTTTTAATTCAAAATTTTCTAAAGTTCAACTTTTGAACTTAAACAATGTAAATAAACGAAATTTTCATGAAAATCATCATAATTATGCATTATTAAGCTGCTGTATCTACTTAAAACTAAAGATTAATGTAGGCTGCACTCGACGAAAGCAGATTCGACATTTAAAACTCAAGAAAAACTACATTTTCTCACTTCAAACCAAAAACTTGTGGTTTTTCGTTTCATAAAATACTGTAATTAAATGCATAGAGAATACTTTTATGCCATGTGATGGTAATTACTCGGCAAACAATCGTAAAAGTAGAGAAATATTCATATTCATAAAGAAATTAGTATATTCAAATATATTTCATGATAATTAGGCTTCACAAAGAACAAGATCCGTGCATTGTATCCTATTGCTGACACCTTAACTTGAATGAAATGATTTACATGTAATTAGTATGATTAATAAGGAAATGTGGTGGTCTTACAACTTTTTTTGTCAGCAAACGATAAAAAGCAGCTACATTTGAAGGTCATTTTTGCTTATCATCGGAAGTGGTTGTAAGGCATTGAGAAACATTATTTTTGATGAATTACATTGTTTGACGCGAGATGTAATGAAGAACATGAGTAAAGGCGTAATTTACTAATGGATTGCTGTCTCTAATGATTTAAAACTTAAATTGAAGGTCACGATGTAGAACTAACGATTTTCCATTAATGTCTAATAGGAATAAGTATCTAGGAAGAGAATTTGCAATCTTTAAGATGATCTCCAATGTCAAGACTCAGTTCCCTCAATGACTATCATCCCTTTTGACCCTCTAATGTGCAATTTACATTCCTTAGAAGTCGTAAAGAATTAATAAAACATTTATGCCGCATTGCACAGAATATAAAGTAGCAGAAGCGATGAAAAATTAATATTAAATACAAATTATTATATAAAAGTCATAACATCCAAAAGCTACTCTCGTAAACTAGTCATATATCATCCTCCTTTCTCTTGTTGTTTAGTTAAGATGATACATTATAATTCATTAGACACATTTTTCTAAACATTTATAGCGACACTTAAAAAAATAAAATATAAAAACATCAAAAATTTGTTAGAGACATATAAACAGCATAGTGTGTGGAGAGGCTATTTGGGTCAAGACAGTAGTCGACATTCGTTTCTACTTAAAATTTATGAAATTAAGCGTTTTTCCTTTATTAAATCGTGAACAACTAAGCTTTTATGATATATTAAGGTATTAAATGCGATGATGCGCATGTTTTGTCGGACTGAGTGATAAAAGAGTCATGAAACAGCATAATCAATCAACAATGAATTCTGGTTTAATTTAACTGCTTTTCAAAATTCAAACCAAAACTGTCCATTAATTGAACTTCATCTCAGTTCAGTTCATATGTAAATTGCCAATTCAAATTTTTGAAAACCGTTAAAAATTCAAAATTTTTATTTCTTATTTCTTGAATTGATTTATTTTATTTTTCCCATTTATGATGGAATCTTATTATAAATGCGTCTTTATCGACTATTCAGAAGCACTTCTTACCAGATAAATGTTTTGAAAAAATGAATTGCTCTCTTGAGTGTCTCATACATGCCTACCGTGAAGTGCATTTAGGTAAATAATTAGACGTGATGTGTAGGAGTTGAAAATAAGTTGACTGTAAACTGAAATGTGAAATGAGAAAATCGACAGAAACCATAAAAACTATAAATATTAGTTACAAACATAGAAATCTCATTAAAGAAATCACTCAAAGAGATTTCTTGACTAGTGAAATTAAAACTGACAGCATCGAATTACCGCAAATGCACTAATTGAATGAAATCCTACTTTCTTGTGTCTTACTCTGTGCAGTTTCGTGAATAAATATAATCTCGCAATTGACCTACATAATTTTTCCTTTTCATTGCCACAAATGACTGTGAAAATTTAATTGACGATTTTCAGGCAAGCAATCTTTTTTTTTCACGTGCATGAACGAACGGACGGGTAATTTACTATCCAAGTAAATTCACTTAGCGGGAAAGGAACGAAGACACATAAAAAGTATCTTTTTAATTAAATTAGTGTGCTCTTTTTTTGGAAAAATGTTATGACAAGAGTGGCACAAATGATATCGTGAATGTAACGTGTTACGTATATTGCATGATTTCGAGCCATAAAATCATAAATTTGAATGAATTTTATTGCGTAGTAAAAAAACATAGGAAGAAGAAACACAAAACAAGAAGACGCGATTTAATTGATAGTTCTGATTCATGTTTCGGTTAATTGATGTTTTATTGGCCGAAATTGTATTGTGAAACATGTTTTGATATACGCGATAAGAATCATTACAAAAGAATTAATAATCATTATAAACGCTGAGTTGAGGCGGATTTATTCGGAAATAAATTACAACGAATTAAATTTATTTGAAAAATTACTTTTGAATGGTTTTGTGACAAATTGGGATTCTTTAAATTGAAGGTTGATTAGGCTTTGTTTCTTAATCTGATCTTATATGGACTGAAGAATAGCTTACGATTTACAACTTTGTTGACATCCAGTTCATGCTGGAAGCATTTAAAGTTGTAATTTTCAACATTTTATAAAATTCCATTATTTCGAAAATTTCGAACAATGAAATTTAAATCCAAAAAATTCGTTAAAATGAATAAAATTGGTATCAAGGAAAATGAAGCTATTCTAATGAATATATCGATTCCGTCGTATCCCAAAGTATCGTATTAAGTGCGTAAATTCTTTATGTTTAGTGTGTACGACGCAATCTACATATTCATCTCCTTTGATAAGGCATATTTACTTTATTTTATGCTATGCTATACAATATATTTTGTAAATGAAGAAAAATTAGAGGTTTTTATTAGAAAAGGAAGGGAACTAAAGAGAGACTGCGCATTGGAAAATGAGAGAGCGAACAATATACTCAATTCATGACCTTCCACAATATATTATAAAATATCATATTAATAACATTACGTATATCATTCATCTATTTTAGAGACGCAAAGAAAGAGCTAATAAGAGACAAAATGACTTCACCATCGATGAAATCCACTGAAAAGAAGACACCAGAAAAGAAGGCTGCAACATCAGCCGAAGGTGAACAAAGTGTTCAGGAAAATGCCGAACAGCAACAAACACCATTGAAGAAATTGAATATGAATAATTTCGCTTGGTTCCGCGTTTTCCGCTTTGCTAATTTACTCTGCAAACAGGGTTAAATTAATTAAATTGAGAATTATCGATAATGAATTAAGTGTTAAAGTGAAGTTTTCATCTGGCACAATACATTATCTTCTTCTGTCTTTGCCATATATTAAATAAAACTGAAAAGGATTGAGCAATATGTTTTACACCCAATTTTTCCTAATTAAATAGTGATGAGAACGCGTTGGATGTCTGGATGTGTTCGTGCAAAGTATTTACATATGAAAATAATTGATGAAAATTAATTTTGAAATTTTGAAGGTAACAGAAACAATTTTTGGAGTCAATTTTAGTTTTAAGTGATGAAATATTGTATCAATTAGCACTTGCTATATTTCTGCTGCACAATAAGGCACGAAATATCTTTAAAATTAATGAAACACAAAATTTCAAAATTCTTTCATTGTGTTAGTGAGTTTTTGAAATTTATGACCGTTATAAAATATTTTGCAAGAACACGTGCGTGCATCTAGATCGATAACAACAATAATAATTATTCCTGAAAACAATACTATAAGTATATATCAATTTGTTAATTGAAAATTGTTCAATATGATGATAAATAACGAGGTGCATTTGAGTTTTAATTTTTTTAATGACATGAAAAAATACCAGAATGAGGAAACGAAATATTTTGAGATAATAAAGTTCATTAATGAGAAATGTGTTATTTTATAATCTTCCAAAAATAAAGGTTTAATTATATTATTAGAATTGTAGAACTCTATAGCGATTAATTATGAATGTTTGCCATTATACGTTGATTTCAAAATCACATTAAAAAATAAAATTTTATTTATGTTGAATAAACAATACCCAACTGTGTTATGCCTTTCTATGAATTTTTTATTAGTTCATTAAGTTTTTCAAACGAGGAGTTAATCAGGTTTTAAAATTTTAAATTTTTTAACTGTAACGGTCATAAGAAATTTGAAAATTTCGAGGGTCTAAAACTACGTTTATTGTTTTCAAATAATTCTCAAAAATTCAATTTTATCTAAATTTTAATTAATTAAAGCATTTATAATAGTTTAAATCAACATTAAAAGAACAAATACACATCAGACAAACAAATCATGATCAAAATATAGACATTTAAGTGGACAAATATGCAACAAAATCATTAAATTTAATTTTACTCAATAAATTTTGACAAAAAATTCCTGAACAAGAAGAAAAAGGTATCACGATGTATGTTAAGTATATGCAAATTAGTAAGTTCCTCAAATATCTGACTGTTGACAATCGTTTCCTTCATTTCAGACAGTATGTTTGACATCACAAAATTATCACTTTTCTGTTTCCTTCTGGCCTTTCCCTCTTCATGTAATTTATCATTTGGAGTTACTCACTGGCAACTTAATAATGAATTAAATATAATTCTTCCATTGGTATGATCAAATTGTTCATAATTATGTGTATTACTTAACAAATGTTTAACTGTCATTGTAGCTAACATCTCCGTATTACATGAAAAATTCGCATGACTTGGTCGCATTTCTTAATCAAAGTGCTTACAAAGTTTGTATTAAATGTTTATAAATTCTCAATTGGCTTAATTGAATGTTTATATACTTATTTGTTTGTAGAAAAAGTTAGATGATTTAATGAAAGAGCTTGTATCAATAAAAGCCAATCTGACATCGAAAATGAACTCATTAGATTTATTCTCCAACGAACTTACAAAGAAAATATCCTGTATTCCTGAATATTTTATTGACGAAAGTGATCTGTACAATCAATTGACAAAGCATTATTTTCATCGAATCAACTATAAACTCAATGTTGACTCATTGCTGTCATCAACAAAAAATCAGCTTCCAAAATGTAACGAAATCTATCCATTAGACTTTAATGTAGGACTTTTTGAGCACCTAGAAGCAATGAAGAAGAGAAACAAACTCAAAATGGAACCTGAAGAAACTCTTGGAACTAAAGATTTATGTAAGTCAGACTCGTTTAATCTAGATTCATTTTGTTAAAGTTGATAGATAAGAAGAAAGTTCGAAAATGTGTATAACAATTGTTGCATGAAGTAATATAAGTCATGATTAATATTTTTGCGGTCAGATCGCATTAAATGAGAGATTACGAAGTTTTGGAAGTATGTCACAATTCAAAATAATGACTGAGATTAATACTTAAATGAATGGGTCTGTTGGCACACTCTTTGTACGCATTATCTACTAAATTGTCAGGAATCATGACCTAAATTTTAATCATTTCCTTTAATTTTAGCAAGCATAATGGGGATCGCATCGTCAAATTTTCCAACTGCAATTTATACTCAACTGAAAAGCAATTCAAACTCCTGGAAATTATATACTCTTGCATCGTTCTATTGGAGATACAAAGGCAATGCAAAAGAAGCAATAGGTAATTTCAAAATATAATTAAAAATAACATTAAAATTAATTAAAACAATCAAATTTTAGAATGTGCTAGACGAGGAATTTATTTTGCACCTAGAAAATACAAAGATATACCTCTATTGAGCTTAGGAACAATATTTCAACGATCAAATTATATTAATGATTCTGTTGTTGTCATAAAAGCAGCAATTGATCATGCACCGTCGATAGCTGAGAATGTCTGGTCGCTTGGGAATTCATTGATGATGCTGTCACAATTTAATCAATCTCTGGAAAATTTTCACAAGGTTGAGAAGCTTGACAGTGGTTATTCTGCCAAGGTTGATTTCATTAAAAAGAGTATCAACTGCTTTAGAGATCTGAAAATTACTTTAATTACAATGGAGAAGTGAGTATTAATTTTAAATCCTGAGATTTATTTTTAATCCTAGGATTAATCTCTCGATTTTTAAGTCTTACAAATCAATTAAAATTTTAATTATTTTAGTTCGCTGGATGAGATTCTTCCGGGACTAGAAAAGTACACTTCCCTTAAACGAGAATTCGAGGAATATCACGATAAGCTGGAAAGAGAGCAAGTTCCATTAAAAATACGATATTATGAAGGCTTTGATCAGCAAAAAGCTAGTTTAATTCAAAGAAGTCAAATCTGCTCAACACGCATCAAGGACAACGAAGAACCCGTACTATTTTGTGATTTCTTATCAGATATACAGTTAGTTATGCAAGACTTTGCACTTGATATCCTTAACAACTATGTTGAGTTGAAAAAGGAACTTATTGCCACATATAAGATTAACTCGCTTGGAGTTTATAAGAAAATTTTTGTTGAAAATTACTCAGAACTTTGACTGATCATTACTATTATTAATTATGAGAGATTTGGAATCTGAAAAAACAAAATAATATTATACATAAATTAAATTTAGCTTATTAAATATAAAAGTATATATTTTATAACGTTCTAAAACAGTTAATAATAAAGTATATTGTTGTGCACAATATTGAAAAATGGTAAAATGGATTTATTGGCTTCTTCTTTTATTATTTTATACAATTTGATGAATTTTTAAATTTTAACGGTTTTTTGAAATTCAAAATTATCGGTTTAGCTGAATTGAAGCTGAATCCGTTGATTTTAAATCGAAGTAAACATTTGTTTTAGTAAAAACTTATCAAATAAATATGAAATTCAGTGTTTGTAGTGAAAATAAGTGATATCGGAAGCCATAATAAGTCACAGAGCAGTCAAGGTAAGTCAGGAATTTTTCCAAAATACACCACATCCTTTGATAATAGTTATTTACCTCAAAACACTTAATTTTTTCACACTTCACTCCAAAATCTCGAACTTGATGACTAGCTTCACTGACTGATGATTATCTCACCAAGGTAAGCCGCTGTCAAACACGCACAATGGGTTCTCTTAATTTTTCCATTGTGATGTGAAGCAGCTCATCCTGATTCGAACGAATAAGTTTGTCAAGTGTTGTTGTGTCTTCTTGATGTTTGTCTTTAGTTTTCATAACTTTCACATCACTTTTTAAACATATTCGATATTTTTATGATATCAACCCCATTCATTAAATGACCACGAATGTAAAATCTATTGATTTATAATTTAAAAGAATTCCACCTTTGTGGTTTTGTAAATTATTAACATCAACAATATTTCTGCCGTTATGCGACGTTATGGAAGGGATGGAATTATTGTAGGCAGTTGAATTATGAAACCTATAATATCCTCAAGAGACTGTTTTATAGTATTGTTTACCATACACGACATTCACGAAAGAAATCGTTTTAAATTAAATAATTAAAGGGGTTGTTCGTTAATGATGTTGGGGTGGTTTTGTAACTCATAATGTCTCTGTTTGCTACAATCTGTTTAAAACTCAGTTGGTGCGGCATGCCGTTTGGAAACATTAGATCCCCAGAAAATAGTACGGATATATTATAAAGCTATACCACCCAAGATGATCGACAGAACAGAACTGAATTAGAATAATAAGTCTGTTACGGAGAGATACTTAAGAATTCAGTGATTCCATTAGTAAACAACCCCCGAAATTATAGCGTGGACTTACATCCGCATTTTTTATTGAATGTGACTGATGGAATGTTTCGTGAATGTCTTTACTGATCTCAGAGGAACTGCGATTTTGTTGATTGAAAATGGGAATTCAGCCTTAGTTCTTTCTTAATTATAATTTCGTTTTTTTAATAGTTTTTCCAAATAATGAATAATTTTCAATTCAATGTTTAGTTTTGAATTTTTAAAAATTCATCTCCTGACACGTGTTCAGCATAGATAAATTTCATAAATTTCTCATTAAATCATGCTGAACGTCCATGCACGTTTCACCTAATTACCTCAAACTATTAAATTTTAAAAGATTTCTTTTAAATTGCTGTCATTCTATACAATTATCCATAACGTATACGTAATTTATTAGTCTACAATCAATATCACTTGATGATATGGTCACATATTATACACACAGGTATAATATGAAACATAAAAATTCACAAATATTTAATAATGTGATCTTTTTCAGATGTTGAATTGAAAGTAGGGCGATACTATTAAGGAATAACAATTTTTTTTTTATTTTTCAACTAAAAGTCTTAAAATTTTAATTAAAGGGAACTTCCACACTTGCACATAATTTAATTCTGATTCCGTATAGCACTGGATAGGGAATACGATTTTAACTGTTAAACGAGAGACACGAAACTGAATAATTTTTAATAAATTTATTTCCTTTTATAGCAATTAAATGGTTTCCTTCCACAGACTTCATGTCCTATAAGCTTTTCAATATTTCTTTTTTTTGTGTCGAAAGGAATTATGAGTTTATTGTTATTTGAAAAAAAAGAGAGAAATAGAATGAAAACCAATACGCTAATAGGCTCAATGTACTGAACGAATTGAATATTTAAAAGTGCTGTACAATTTTTATCACATTAGTTTATGCTCTTTATGGCTATTTCGTATCGAATGTCAATGAGGGTTTTGAATTATCAATACCTGAGACAGTCATGCACTCAGGACTTTTAGTCTTGAATTTTCATTTAAATCACTGACAATTGAAATTGGTACAGCCTTGACAGCCATTTTTGACTTTTTTTCTGATGCCATAAAACTTTGAAGTAATAAGAAGAAATTTGAGAGATTGTACGAATTTAGACTCTGTGCTGACAAATAACATTCTTTTTCCAATGTAAATCCTAACGTCGAGGATATGAGACACGTGAAATGAAAATAGAACATAACTTCTAAGGTATCGGTGCACTGTAAAAATAAATTTACTTTTCCCATACAAATGACTTTAGAATTTAGCTTATAATTAGTAAAATAAAATGTTTTATTGCTCATTTTGACGGTTCATTGTCCTTAGAATCATAGTTCAATGTAAAATAGCTACCTAAATTGTCAAAAATGGTAAAATTTCATTTCGTTTATTTTAAGAACATTTTAACGGATTTTAAGTTTTTGAAATATAAAAATAAAACAAGTTGCATACCCCGTTCAATTTTAAAATCTTTTAAGCAGTTAACAAACAATAAATTTACTTTAATTTAATTATTAGACATAAAATAACGCAAGTTGATGAAATCATTTAGAATTGAAAAACAATATAAAGATCATAGAGTTAATTTGATTCAATCAATAGTTTCACATTATGAGAATAGTAACTCAGCAAATAAATCTATCATTTTTGAAGATTTTTCCACACATCATTCAAAATGTCAAAAATCACAGCAAAATACCGCTACAAAATCTCCAAACTGCAATATTACAAATCAATTGTCCTCAAAAATGCGCTTTAATTCTTCAATCAACTCGCAAGGAATCGCTACATTTTAAGAATCAAAATGAACTTTATGAAAATTGATCTTAAGGCAATTAAACGATTCATATTTCAAATAGTGTAGATAGTTGTATTATATGGAAGCATTCCTACGATTTTTTGTTGTTTCTAGTGCTTCGCTTCTAATATATATCCTGTATTTAAAGAGGTTAATACACTTAGTTTTTATATAGAATAGGAAATGAAGGAATATTCAGTTATTTAATAGAATCAAAATTCATTTTTGATGATCTTCAATTCCGACTTCCTTGAAACTATAAAAAATGTATGATTTTGAATAAATAATCCATGTTCATGATAAACGTCAATATATTTGCATTCTCAAATCTAAATGAAAGGTAAAAAGGTTTGATGAACTGTGAAATTTTCCTACCTATATTCTGTATGCGATAAAAGAGCTGCACTGATGTACGAATGACGTCATTGCTGACCTAATAAAACTGCATTGATATAATTTTCGTTTATAAATGTTCTCGTTCATATTTTGTGTATTTTATGGCTTTAAAATTGCATCGTTTGAAAATTTATTATGATAGAAAGAAATTTAATTTGGATTTAAGTATTTATGAGAAAATTCATGAAACTCCAAATTATATAATTAAATAACTCTTTAGCCCTTGATATAAAATTCATACATCAAGTTTAAGTATCGTATCTTTTGACTGAATTTTTAAAAAGAGTTTTCGTGTCATCAGAAAATGAAAATTGACGAAAATGTATGCGAATTTTTTTTAACAAAAATTTAAAAATGTATAAATAAACATGATTTAAATGAATGAAAAATTCTGCACTAAATCACCGTCAACAATTTTAGATAAAATTAGAATTTTTCAAAATTTAATTATTGAATTACAAAATCTTTCACCTAATTTTAAATTTAATTTTTCTGTGGTGTTAAAAAGATTTTTAAAAATATAATCTATGACATTTTTCATCATGAACATATGTATTTTAAATAGATTTTTACACATATTCAAGTTTATTAGTCTCGAGTTATTTTGACAGGCAATTTTCTACTCAAATTCGGTTTTGACGGATCAGTTTCAAGTCATAAACTTTAACTGCATATTGTAAAATTTCACCTTTCATGCTAATTTCTCAAGTAATCGACAGGATAATTATTAGAACGTAGCAAAAATATAAATTTCAATAATATTTCTCATAGTTTTAATGAAAAATATTTTTCCTTTCCTTTATTTTTAGTCGCTTAAAAGCGAATAAGAAAATCATTTTATATATATTTCTTCTCATGCCATCTCTATCGCTCGTGTTTGTATGAGAAAGTATCAAGTTCTATTTTTAGATTTTCACTTTACGTTTGCGTGCTTTTTGTGCGTTCATAGTAGAGTTTTTTTGTTGCCTCTTGCTCCATGCTTCGGAGGATAGAAAAATTCTGTTTTTTTCTTCTCATCTCCTTGTTGGCGTTACTGATGTTTTAAATACTTTATATAAATCAATTTTTTTAGTGAGAAATATTTCTGTAGGGTGTGCCAGAAGAATTTGACCATTAAAGTTGCTAATTTTGCAGTATTTTATGAAGTCTTTGCCAGCTTTAAAACGAATTTTAATTAAATTCTTTGAATTCTTTTCATAATTTGAATGTTGGTGTGAAAAATGTTTGAATTTTGTCAAAATTTTTGGAAAAAAAAAAATTAAATTTCTTTGAAATTATAATAAATTATTCTTATTCTCATTTTTTAACTTTAATTAATGTTGTACATAATTCAATTCAAATATCAGTTTTAAAATGTCTCAATTCTTAAAAGTCATCACACTAATTTGTTTTTAAATTCAATTTTAAATTAAATTCCAATTGAATCCTTAAAATTTAAATTTCTTTGCATAATTAAATATTTTAGATCTATTTAATTCTAAATTTAAATCTAACATTCATCCATGAAAACTACTTAAAACTTCCTAAATCTTCTCATCCTTCTCCATCATAATCATGAAGCCTTACCACAAAAACGTGTCTCATACTTAAGAAAAAGAAGAACGAGAAAGCAAAAAGGAAGAAATGAAAGAATAAAAGAAATAAAAAAACTGCGCTTTTTCCCTATGTAAAACATTCATTTTACTACATTATTCAGAAAAAAATACTTCAAGGACAAGAAACTTGTTATGAACACCAATTGTACTTTTTTTTGAAAAATGTTTCAAACGATGATGGACGTTCATTTCTGTACAATGAGTGAAAAAATGTGCATTCATTTTCTCATATAGTTCAGATTTCAATGAAAAGAAGAAAAAAATATTTTTTTTGTGAATATTATTTACTTAAATAAACATTTAATTGCTGTACTTGCGATAGAGTTTGTGAAGGGAAAAAATTGTTTTCTACGAATAAAGTTGTTGACGAATAGTTTGTAGTTCTGTGAATTCAAATTTTTTCTCACGTCATTAAAGTCTGGTTGATATCTGGGTTGTAGGTGTAAAATACAGTTAAATCTGTATGATGAGTTAGTGCTAACTTGCTTATAATATTTGCATTGCTGAATGTAATAAAGCGAATTTCAGTAGGATAGTCTTAGACTTGGAACTTTATGAGGTAGTCCAGAAATCGTAGTCGATTCAAACTGATATTCTTCAAGTTGACTTACAATCATCTGAAATTGAGTCGAATCGAGTAACTTTTAACTGTGTCAACTTCGAGCTCTACGGGTTATAAATCACAATAAGTAAGCCATTCAACACTTTAATGCACCACATAGCTTTACACAGATTAATTTGACATTGAATTCAATTTTTTTGCAATCTTTTGAATTCAGTAAATTTTAAATTGTTTATTTCATCATTAAAAATTCAAAATATGCTAGATCCATCATTAAAAAGGCTCCTTATCATCCTATAATATCAATTAACATCCAGCAAAGTTATGACTAGATGATCGACATACTAAGAAAATCTACAGTAAACTTTATTTGCCCTAAAGCTTCATCATATTACAAAATATATCATAAACTATTTTCACCATTCAAAAGCATTTAAAATCAACAAAAAGCTCGCAACTTCTTTCACCACAAACTTCAAAAAATCTATAACAATTCACTTTTAAAATGAAGGATATCATAAGAAAAATATAAAGCAATAAATAATTCAGAGCACACGTATTTGTAAAAAAAAAATTCTGACAATCTTTAGTATAGGTCATGATCAATTTTTCATGAAAAGCTTGTAAAGTGTCTGAAAAATGCTTTAAAAATACAAGAAAAATGTCCAACACTTGCTTTTTTTTCCTTTTCTTCATATTCTGCCTCATTCCATCATTAATTTGAAGCACTGAGAAGAACGAGATTCAACAGTGAGAAGAAAAGGAACGAAAATGGTTGGGAGGTAGAGTGAGGTACCCAAAAAAAGTGTGAGGAGATAGAAGGGGATGTTTTGATGACGTCACAACTTTTTGAACAAGAATCTATTTTTAGCTTCGCCAATTTTATATATATATATCTTCTATCTCACTCATGCTACCATTATTGCTACCCAAAAGGGATAAAAGAAGAACAAAAAATGAAATGTAAGGAGGGTCAGGAGGATCTATAATTGAGATGAAAACAATTTTATCGAAAAGGTAAAGGTATAAAAGAAATTTTTTTATAAAAGCAAATGAAAGACATTTCATCGATTGTCGTCATCAATGATGCTGTCGTAAAATGTTGAGTAAACTTCGCATCAGACGTGATTCTCTCAATATCCTTCGTTGACAACAACAATTTTTCTTTGAATTTTGAATTTTTCTAATGATTCTTTGAATTTATTCAGTTAACGTATTTTGGAAATTTGAATATTTTTAAGGTCAAATTTTGAACTTCACACCCTTTAAATTTTTTAAATTCGATTTTTCACTCAATTTACATTTAAATCAACATAAAAGAAGTCAAACAAACAGAAATTTCACTCAGTTCCAACAATAGTACCAAACCAAAGTGTTAAAGTACAATATACGTTAAATAATTTAAAGAACAGAGACAGAATGATATTTTCTTTTTTTTGCAATAATAAAGCTTTTGAGGATGTTGAAAGTGAGAACGAGAGGGGATGATGTACACAGCAAGATAAATTACATACAAATGACGTCAGTGATTTTTTTCTGACCTCGAAATATGCTGCTTCTTTACTATGTGAAATATTATGTATGTTTTATGTTTATTTTATTTCCGCGTACAAAATTAAAGTTTCTGTTTGAAGACATAAAACGAAAGCTTTTTGCTTGTGAACTTTTCATGAATTACCTGAGGATGGTTGTGACTTATTACACTAATTAACTTTGCATGAATTTTGGTAATTTTTCACTTTGAATTTCCTTTTTTTAAATATTTTTGAATCCTTATTTTAAACAATAATGAATTGAAATTTAGTTAACTTAAAAATCACAAATAAGCTTAGTTAAATTATATATTTTTTTAGAGCTTTTAAAATTCACTTCCACTCGATTCGAGATCCAACTGATAACTGATTAAGGATGAGAATGAAAATGTTATGAACGGAAAAATATGAAAGTTTTCATGCTGTAGCGAATATCCTGATTCGGGTAATGACTGTCTGTATTAGTAAAGCTTTCTGTACACGTTTTCATATGGATGTAGTTGTGGTATCCTTAGTATCTACAGTGTATCCTTATACACGCTCACATTCAAATGTTTTCTTTTTATTGAATGATTTTATTATTTTTTGAATGAAAACGTGCTCCGATTTTTCCTATTGGCCCAGCTTGATGACGTCAAAGGCAAAAGCATATATAGGGTAATATAAATTTATGTATTGAAGCCTTCTTTATCCTGATGTTGATGATGATATTGTTGGTGATGTTCCCAATCGAATCTTTTTTTTTTTGTTTCTGTTTTTTCGGCATCAAAATAAAAATCGATTAAAATTATTGTGCATAAATAATATTAGCATAAAAAAATTCCATGCATTTAACTTTATTTTTTTATATTTATCTCTACGCATTCATTATAATTTAATGAAACGAGAATTATTTCTTGATTCACAAAAGCTTTCACTTCATCCACTTGAAATCACATGAATGGAACTTTCTGAATGAACAGAAGAAAAAAAAAGTCGGAATTTTCATTTCTTTTGATGACAAAAGGCACTTGAATAATCGGCGGTATTTTTCTGGTTTATAAGTGTAATCTTGTTGAATTTTATTTTTTTCGGCTCACCAAATCTACTTTATGGAATGATACAGGAGATATGTTCTGCTCAATGAGATTCTTAGTTGCATTGGGTTATTTGCATCTGGTTGAATATGCATTCTATAGTTACAATGTTGAAAGAGTGTATTATTTTGTCTAACTAGAATATTTAACTAGCAGCCTCTTTGATATTTCATTAGAGATCAACCGGGCGATCAATTACAGTGTTAACTGTGGACATAAGACTTTGCTAATGTCAAGGAGAATCTCGAATCTTACCAAATTTGCTAAGTATAAGATGTTAATACAAATTTAAGGAAGCGCAATATGGATCTAATTCTTGGAATATGAATGCCTTCTAAGTACAAACAGTTTGTCTTTTCGAGACAAAATTCTAAGAATTATGTTTTGATCGAAGAATAAAGAAGAGAAGAGGGACTTTTACGATGGATATGTTGATAAAGATGTCCTAAGAATTCATGGAAATCAATGGGTCTGCAATGCTATTAAAGACAAGGAAGTCATATTTACGAAAAAGCGCCAAACTCCGATCGAACCTGAATCTGATGATGCATGATGCTATCACATTAACAAATCATCAACTGCTACTTTCACAAACGTATAGTAAGGACATCTAAATATTGCATTGTCATTATACCTTTAACTTACCTTCAACAAAGAATGTCATTTGATGTCTCCCTATAATAAGTAAAATCATTTAAAAATTCAAAACTAAAAATTAGTTGTGGGAATTTTTGTTTATTCCAAGTAACCAAGACAAACATTTCCATGAATTAAAAATGAACTTTTGAATAACTAGAAATCAATAAGTGAAATATATCATATGCATAATCATGTGCTTCTTTCAAAATTTTTATTTTGCTAAGTCATTCACATATCCAAAAAATTCTTGTACGTGATTTTTGTGAACGAAAAATTAGCACAAAAATATGAACAACAACAAAAAAGTTTTCATCAAATCACATACCAGGTCATTGAATGCGTCATCAGAAAGGAGCAGGATCCAGAATTTTTTTTTTCCATTTATAATCAAATTGCCAGGATAAAAATAAACCATGTTTGTTGATATTTTTCTTACTCTCCCTTTAAACTCTTAAAACGGCAATGATTCCTTGAAATTCTCCTCGACCTAGTTTTCACTTAACAATGTTGCAACATGCATCTGTGTACGTGTTTTTATGATGTGGTATGTAAGGATGTATGTATGTGCGCAAGGATGATGAATATTATGCAATACGACATTGCAACAAGTTTTTATTTTTTTTTTTCCTCGGTTGCTTTTGTATGCATGCAGAGAGTCCTGATGACGTCAATCGGGATGTGATTAAATAATTGCCAAACAATATCTTTTTTACCACGGCTTTTTGTTTATTATTTGGACTCTAAAGGTGCCAACATACATGCATTTCTTTTGGTCAAAATGTAGGCTAATTGTCATAAAATTTCAGTCAAAAATGAATGAAAAATTGCATTTTAAACCATTCATGGTACGGTGTTGTTGTGATTTTCCTCTGACGTCATTGGAATTGTATGGCATGGCAAAAATAGGTCAGTCGAACATTTTCAAGCTGAAGGTGATTGAACAACTGAATTTCTATTTTTAGAATGGGTTGCGCTGTATGCGACTATTTTAAAGTCTACATCAACATCATCCCTCTTCACACCACCCCATAGTACTCTATATTTCTTGGCTTTGAGTGCTTTTTTTAGTTTACTATAATTTATTTCGAATTAATTGATCAACTTTTTTTGATATTTAATTATTTAATAATTATTTTCAAATGTAAACTTTAAGGATGTCTATCGGAACTATTTGGGGATATTAAAAGAACAGATTTTGTTGTTGGAGGGGTTGAAAAATGAAAGACATGCATGAAAATTTAGCACAGCAATGACGTCAATAGTTTCATCCCAGATTTTTATAGAACAACTGTTTTCCGTTTAAAGGAACTTCATGATTATCCTTATTAATTAATTTAATTAGATTTGTAGGAATATAAAAAAATATTAATTATGTAAAACAAAGAAAAAGTTCACTTTATGTAAGCCCTTTTAATTAACATTTTGCTGCCGCTCTATGTGATTTTTTTACATCATCGAGTAATTCTTATCGGAAGTGAATCGACATGAGGTCTTAAATAATGATTTGTTAAAATAAAAGTCTGAGATGAGCTGAAAATAATTAATGCCTTGCAGAAAAGCTGAGGTGATGACGATTGAGGTTGATTATGAATGTTGTCATGTAGATGAGGAACTTTGTTGAGGCTGGACTTAATCGGATTTAATTTTTTGATGTCCAGGAAGTAGAATAGGAATAATTCTGGTATTACACTGATGGCTAGATGATGAAAAGCTGGGTTTGGAGTGGAAGTGATACTAAATTAGCTCGATGCAGTCTCTATGACACATTTCTATGAAGTTGAACTGGCAATTTATTAATAACAATTCAATAACAAATCCCCAAAATAGATTTTTCAATAAATTAAGTAATAAAATGTTTCCTCATTCCAACAGCAATCATTACATCCTCAAAAGTAAATTACATTTCTACAGATCTAGGACAAATCCTTTAAAAATAATTAGTTCAGTATGCGAACTACATTCATCCCTTTCCCCGCATATCAACTATGCATTTACATGAGCTTTATAACATAGTAAAAATGTATTCCTTTTCCTTGAATTCCCAAAGCTAATTTTATTTATGAAATTGATTACATGATTACCATTGTTATTACTTAATGCAGCAGAATTTATAGCAGAAATATTTTTTATTACTTAATATTTTACACGCAATAGGGATGAGAGTGTTTTCGACACACTTACAATAATATGACGATGAAAATATGATTTTGAGAAGTCCATGATCCAAATTTTATATAATATGACAATTATTGATATTAATAGAAAAAAAATGTGAAATTTGATCATAAAGGACACTTAAAGTGTGTACATAAAGGTGTAGCAACGGTCTCATTCATAGAAATTAAAATTTCATTTATTGAATGAGAACTTAGCAGGTCGTTAATTCAAATATTATTAGGTGCGCGCCATTCTTTACTTCTGCAACATTGTTACACTGCATCATATTACATTATAAGGTCAAATTTGTTTATATTTGTGCTTCAAATGTTTCATGGAAGTATTAAGCTTTGATTTTGTAATCGTTTTGATTTTTCTAGCTTCTTTGAACTTTGTTCTGTTCTATTTTAAGAAAATAGAAATCCTGGATATCTAATAATTAAATTAACGTAGATTTTATCAATGTTTACATTTTGATTTTCTCAATAAAACTAAAATTAGAAGGGGTTTGAAACTAAGGATTCAAGGTTTTGTAAAAGGGTGTGAAACTAATAATTCAAAATTAAATTAAACCCGTTGAAATATTCTCAAATTCATTTCGATGCTTTTTCATCCTATTCCATTTTGTAGCTTCACATGTACCTATTTGATGACGACATTGCGTTCTATATATTCTGAAAAAAAAAAATAATAAACTGATTTTTGTGCATGTGGCTTACTCTTCGTGTGTATGTGTTCATGCTGTACAAGCACAGATGCATTCGTAGGTTTTGGTACCAAAATTTCGATGACGCTTCCCTCAAATGCTGTAAGCAAATTTTTATTCCCTCTTATCATTGCCACAGTGCTTTTTATTCAAATATTCAGTTTTATTTTGCAATTGTGTGTGTGTGAGTGTCTGCATGACTGTATTGGTAAAACGAAAATTTTCCTCTTCTCAACCGACTCTACAGTGGTTGTTGTATGTCTGTTTACATGCAAGTGGAAGAAAAATACGAAAAAATTTCTATTTTTAGATCAACATATTTCTTGTTGTTGCTTTTTTTTTCTCCTATGAAGAAATTTTTTTTTTACACATAAAAAATACATGCAAAAAATACACACAAAATTTCTTTTTCTTTTCCTTTCATTTCTTTTCTATTTTTTCGTGAAGGCTTTTTTTTTTCATGAAAATTTATACTTTTTCTCGAGCTCTTTTTCTCCTTCAATAATATCGATTGACATTTGATAGTGATATAAAATAATGATGATTAATAGTAAAACATGATTTTTCCTCAACTTAACTCTGATGATGATGGCTTTGTGGATTTTTCAATTTTTAATGAGCAGATAAAAATTTCAAATTGCAATTTAAATTTATTGACTATTTTTCGATTTGTCCTTAGTTGTCATGTTTATTAGTCATATATTTCAACAGTCGCGAAGAAATTCAAAATTTTTGAAAGATTAATGAGATTTGTTGTCAATTTTGTGACAAAAATAAATAAAAACTTCTTTTATCAATGACTTCGATCTGTTGGAAATGTAATTATTTATGACTTCGTTAGTCTTTTCTTATTTAGTTGCCCAAGATGTATGAGAGATGATAAATTGATGTAAAGAGTAAACTTATGAAACTTCAAAACTAGTTTAAAACTATGCTGGATTTGAAAATCTCTAAAAAATTTCAATTCTTAATATTATTGATCAACTTTGAAGAGTTTCGCGCCAAAACATCCAATTATAATGTCGATAAGTCCAATCAATCCTTTCAATCCCAATCCACACTCTAATCTATCTATTGATCACTTAAAAACTATTTTTTTTTCATCAACAATCTTCATCGATGCATGTTTTGAATACAATGCTTACTACAACTAATTAAGAACACTCAATAAACATAATTTTATTTGCCACTTTATGACTAATTGTGAATACTATCCATAAATCATTAAGATTTTGAAGAAGTTCAAGAGAAAATTGAAAGCATATTCACAAACACTTTACTATGTAGGAAGAGGATTCATGTGAATGTATATCAGCTTCAAAAATATTTTTTTCTTTTCAATATGCACACGAAATACTTAAGTTTAGATTAAATGTGTGATGGTATGTGGTGAGCCTAATAAGTTTTATTATAGAAAATAATTTAAGATGATCTGAAAGCAGTTTGAGTGGGGATATGCCTTATCATAAGAACTTTTTGAATTTTGATCTTTTATTTTGTAGCAGTGAAATTTGCCACACCACTTGCCCACGCCATGAATAAACTGAGAAAAACGGAAATATTTGTTGATGCAACATTTTTCTTCTTAGAATTGTTGATTTACAGTATATTTTTTTAAATAATAAAGTTTGATTCGAGATTGAATGTTTTGTAGGAAAAATTGTATTTTGTTATAGAGAATCTTATAGAATTCTAGTCATATGTAGTTTTAGATTGCAAGAGTTATTAACTAAGTTTGGGAATATCAAGTTTAACCTTTAAATTCACAAGATTCAATTCTTTGTTAGTTAGACCGTTGATTCCTATACTCTTCAGATTGAGATTAAGAAAGAATACTTAATTATATTTCTAAATCATTATTAATTATATAGACAGGTAAATAAGGATCCAAAATATATTCAAAATTGTAAAGAAATCAGCAAACAACAAAATGTAAACAAACTGATTTTGAAAATTTTGACGCATTTTTCAAAAAATTATCGTTATTTTTTGGTCAAAAACTGAACGTTTTATAATTACGTTATAAATATGAATTTTCATTATTTTTAAGATAATTTCTGATCTTTGATATCTAGTTATTACCCAACAACCTAATGAATATAGACTAGCATAAATCTTTATATAAATATAATAATAATGCAGTTTAACAAAAAATGTTGAAAAAAACATTTCAAATAAAAATTTTCCAACTTGTTAAAAATTCCTTTCCATCTCAATGTGAAAAAAGAAGAAGAAAATTATTCGTGATGAAAATTTCAATTCCTACACAGTGATCTCTCAATTCTTATTTTTTTTCCTTCCACAAAAATAAAGGCAAGTCAAAATGTCTTCGACCAGCAATCGACCCACTTGAATGAATTTTTCCTGATAAATATTCTTTCAATAAATATAAATTTTCATTTATTATCGTAAATTTCATGAAGGAAATTTCTTGACTTTATATCTATTTTGTTGTTTTTGTGTGTTTGCCACACAATTTTCATTGAAAGCATTTTTCTGTATTTTACAGAAATATTTATTTAATGACGAAAAGAAGACGACGATCAGGGTTATCAGATTGAAGTAAATTTTTCATCATCTCGATCTCGGTCTCTATTGTCTTAATTATGATCACTGCAAAGAGATGACTTTTTTACTGTTGTATGAATGAAAGAACCACCAGTCAGCCTACCAGCCAGCCAGTCAGTCAAAAAAATTGTTTCTTCTGTATTGTGTGCGACGAGCACGAAGAAAAAAAAAATAAAAAAACTTTCCCTCCCCGTTGATATTTTTAGTATCATCAAAGTCCAATTTTAGATCAACACACTACATCGCTAGAGATTATATAGTGCCCTGTTATTTCTCATCGGCTCTTTTTTTTGCGTTTGCGAGTGTTGGCTGCAAAGAAAAGAAGAAAATTTCCTCCTTTCTGACTTACAATAATTTTTACTACATCAACTGCCTCTGGCGACGATCATTGCCGATTGTTTCGTAGATACGGCTACATCTCGCGCACCGAACAAGCACTTTTGCTCATCGACATTTCAGTCAGCCGTTATTCGTCGGATTGATCAGTGTCTTTGGTCCGATCTTATAACTTAGAAAGAAAAGCATTCTATTTTCCTTAGTGTTTCTTTTGAGGTGAGTCTCTTGGTCACCTGAGGAGAAAAAAAAAGAATTTTTAACAAAAAATTCTAAAAAAAGGAATTTGGAAAAATTAATCCAGAACAATTATTTTTTTTAACAATTGCTCAAACTATAATTCCAGTAAATGAAGACAATAGTGAAGTGAATTAAGAAAATTAAAAGAATTTTTTGAGAAAATAATAAGAAGAAAAACAAGTTCCAATTTAAAAGGAAAATGAAAAAGATTATTTGAAAAAAAAAAATTAAAAAAAATTTGTGCTAAAAATAAATTCACACAGAGTGATCAAGTTACGCAATTTTCTTCACATTCATTATATACAGAGGTGGATGAAGTGAAATAGAAAAAATGAAATTAAATGAGAGAGAGAGAGAAAGAGAAACAATGATGATGATTCATCATCAATATATGTGTGTGATTAATTGATTTTGTTGAAGACAAATGGGATACAAATAATTGACAAAAGGACCCAACAAACAGTGAATAAGTTTTGAAAATTATTTTTACCTAAAAAATTTTCTTTTCTTCCTACTACACTAAATACATCATCATCATCATCATCAGTATGTGCCTCCGCCAACATGAAATTAAATGAAATGAAAAAAATTTCACAGCTTTTTCTTCAACTTGAGACTGTTAATTTTAGATTTTCATTTGTAGATCATACAAAAGAGAACGTGTGTGTTGAGATAGAAAAAAAAATGTAAAAATTTCTTCAACTTCTCGGATGATGAAACCTTCTTTTCATTCAGCCGAGTGAATATTTGAAGCCTCAACTTTTGCTTCTGAGGACATATCATAATTTGAATTTGGGAAATTAACTCTTTTTTTCAAAAATATTTTCTTGAATGAAAAAAATGCAAAACATGAAAAGAAAATTTTTCGGGATCTAAATTAAGAACAAGCGACCATGCCTTGAAAAATCACAGATTATATCACCTAAAAAATGTTTAACCGGAAAATGTCATGATAAAAATTTTTCACAATCATAAATGAATGAAGCGCAACAACCTCGAATGTATTTCTATACCTTGGTGCTTATTATAGACTCATAATCATTCAAAGTAATATAAATTAAGAAAAATTTGAAACCATTTTAAATTTATCGGATGAAAAAATAGAAAATTATTTGAGGATGTGACGTTGATGATGATCCCACGCAGCCTTTGTGCAACTTTTCCCAGATTTTCTTTTTTTGATCGACTTAACCTCACTTTTCTTATCTTTCAATAGCTTGAAAATGATTTTTGAATTTCTTGTGCTTTTCACAAACACTAAAAACTCAGTAAAATTCCTCAAAAAATCATCTTAAGGACAAATCAGCTCAAATTACCCCAGAATGACATTCTTGATTACATTTTCAAATTTTAATAGGATGAAATTTTAACTTTATTTAATAAAAATAACTTTTTCTTCATATCTTGCACACTCTTGGCACAAATATTTAGTAAACTTCCATTCGCATGTGGATCATTTTAATTACACACAACATTTGGAAGTGATAAAAATAAAAATCTGCTGCATTAATTTTTTTTCTCGTGAGTTGAACATGAGGTTAATTTTAAACTTGTTGATGAGGATATGAATGGTTTTTGGATTGATGGAATTTGGATTTTTTGAGATATTAGGGAATAGAACTTTGATGATCATTAGTGAGCTTTGACGAAATATTGACGACATAAAGCTTAACTAGTCACTGAAACCTGTTGCAAAATCATTTTACGAAAGAGAAATTTGAGTGGGCGGATGTGAGTTACAGTTTCATTTCTGAATATTTAAATGTCTTCATCTTCAAACACTTTAATGAGTTTTCCGAGGCATGTACAGCTTTAGTGAATTATTTATAATATTTCTTATGTTATGATCACTTACTAGGACATATTCAAATGGATATTATGTTGTAATTATACAATGCAATGCCATGTAAAAGTAATAATCGACTTGAAAGGATCAACAAGTAATTTTTCAAATTTTAAGCTTTATTTTCATTCAAAAAACTTAAAAATTTCATCGAAAAAATTTAAAATTCACTCCTAACCTCAAAATCAAATCCAAAATCTCACTACTTCTAATACCACTATGACGTCCTCATTTCTATACATCTACAAAGCTATATATATTCTTCCCTCTGACGAGACAACATCAAAGCAGCAGCCACGATGTGAAATATTTAAGTAATTTTTCTTGTGAGTCATTAAATCCCTGAAAAGATTTGTCACGTAAACATGTTAGTCTACTACACACGGTAGTTGAACCTCTAATATCTTTGAAACTTTCCATAAAGTTAACATAAACATGCACAGCAATATGCTATAAATAGAATTGAACTATCACTTGTTATCAGCCAAGATAAAAATATCGAAAATCATGGCATAGATATCTCAATGCTACAAATGCGAGTGAAGCAAGGAGATTAAGTGGACATGAATGCTTAACTTAAAGCTGAATATATATATTTTAAAGTAAAAAAATGTATAGAGACATTGCCAGCTCATACTTAATTTATTACATTTCTAAGATTCAAACCGCCCACACGCACGAATGTGAGAAAAGTTGACTTTCTTAAACAGTCTTCATTTTCTTGCTTCACGATGAGATGAAAAAAGAAAAAAAAATATTTTCCGATTCTTCTTTCTCATTTTCTTTCCTACGATGATCATTTTTAAATATTTATTCACAGAAAATCAGTCGTGTTGAGATGATTAGGGAACTTTAGTAGCAAAACCACAATACTCACAAAAATGTTAATTTTTTTTTCACATAAATAAATCAATTCTCATCGTAGGAAATTTACACACAGACAGGCACAAGATTCGGCTCGGCTTTTTTGAATGCAAAAAGACAAGGAATGTGTGCGATTGAGGAAAAACAGTAATTCTGTGTCGAAAAGCATTTGAGGAAGAAGATCTCTTTGCCCTAGTGACGTAGCACATTACACTAGAAATCTTATACATAGTCTGTTTACTTCCTAATGGTCTCAATCTATCAATACATACTTTTATGATTTTTAATTGATGAAAATTCAGTCACAGGATGCACAAATCTTCTCAGTATTATGAATTCAATGAAAATTTTGTTTAATATTTCACATCGTGTAGGTGTAAACCATTAATATTACATAATAATTCTGATGAACAATAATCGTGTCTGTTGTGGTGATTGAGACATCACAAGTTGTGTAGGAAAATGAAACATTAAATAAAGATTTCTATTTTTAAGGGATTTTTGCTGATTTTCATGATATTTATGTAGTAAAAGATCTGTTGATTAATGATTTAAGTCTGGGTGTCAGAGATAGGAGGGTCAAATCATTGTTATCAGGATATTTACTGATCATTGATCATTTTAGATTTGCCATTTAAATAACAAACAAAACAATCAATCTAGTAAATCTAATATCAATTCCCAGTTCATGTAATACAAAAATTTAAAAGTCTAAACTCAAAAGTCTAGTCTCGAGTTCAAAAAGCTTTCAAAGAATGTGGCACAAAAGTCAACCTCAATAAAATCACATCCAACTTTTGACACACTTCTATGCAAATCACCTGTTTCTTTTGAAGAATTTGTAGCATTACAAAATTTTAATTTTATTTTATTGTTTTACATTTTTTAATGCAATTTATCAAGTTGATCGTCTCAAAATAAATTTTTCTTGTCTCAGTTATTGCTCAATTTATAAAGTTACTCAATTGTAACATTTTTTGTAAAGGTTTGAATTGCTCAATTTGAATTTTTACATTTTTACTTAATTTTGTACGTAAATTTGATGATTTTTAAACATTTTCTTTTGTAAAGCATTTGATCCTCAATATTAATAACTCTTGATATTCTATATCGAATGACTAAATCGTCTCATCGTCATCAATGACTACATTGTAGCAACAAGAATACATATCTAAAAAATTTCTATTCCAAATGGCTCTAAAACTTAATTTAAACAATTCAAATTCCACCATGCAGCTTTCGTTAACGCTTGAGTTTGTTTATAAGACTTCTGGCACGTTTGCAATAAAAATTGAAATTATATTGAGATGAAGCATTTACAATTTCGAGATTTTATTACACATGAAGATAAATTTGTATAAAAAAATTTCATCTTATTAGCTTCACATGTCTTATTTAAATGAAAATTATGTTTTTCGCAAAACAAGGAATGGCAAATTTATCTCAAAAATATTCAATTTGACCTTTTGTGTTGAACTGAATTGAAAGGTTTGAAATCTTTTACATTTCCTGTAATCGAAGGTTTAATTTTTGCTTTATTCTTCTTTTATGCTTGAGGAATATATCTTTGGCAACTCAATAAGCTTTGAATGATTTTAAATTTAAAATCCAAATATAAGTTTCAATTCAAAACAACTTGTAGCACTGATCGAATTTTGCTCTTTTAGATGAATTTTGCTTCATTATAACTAGTAGTCAGCTCAAAATAACAATATTTATGATCAAAAGTCTATGTCTAACTCTTCGTTAATTCCAGTCTCTTTCATTAGACTTCAAAAGCTTACATTTAACTATTAACTCCTCCAAGTAATTAAAAAATGATCTAAAAAACAACAAAACTCCTTAAAAAATCAATTTCCATCAAAGCAAACTTAATTATCTGCTCAAATAAACAGGAAACAAACCTATTTACTCTTCAAAAATTATCTAATTTTATTGCAAATTTTTCAAAGCAGATGAAACCCATTCATTATTAGCGTGGAACATAAAAGAAATCGCACATATTGCGGATGTAGTATATTGACTTTAAAAATGACTATTTCAATAAACAGACTGTGACGAGTGCCATGACCAGGAAGCTATGACAAGCATATTTGCCAATTTTCTATCCTAACATACAAGATTAATCTTCTATTTAGCACATGTTTAATCCTCAAATTTGTGTGTTAAATAAGCGTAAAAAATTTGTGATATGTTTAAACCACAAGAGTTGAAAGACGTTGAAGATCACATTACAAAGTAAAAAAAAAGAAAAACTGATCGTAAATGTTTCAGTTGAGGAAAAAATTTTCTCGAAAATAAGAAAATAAATCCCATTTCATGTTTTGCACCATTTAATATAATTAATTCAACACGATGATGAAAAAAACAGAATTAAGAAGCACACCTCTGTTCGATGATGTTGAAAATTATTTAATTTTGAGGCAGAAATGATGATCACAACTGTCAGTGTGTATTTTGCATTTCGCATAGGTGTCGCGTGGGTGTCAATATGATTTAACTTTATAAATAAGTGAAAAACTACAAATACCAGCGAATTTTCATGAAAATTTTTTATTCTTTGTAGTTTTTTTTTTCGGGGTTTTTTAATTTTTTACGAGAAAATTTCATTCATATGTAGTTGACAGGTTTGGTTGTGTTTCGGGCCATTTTTGGCATCGAGACTACTTTTCTATTTTAAATTCTCATCTTTTCTCTCTCTTTCATGCTTACTCAATGAATTGATCTCTCTCACTCACTATAATGTGAATTTTTCGTGCTCTTTAGCACTGATCACTGTGTATTATTATCCCACACACATCTGTCGATGTGTAAATCTGTTAGCACAAAATAGATGAGCAAGATGAAAAAAAAAAAATAATAAAATGAAGGAACAAAAAATTTCCAAATTGCTTTTTTTAATGCTCACATTTGTGACAATAAAAAGAAATATGCAAAAAATATTTATTACTCTTTACAGTTGTTCCATTAAATTAGACAATAAAAATGGCTGATGAAGAAGTAAGGTAAGGATGATCGTTCTGCATTTGACTTCAATTTCAACATTTATGATGCTTCAGACTTAAAGACATTTAAATTTAATATGCAATTCCATCTTCTTATTTTCTTTGCAGTATTTTCAAAAATAAACCATGAATTGTCACAATTTAACAAATAATCTTTTGAAAAATAGGCAAAGAAGGCCAAACAGGCTGAAATTGAACGCAAACGTGCTGAAGTACGTAAGCGTATGGAGGAAGCCTCCAAAGCCAAGAAGGCAAAGAAAGGTTTCATGACACCAGAGAGAAAGAAGAAACTCAGAGTAAGTAGACCATTTTGAATGTTTAAGGTTTGATCAGAATCACATGACATAACCTCAAATATCCCTGAATACTCAAACACAAGCTAATGATCCATCATTTCCACAAAAATTCTAGTTACTGTTACGTAAAAAAGCCGCTGAGGAATTGAAGAAAGAACAAGAACGCAAAGCAGCCGAACGTAGACGTATCATTGAGGAGCGATGTGGCAAACCAAAGGATCTTGAGAGTGCTAACGAAGGTATTTATACTCGTTTATCCAATATTATTTGATGAATCATTCAATTATCGATGAGAAAAAATCAAAAATACATTCCATTTTTTTCTTATACTCTACTCTTTACCCCCTCAAAAAAATCACTTTTGCCGAGAAAATTGAATTTTCGACAAATCTTTATCATCTCTTTATTATTTATTTTTGTTGAGAAATTTTTCATTCGTAAAAGAAAATAATTTTTTTCGGATCATTCAAAAAAAAAGAACAAAAAATTTTCTATTTTTAAAAATTTTGTAATAATGAACATACATACAAGTTACATACATTTTCCTCTCTATCTCTACATGTAGGAACGAACGCATTTTTTTTTTTTAATTTTTATCATATTTATTAAGTCATTTTGATCAGCAATTTTACTCTTCTTTATGATTTCATTTATCATATATTTTTATTTTTATTCTTTATTTTTTTATTTATTTATTTTTTATTGGTTCATTAATTTATTTTATTTCTTCATTCATTGCTGATTGCATTTTGAATATCATTGAAAGAGTTCGGTAACCTTGTAGACGATTGAGCCTTCTGGGTGGTGGAATTGATTTAATTCGGAAAAAATTATTATTGAATTTTAAAATTAAATTTTGGGGTCTTCGCTTCCACCTCCTTGAAAATGTCTTCGTAGCGTTTTGAGTCACAAAGATGCATTTCGATGTCTATTTTTAAGGCTGAACGCCTACAAACAAAAAAAATCCTCAATGTGTCTTTTTGAGCTCAAAATATTTTGGCACCACATGTTGAATTGATAAATATGTTAAAAATGTTTTTTGACATTCAACTCGCAGTAAATTCATTTTTATTGCTGCATTTTGAGACAGGAAAATTCCAAATTATTTGGATAACATTTTTTCTCAACTAGCCTGACGCTACAAGGTGATGTAATTTACCGAACTCTATAAATAAATATCTCACATATTTCGTTTATGAAGAAAAAAAAAACACAAATTTTTAAATATATTTTTTTATGAAAAATATACTGTAATGTACACTTCATACATACACTAGACTCAATCTCGAAGATCTGTGAAGATTATCATAGTAGAATTGCAAGATTGGAGGAGGAAAAATACGATTTGGAGTACATTGTCAAGGGAAAAGACTTCCAGGTACACATTGACATACACACACAAAACAATTACCATAATTTTGCAAAAAAAAAAAAATACTTTCAACCTTCAAAAGAAATAATTTTAACTTTTTTTTTTCTTTAAAAAAATGCTCTTATCTAATCTCTCATCTTTTTTGAACTGATCATATTTTTTGTTAATCTGACAATTTTTGAGCGAAATTTTCGTTTTTTTAAAATTAAATTAAATTAAAGTAAAGATTTTTTTTGATAAAAGCTACCAATGACGGGTGGCTCAAACGCATTTTTGCTGTAATCGATCGGTAAATTGATTTTTCACACCATTAAGTTAGAGATTTAAAAGATTTTTTTTGGATTTTTCCAGTTTAAGTTATTAGAATTTTGAATTTTTAGCAGTTATAAATCCTAATTCAGCATTTTTTTTGCTGAATTTGAGAATTTTTGATTAAAACAAGCTGAATTCAAGATTTTTTTCAATGATGTTCAGCAGAATTCAGAAATAATTGTTAATTTATGCAATTTTCGACAAAATTTAGCTGAATTCAGCAGTCTTTTGCTCTTAACAAGCTGAATTCCTCATTATTTTGAATAATTTTAATTTTTTGCTATATCAGCAATTTTGAACTAAGTTTTTCTGAATTCAGCAATAATTAATTTCAATTTAGCTGAGTTCAGCGCTTTTTAATACGAACTAAGTTGAATTCAGAATTTTTTAATTGAATTCAGAACAAATTAAATATTTTTATAATTTGACAAAAAACAATAAAATTCCATTCAGACAGCCTTAGTGTCATTACAGCAATAGATACATTGCAAAAATGCGTTAAAAGAACTAAAGTTTCTAGTGGCCATGACATCGCAAATCTGATAAATAATATTTTAAAAAGCTCATCGCAAAAGCAAGCAAAAAAATACTGGAAAAATCATTTCTACTTTCTTATTTTTTCTCTCTTTCTTTTAATATAATTTATACTTTTTGGTGTTTTTAATCATTTTTATTATTTCTAATTTTCATTTATATTAATTTTGCTGCCAAACCTAAACACAAAAAAAAAATTCAGTTGAAGTATTAAATGTTGTTCGTTCTTTTGATGTGTACATTTTTTTAAAAATATTTAAAAGCTAAAACTTCGATCATTTTTTTTAAGTATCAAAAAAAACCACAACAATTTATGAAAGCCATTTTTTGACTTTTTTGAATTTTTTTAACGAGTTTTTGATTTTTGTTTTTTGATTTTTTTGACTTTTTTGACATATGCCAGTTTACTTCATTGCTATAAAAATATCAGTTGAATTATTATTTATCCTATTTTACAGAATTTAATTACGATGGCCTTCAAAAAAATATTTTTTTTTATAATCTTATTAGGATTATTTAGCTAAAATTTAACGTTTTTTAAGCATTCGTTCCTCCCAGTTAGTCTATGCAAGTTTTTTAATATAGTTAATTTTTTGGTATCGAATTTTTGGGGCTGGTTTTATTGGAAAAGTTCAAATTTATTTACAATTTTTATAAAATTGCATGATTTGAAGCAGTTTTGATCATACTTTTTTAATATCTTGATCTAAACAGGCTAAAAAACATGCAGAATTTCCAAATTTATATATTTTTAAAATTGTTAAACAATTTGAAATTTAAAACTTTTTCTATAAAAACAGCCTTAAAGTAGACTTTTTTTCTCCACTAAGAATAGCGACAAACTCTTCCAACTCTTAGCAAATTTAGTGAACAAGAATGAAATCAACACAAATGATTTTTATTTTTTCAATAGACAAACAAAATTTTAATTTTTTTTGACATTTTTTTATAAAAAAAAATTAATTATTTAATATTGATAAATAGAGGATATCATTAAAGCTGTTCAAGAGTATCATGATAGGATAACTCAATTGGAATCAGAAAAGCTAGAAAATGAGTATGGAGTGACTATGAAAGATTACGAGGCAAGAAATTTAATTTTTTTGTTTTTTGTATCGCATATATATATATTTTTTATATCTCTCTCAATTTCTTGCGCGAAAAAATAGCCAAAAAACATAGTACTTGAATATTTTTTTAAATAACTGCCATTGTTCTTGTAGCTTTTCTTTAGGAGGAGAGAATAATTAATTTTTTACAGTTTCAGTTTATAATATATGTTGTCTGCGTAGAATGAACATTTTAGAGTATCGAAATCTAGATACAGAATTACACAAAAACAAAAACACACAAACACACTCTAAAAAGCTTCCAAAAGCTCAATGTTGTAATTTTAAATTTTAGACTTCCAGTGTATGCCGATAAATAGTCATTCATAACAAATTCTCGTTGCTATTTTTTTTATACAAACATGCTCAATTATTTTTTTTTTATTATTATTTACTGTTATCGATGTCCTGATCTTTTAAAGTACAGAATTATGTGCATAACAAGTGACAATTTTATTTTTTTTTTATTTCATATAATTTAGAAGCCAAAATGTTTGCTTTAAAAATTTAACAGCCAAAAAAACACACAATTAAAATCTAATAGTTATTTATAGGATGAAGACTATTTAGTTTATGCTCAAACCCATCATTATTTCACATCACATTACATATTCGTAATTAAGAAGAAAGAAAGAAAAAAAAATCACATCAGTTTATAGCACAAATAGTCTTTTCCTTGTATTTCATCGTAGTTTTTGATTTTCCTCCAGCAAACGATAACTTATTTATTTTTTTGAAGTCATGGATTTCAACTTTTTTCTTTGTTCTTGAAAATATCAAAGGAAATTTTCTCAATTTTTATTTATTATTACTGATTATTGTTATTATTTCTATTCTTTTCTTTATTTAACGAGAGAATGAAACTTATATGAAAGTTCGTAGAGTTATTTCAGAAGTTCAAGCATACTATCAGCTATTTTTAGCTTAGAACGTTCCTTAATGAGTCTAAAAACTCTTTTTGAACAAGAATGCAATTTAATTTTCATAATTGTAAAAAATATTTGAATTCAAGTTAAAAACTTATCTGAATTTCGAAATCAATGTTGATTTAACAATCAAAAGATTTGAATTTAACACTTTTCTGATCAAAAGAATCCTTAATTCAATTAAAATTGTTAAATTATTAGTTTTTCAAACTTCTTGACCAATAAACATTTGTTTACAAGGAGTTTAGCGTAAAGTTAGCTCAATATAGACATTTCAAATATTTTCTCGTTACAATTTTAAAGAATTTTTAACTCTTTTGTTTTCATCAAAAATAAAGAGTTTAAAATTGCCATAAAATCAATTTTGGCTCAAACTTCAAAGTTAATTTAAGTTTCATTCTCTTGTGACTTTATGCTTTGTTACAACTTTAAAGTGAAAAAACAACAAAAAATGCAATTCATAATTAACGGTCTTTTCAAAGCGAAACGAAAAGACTTGTACATTGAGGGCTCGAAGTTTACTTAATATTATTCAATTAAAAGAAGAAATGAACACAAAATTTTTTGGTGATTTGCCAAAAATCGCATATTTTACTCCTATTCTTCTTGTTTGAAAAAACAAACAAAACTTGACGATATATTCAGTCTTTACATACTCTCTTGTTGTCCAGCACAAAAAAAAATAAGCAAAAATATTTTTATAAATTGAAATATTTTTCTTAATGTAAATAATTTTACTATCTATGAAATTATCATTATATTACATATAGCTGAGCTACAGACGATTTGTAGAGAATATTGGAATAAAATTGCTCGATTGGAGGGTGACAAATATGATTTAGAAGTTATTGAGCAATTTAAGAAATATGAGGTAATCGGACAACCCGCACGAGTTATATTTCTATATACATTTAATATAAGATTTTTTTTATTTGTTTATTATTTTTCTTACAAATTATTACATAAAACAGTTTCAAACTTATTCTAAAAAAATTAATTTTTTAGTAATGATTATAAAATTTGATGAAAATGAAGCGATTTTTTAGAGTTTTGAAATAATTTTTTTGTTTCAATTTTTTTCTTAATTTTTTTTCTTGAAAAAAACAAAAAAACTCAATTAAAACCAAACATTTTAATTTTGATTATGACGAAAATACACAAAGTGGCTGCTTCCCTTTTGACTATTAATTTAAATTTACAACTTTTTTTTTTCGTTTTTTGGAGATGAATTTGAAAATTTTTTTAATTTCGTTTTTTGAATATGGAATTGACTTGATATGATTATGATTTTAATGGATTTTTTTAATTTGAATTTACTCTTTATTTTGGATTTGATAGTCTAAAACAGAACTATACAAAAAAACATGGAAACAGATGTGAAAAATATTCTAGAGAGTTCATATGCGTTATATCCTTTATAGAGAATTTATAAGAACTGTCAAAACTGTTTTTTAAAATCAGTTTTATCCTTCTTTCCTGTAAAGTTCATGATTTTATTGTTTGAGTTGATAAAACCGTTGATTTGATTTTAAATTTTATGAATCAAACGTAGTTGCACATCCCCTTGAAACTTTCTTGTTTATTTTGAATAATTTCGTAATTCGAATAGTCAGCAAGAACAAAAAGTACTTTAATTTAATTATTAGCTCAATAAATACCTTAATTTAATTATTAGACTTTTATATAATTGCTTTATTATTGAAGAAAGCAATCAGAATTGATTAAATTTCAAATTTCAATGAATTTTGAACAAAATTATTGATTTTTGTTATTTGGAATGCAAAAAAAGAATAATTCAGATGATTGAACTTAGTTTTTAAAGAAAAAGAGGCAATTTAAAGAATTTTTTGACAGTTCTTGTAGACGATCTTTTGCAGAAGGTAATCTAACGAAGTTTTTACGCACTTCAACTCCTCGTGTTAAAATCTAATGTATCGTAACTTTGCATTTTACTCGCTCTATGCCAGATAAACTTTGAGATTAAAATGTCAAAAAAATCGAGTAATTTTTTCACTTTTCCCCTATTTTTTCATTGAAACAAAAAAAAAACAGCTCATCTCATTGAAACTTCATTTTTTCTTATTTTTTTTTTCTTTATTTTTTGCGCTATGTCATTTGCATTGTCTTCTTTTATCTCATTATCGACATACACAAGATGAAAAAAAAATTTCTCAGTCAAATTTATTTTTGTTTGCACATTCACCAATCAACCTACCAACCAAAAAACCAAGAATTTGTTAATATACCAAAAAAAATCATTCACGATATTCAAAATTATAAGAATGAGAAAAGAAATATTATAAAAAAATCAATTTTTAATCTTTATCCTATACAGAACAATTGAAGGATATTTGTAAAGAATACTACGACCGAATGTATTTATGTGAAGGCCAGAAATGGGATCTTGAACATGAAGTCCGAAAAAGAGATTGGGAGGTACTGCCAATTGAATTTAAGAACAAAAATTATTTTTGCCAAAAAAATATACTCAAAAAAACAATCAAAAAAAATATTTACAAAAAAGACTTGATTTGTTTGAGACATGAACAACAACAAACACAAAACAAAAAATTTTGCAACCCTTTTAATTTTTTTCTTTTTTGTTTACCTTTAAATCGAGATTTTTTAATTTAATATTCAAAAAAATTCATGAGCAACAAAGACATTTTAAAAAATCAGTAATTAATTTATTTAAAAAAAGTTGATTTAAAAGAAAATTATTTTAAAAATTCATGTCCCCTTATCCTTTAAGAAGGCTTTTTCACTTCAGATAAATTCCATTTTGTATATATTACGTTAGGTATGGAATTAAAATAGACTTAACCTCCAATTTAAGTGAATGTTGTCGTTGAGTTCCCGTTCTAATCTTTCAGACCATTATTAGTATTAATACAGGAAATTTTCTTTGGAAATCTTTCAAAAAAGACGGGAAAATTTCAAAAAATATTAAACTAACCTAAAAAAACCTTTAAAAATCCTGAAAAATTAAATCAAAGTACAAAAGCTTTTTGCATTTAGAATTGTAGAATTCATTATTATTTACCTAGAGTAAATTATAGGTTAGGTAGATGTATAAAGTTAGGTTATGTATAATTAGACTAGACAAATAGTGAAAAAGCCTTTATGTTTTGATCCAAATATAAAAAAATCCCCTTAAAAACACCGAGCCTAAAAAAACAAGTTTTTGACAAAGCTGTAAAAAAATTTGCAGTATTAAAAAACGTTTAAAAAAAATCAAAACTTAAATTTTTAACATTTTGACACTGACATCGCCTTGTCACAAACTAAATCAAATAGGCTGATATTATTTTTACTTTGGTTTTAATTTCTTTTATTCACATTTTTTTTTTCATTGAACACGCTCGATATAAAAAAGGCACCAAAACACACATACACATTTTTTTCACATTCCCATCATTGCACTTATATCCTACACTCATCCCTATCTATCACAAATCACCACTATCTTCTATTTTTTTTTCTTTCTTCTAAAACTGCAAATATGAACGACAATTTGAAATCAACATAAAATCACACTTATTAATATTTTTTGAATTTTTTATCAAAAATTTTTTTATAGATTTATTTTTGACAAAACACGATTTTTGTTTAGATATGCTGACCACTTTCTATCCATAAAGCACCTAAACACACACATATACATACATCCACATAATCGCCACATGATATTGCATGACACTGCGAAATGTATAGAAGATTATACACTTAATTAAACTATTTTTTTGACCTTCAAACAATCACTCATCTTTTTTATGCCAGGGAGCGGAAATAATTTTTGAACTTTTAAAATGCATGAATTTTTTTAAAAAAAATGTCTTAAATGTATGTTGATGTATAGACCACCTCGATTTTCAATATTTGTGCTCTGTTTTTGTCACGATTTTTCAATCCTTATCCAGTTGTTTTCCAACAATGGAATGGAGTTTTCCTTATGTGTCTGTATTCCTATACATGTCCTTTACATTCGTGTATATTATTAATGTAAGATCATTTACCAATTTCAAAAACGGTTCTTATAAATTTAAAAAATAACGGAAATTCAAATTTTGATTTTTCGCAACTTTGAATTTGCCTTTGCATCATAAAAGGCTCGAATTCGCTAAATTTGTTTAGATTTATTTCAATATTCAATTAGTAAACATTGAAACATCTTTATGTGAATAATTGTGAACCAAAGTGACTATTAAACTAAAATTAAACATTTAAAAACCTAAACATTCCAATTATCAGTAGATATTGGAAAAATAAAAGCATTTTTATAAAATATAATGTAAACAAATAAGAAAGACATTCCAAAGGACCTGAAAATTTACAATAAAAGACATTCCACTTTCAAATTTCCGTTCCCTGATTATTGCATAATCATATCCACCATATACATACATCCACTTTGATTTCTATTTCTTTTATACGATTTTAGTTAATTAAACATTCAAAAAAACGAAAGAACTTTTTTGGAATTTTGAAATAATCAATTTTATATATAAAAAAAAGTAAATTTTTTAATGATGATTTTTATTTTGTGAATTCGAATAACAAAATTTTATTTAAACTTCTTAATTCTTTTTTTTATGAATAATTTCAATAATTTGAATATACTATTAGGTGTGAATTAGTATCAGAAAATAAATATGCAAAAAAAAAAGATATTTTCGAGCACCCACAATGTACAAAAATTAAAATAAAAGTATAAGTAGCTCAAATCATCAAATATTTTACGCTTCTAAATCAATAGATAAGCTGAATAGATATTTCATTGGAATGCCCAAAAAATGAAACAGAAATTCTCATAACTCTTTTGTTTATTTCTCATTAAAAATTACATTAAAGTTTTTTTTTCCATAACAGCTAGTTTTTTTTTTTCAAAAATAAATTTTCAAACGGTTTTAAACACATTTTTTAACAAGCTGTTAACAAAAAGCAGAAGTTTTTTTGGCGTCAAACTTAGAGAAACAAGAAGACATAAGTGATTTACATAACAAACTACAAGACGTTCAAATTATTGGCAATATACTATCACTATGACTTTTAACTGTATTAAATTTAAGGCATTACGAAAAATTTTGAAAAACTTCCTTTTCCCTTTCCTGAAATTTCTGTACAAATAAGTTGAAGCTGATTTATTTTTTTGAACAAGATTGAGGTTAGGATTTAATTTTTAAAACTGAGTTTCCTAATTTATTACTCCATCATCGTGTTTTATGCCAAGTTTATAATCACAACATAATCTGTTCATAAAAAAGTCAGCTTCCCGAACCTTCCAACTTCATTTCACAATAATCATTAAATTTATTTTTAGAAAATTTCAAAATTTTTCACTGTTGTTCATTTCAATCACATAGTTTAAATTTTCTACAGTTTTAAGATCCACAAACAAATCCGTTTGAAAGCATCAATAGAATTATATTTTGCTCAAGCCCTACTCTATCTCTCTATTGTATTAATTTTTAAATATACATAAATAACAGTATCAATCTACACACAACAGGCAATTAAAATTTGTAAATTTTGTAAATATTTTTTTTCTACATGATTCAAAAGACTTATTATATATTATTCTATGATTATGATTATATCCCAAGAACAAAAAAAGACAACAACAGCATATTCGTGTGTTTTTCTATTGTTTGCACCAAAATATTTTCATTTTATTTTTCCAAGAATACAAAAAAAAATTGTTATTACCAAAAAAAGATCCGCACCATTTTTTTTTATTGTAATTAAATATTTTTTTTTGCTGGGTTTTTTCAACTTTTGTTTCGCATGCAAGAATATTTTAAAATTATTTTGTAGTTTAATTGTATCACCCCCCTCTCGGTTTTCAAAATTCAGTTGAAGATGAAAATCTTTATTTTATTTTCCATTCCAAAATTTAGTTAAAATTTGATATTTTTGCCTTAACATTATTTATTTCGATAATAATTGTTTTTTTCAAACAGTATGGCACCATTAGTTTACTTGCAAATATGTTTCTTCGTTATATTTAAAGTTATTTAATTTAACGGTCATTTGAAATTTGAATTATCTTAGTTCGTTAAATTTTCTAACGATAAACTGTCAATTAAAGCTTTCAAAATATAAAAAAATCTATAATTTTTTTAAAAAAAAAACTTATATAATTGCACACTTCTAAATATTTTTTCAAATTTCAAACGACCGTTATTTTTTAAAACTTTAAATTATCTTCTTTTTTACTACCAAATATTTTCTTTAGTCATAGATATTTTGGGACTACATTAGTAATTTTAAATCTTTTTGTTTAACATCAAAAAATCATTAAAAAATTTACTTTTTTTATATTCAAATCATCATTTTTTTATCGCGAATTCAAAAGCTGATTTCAAAATTTCATAATCCTTACAATAACTCCTCTCCAGACAACATTTAAAAACTAACACATAAAAACACATTCTAATTCAACTTCCAAAAAAATCTCATTTCTATTATTATTTTTTTATACAAATCCTTTTTTGTTTTTCATGTCACAAATCATTTTTTTCTAAAGTTACAATTTTAAATCACAAAACAATAATTGTTTATCGTTGATCAGATTACAAAGCGTTGTAATTTATTTCAATTAAAAATAAAAATTTGCGTGCCATACTGTGTGCAGTACCTTCACAAAACATACAAATAAAAAATCTAAAATATCAAAAAAGTAAAATTTTGTTTTTTAAAAATCCTTTATTGTAGAAATTTTTACTGTTTTTTAATTTCTTTCTCTTTTGTCTATTTGTTATTATTATTATTTGTTAATTATGATCCCCCATCTATACACGATACAACAGATCTCATGATGTGTTTCTCGGGCTCATTTTTTCGATATCCCTTATCACAATACATCAAAATTTAATTATTTTTTTGTATATTTTTTTAATTTTACTTTGTATAGATCCCATAAATATATGTTACATATTATATAAGTTTGGATAAATTTTATTTTATTTTCAAATTAAGCGGACAAAAGTAAAAAATCTGTTAAATAATTTTTTCGTTAAACATAAATACATTAAATATTTTTTTCTTTGAAAAAAAAAACAAAACCAAAAATTTAAAAAGTTCGAAATTTTTCCATCATATAAAATACAAATTTACGCATTTAATTCCCAAAACCCGGTGAAAAACTAGCCAAAAACTGAAATTATTGATGATATAATGAAGATGCGAAGCAACACTGAATTAAATCAGAACGAAATAAATGTTTCACCTTATCTTTGTAATTAAATAATCAAACAAAAAAACAAACAAAATCGTATGAAGCCAAGAAATCTCTCTAAAGTAAAAGCAACTTGATTCAGTCTAGAGATGCCAAAACTTGTGCAAATAAATTGACTTTTTTGCACCATTTGTGTATGCCATATTAACGTAATTTGCTATAACCACTTCAAATGCGAATGCCTTCCGCTCTGAATGTTGTTTTATACTTTTTTATATTTTTTTATTTTTCTATATGTAAATAAAGCTGCTGTGTGCATTAACACATCATGCAAATCAGAATCTCGATACATTATTCGGGCATTTTACAATATATTGAATAAACAGGACGAGTATATGTAAAATGTACGATGAATTTGCATGATCAACCTAATATCTGTATAGAATTATTTTCGCTTCCATATGCTTCTTGCACATTAAACACAAGATAATATAAAAAAAAATTAAAAGAAAATTATATATTTTTTAATTATTAGTTTTATTATAATTTTTATTTGAAGATTTTTCAATGAGGAATTGTAAAATATTTTATGAGTCATATTTCTGATGCTTTTTTTTGGAAATTTAAAATCATTTTAAAAATTAGTTTCGATTTAAAACAAGTTATTTTAAAATTTAAGTGATTCCTCACTGAATAATCTTCAATAAATTAAATATATGTTGTCGATGATCATTTTTGAAAAAATGCAAATGCATTTGAATTTCAAAAATTTAAATTATTCATTTGATAAATATTGAAAAATCATTTAAAACTTGATATTTATATCTAAAAATAAATTAAATAAATTTCAAAAAATATTTTTAAATTATTTGAGCTTTGAAATGCCAAAAAAGTTTGAAACAATTTTAAGTTTTATTCTATTATTTATTTATTTATTTTATATATCTTAAATCATTCGAATATGTTTTTTTTACCTTAAAGCAATAAAAGCTTTTATATTGAATTATTATATTTGAGAATTTTATATCCAAAATTATTTTTAAAAATTGGAAAAAATGTTTTTTTTAACTAATATTTTTAAGCTATAATTTTAAATTTGAGTTAAATTGCCAGAATTTTTCAAATTATTATTTTTTTTTAGTTAATTCAAAACAAAAATTTAAAGAAATTCGAACAATCTTTAAAAATTCCAAATTAAAATTAAAAAGCTAGATAAAAATTTTAAAATAATAGAAATTATTTTTAAAAAGTGATTCAAACTTAAATATTTAAATAATACTACAGTACTACGCACAGTATTTTTCCAAAGACGATCATCATTTTGAATATGTAGTTAAATATAGTAGATAAAAATTTATTATTTAAGGACCATAAATGAGACTTTTCTAACATATTATTTTCTTTTTCTTCCCCTTCTTTATAAATGCTTTTATAAAATGTCATGTTAAATCTAGATCTCCGATCTTAACGCCCAAGTCAACGACCTTCGCGGTAAATTGTAAGTATCCTAAGAATTCAGACTATTCAATGGTTTGCTTAGATCAAAGAGCTAATTAGTTTGCAACAATGACTAAATATCGGAATTCTCTAATTTTAGCGTCAAGCCAACTCTCAAGAAGGTTTCCAAATACGAGAACAAATTCGCCAAGTTACAAAAGAAGGCCGCCGAATTCAACTTCCGTAACCAGCTCAAAGTTGTCAAGAAGAAGGAATTCACCTTGGAAGAGGAAGATAAGGAGGTAAGATCATCTTTTAATTCACACATAAACACCAATAAAGTCATCAGTCATTAGCCCAAATAAAATTTCTTCCTTTATGTTTAAAACATAAAAAAAATCAACAAATTAAATGGAAAAATTTAAGGAAATTTTTTTCGCAAATTGCGATAAATTTTCCACAATCGTAAAAAAATTATTAAATTTATTCATTGAAACATTCCGTTAGGTCGCAAAATTCCCTCAAAAAATTGCATTTGAATAATTTCAAATCATTTTTAAAAAATCCTCAAATTTCCCCAAAACTATAAATGAATCGTAAAATCCTTAAAACGTTGTTATTAAGAATTTTTTTCATCATGAAACATTTTGTCAAATTTTCCTGCAGGCGAAAAAATCCGAAAAGGCTGATTGGCAGAAAAAGTAGAGAGTTTACACATTTAAAAAACATACAAACCATAAAAACTATTTTAAAAACTGACTAAATAAAATAAAAAAAAAATCAAACAGATCAAAACAATTTTCTTTGCAAATTCGAAGTCATGTTTAAATTTTATTTTTTTTTTTAAATTAAAAAATTCAAATTTTTGTCCTCAAAACTTTTTTTTTTGTTTTTTGATAAACAAATTTTTTAAAAAAATTAAAAATCTTTAATTAAAAATAAAAAATGAAACTAAAAAAACCGATAATTAGAAGAGATAAAAAGTTAGAATTTTTGCATTACGTCGGCGACTTTAATTAAGTCTAGGTGAGATATTTTTTCAAAAACATCAACGAGTTTTTTTTTGTAAAGCTATGCTTCAATTAAACTTAAAATGACTTTTTTTTCGTGTCACTTAACTAAAAAAGTTTTTTTTGTCACCAGAAAAATAAAATAAAAAAAAATCAAGAACCAACCTCAAAAGATCCTAAATTTTATGCAAAATTGTGCCTCTCCATCAAAATTCAAAGCTTTAGTTTATCATCTTTAGATTGCCCTTCCATGAAAATTTGAAAAACTTTCATAATTTTTTTTAATTGTAAAATTCAAATTTTATGAGTCAACCGGTTATAAAAAATGTAAAATAAATAATTTCAGGGTGGAAGTTCTAACAAGGTAAAAGGAATAATTAAGTCAAGGAAGGCAACAATAGATCATGAATTTTAGGGCACAGTTTGATCACTAAAACTTCTCTTCCCTTTTATTTCTTTCTTACTCTCTGTAACTTTTCATCCCCTGATCAACTCTTTAATCACCAACGAAACCTTTAAACTTATTTACTGATCTGTTCTTGTTATGAGAATTTACAATCCATGGTCCTATGGCTGGTGTTGCTGTGATGTTTGAAGGTTATGTGGATAATTTTGGGGATTTTGATAGTCTGTTCAGTGTAAAATATAAGATAAGCACTACTGAGGTCCTGATCTTAACCTAGCTTTTGAGATTGGCTATCATAGCAAGCCTGCTGCCATTCCTGGTTAATGAAGGACTCAGAAAATCAATCGCTTACAAGCGAGAAGTACAATGGTGTCGTTAGGGTGCCGCTACGTCGCCGTGTGGACGACAAGACGTGAGGGTGCCTGACGACTATATGACGGGCAAAAAATGAAATTTGCCGCATTGTGCTTTTCGAATTTGTCCTTTAGTACTTGAAAAGTAAGAAATTAGACATCCCTAAGTCATCAACATAACTCTACAAATCATCAAAGCTACAATAGCCATAAATTCGATTACAATTCGAAAACGCCCTTCTGCAACCACCAACGCATCCAAATATACTGCTTTCTGATTTTGATTATCTTAAGATTGAGCTTAAAATACCAAAAAGTGGACTTACAAATTATTTGAGAACAATGATTGATAAATTATGCGACATCCAAAGCCCCTGCAAAATCTTAAGACAATTCAATCAACCTAATTAACTACTAAAAAAATCTACCTGAAATTTGATGAAATTTTTTTTGAAACTCTTCCCACACCCAACTTAATATCGCCAAACTAAAGACTATTTCCATGACAATATATCCGCGTAGTCAAAACCTTTTTTGCGTCATTCCTTATCTGAGAGTTTTTATTTATTTATTTAATTATTGAAGCCAAATGATACTTGATTGTAACTGCGCACGTTTTCTTTGTTGAACTATTATTACGCACACAATAAATTTGAGGAAGTAGCTTTTGGCTCCCTCTGATCCTTTGATTACTGCACTCACTAAAAATAGCACTTCAGCGATTTACTTTTTGCACTGAACTCAAAAATTTTGAGTTCGTTTAGTCAAAACAAAATTCAGCTTTAAACTGCTTGATCAGGTTCTGTTGTATTACAGTGCCTTATTCAGCAGTGCTTTTAACTGCTTATTTTAATTGATAATTTTGAAATATTTTATTAATTTTTGTACTTTTATTTCCTTTTTCTTTTCTCATCAACTTGGGTCAAATTTATAGAAAAAACCAGACTGGTCCAAAGCTAAAGATACTAAGGTAAAGGATGACTCAGCAGCAGAAGTCGAAGCCGAAGCATAAATCACAAAATAATTTTACTCCTTCTTTCTAATTATTTTTTTTTTTGCCAAAATTTATCAAAAAAATTTTCATACAAATTAATAATTTTTATCTAAAAAATAATGAGAGAAATAATTTTTTTTTGAGTAATTATGAACGGCTAAATAAGAACCGAATGCACATTCATAATGATGAAAAAAAGCACATCAATATTACATACAATACATATTATACATACATAAATTTAATTATTATGCAAATTTTACAATCTAATATTGTTTATTTTCATTTATTTATTGATTGTATAACATAACATATGCTATGACTACACATAATATTTGTTCTTAATGTTTCTTTGAGTTGGTTTTTTTTTTCATTTCTCATCATGGTTAAAAAAAAAACAGAAAAAGAATTGTTTGCCCAATTTTAATAAAAATACAGTAAGGTAATAATGCGTTTATACTCAAAAGGAACATCAAACGATTTTTGCAATTAATTCTTAATAATTTTTTGCATTAATAAAATTTAAGTGAAAATAGATGAAAGGAAGATTTTCTTTTTTTGTTAATAAATGCTGATATTTCCCATACGAGATTTATTGTTTAAGGCACTTATGTTCAGGTAATATACGTTTTTCATTGACATTGTATGGTCGATCACAACTTTACCAAACAAAAAAGTCTTTTAATAAAATCTACAAAAATGTATTTGAATTAACATAAAATCGATCAAAAAATTTGTGAAGTTTTCTTGTCATTGATTAGCATTTATTTGTACTAATGTCTTTAAATTGTGAAATTTGATTCAATTTCAAATCAAATTTTTAAGCTTTTTAAAATGAATTTCTAAATTCAAATTTGAAATCTCAATTCAAATTCAAATTTGAAATTTTAGTTCGAATTCAAATTTGAAATTTTAATTCAAATTCAAAATTTAAAAAAGAATTTGAAATCTCAATTTAAATTCAAAAAGTTAAAATCTCAAATTAAATTTAAATTGAACAAAATTTAGAATCAAATCAACAATTTAGAGACATTAAATATAGATTTACTGTTTGATTAACCCCAAAACCATCACTATTAACAAGATCGTAGCAAGGCGAGCATCAGTAAGTAGCTGCAAGGTAGTTCAGTGTAATTTAGTTTTTGTGCTTTTTGTAATCAACAACCCACAAAAATACTCAAAATAATCCCAAAACAACAACAACACATCAAACTTCGGCTTCTGTTATTGAGATAGAGCTTACATGCTTTATAGTGCTTCTGATAATATTATATACATAAATGATTTATTCTATTTACAGCCCGCAGAAGCTGCCGAAGTTCCAGCCGAGGCATAAATACAAATTCCCTCCGAACAATGAAAAAATATTTAAAATCAAAAATATCACACACATTATCTCTCTATCACACATTTTTTATAATTTCTTCAAGTTTTTCTTTTGCGGCATGTCTATGAAGTGAATCAACTTTGTTTTCTTATAATAAACAAAAGAAAGAAGAAAAAAAAGAATGCAAAATAAATTTTATTTTATAAGTTGTACTTTACTATTATTATTTTTGTAAAAGCTTAAAATAAAATATTATATATCTCTCTCTTTCTCTCTCTTCCAATTCAAAAACCATCGCTATCATTGCACCGCAGAACTCTCTCCATAAATTTAATTAATGAAATCTTTTTTTTTTGTGAGATCGAACATTTTTTTTTGTTTCTGTTTTTAATAAAGAAGATGAAAATTATGAAAAGCTTAAGCTGACTAAATTGATTCTTTTACTGTCTTGATGGTTGGATTGACTGCAATCTTTTGTTTATTTGATAAAAAGAGATCGAAGAATTGGTAAAACTTTGAATTTTGATGATTTGTTTTCAAAAATCGTTCAGAAAGATTTAAGTTCGTTTCAGTTCAGTTCATATGAATTTTATTTGAATTTTCAAAAACCGTTAAAATTTATTTTTGAAATACTTTAGATCATGATAATAAAAATACAAAAGAGCTTTTCATGAAGATCTAATTCAAAGCTCCAACTCTTTTCCGTAACGTAATTTGAAAATTCAAAACATTTTCTTACAGCTTTTCCACAATTTTCAGTGTCTCGACTAAATTTCCATAGAAAATCACAGCTTTTCTCATTACAATAACAACATGCTGGTAAGAAACACGTTGTTATCATTGTTTACATCACATCACGCATGTCCTTTTCTCCCGTCACTAGAGATGCAACAAGAGAGAAAATTGGTGTGCAAGCTTGAGCAAGAAAAACTTTTTTCCCTTTTTCATTTCATTTTCGAGATTTCGAGCGTTCGGTCGATGGAAATTTTCGCTTAGACAATTTTTTTCCAATTTTTTATATACTTTTTGTAACACTTTTAGTGAAAATAGAAAGAAAATGCCAAGCTAATGTGTTTTATATTAAAGTAGGTAAATTAATCGATCAAAATCATTCATTCGTGAACCTAATTATGTGTGTTGAATTGATGGAAGTTTAATGTGCTGAAAAACTGGGTGGAAAATAATAAAAAAGATGAAAAATAAAACTTGTCAATAAAATCAATTTTACTTGTTTGTAAATCAAAGCGGAAATGAGTTTAAAAATTAATTGAAAATTTAAAGGATTAAAAAGTTAATAAAAAAGTGATTTCTTGTGAGAATATGAAGAGAAAAATAAATAAGGAACAGTGTGGGAAAGATTTATGGCTTTTAAAAAGCACGGGAAAATATTTTATGCTCGTGTATACAAAAAATTTACTACACAAAACTTCTTACTCTCCTCCTTAGCTTCTCTATTTGCAACGATAAAATTCCATTAAAGAAAAAAATTGAAGCTAAGGATGGAATAAAAACCACAAAAAACTTCTCCATCTTCATCATGTGGCTTAATGTCAAAACTTTTTAGCGTATTTTCTTAAGAAAAATGTGGCAATGACCTTGCATTGAGTGCTTTTTTGAATGTCCAGACTTTTAAATTTAAATTTTTATTGTTTTTTAAATTTGTCAATTTAATTATCATTTTTTTACAAGTTTTAAATTGCAATTTCAAATTCAAAAATTTAATTAAATTTTTTAAAGATTTTACTTTTTGAAATTTGAATTTTCAAAAACTCTTAAAATCTCAATTTTAATTTAAATTTCAAATTTAGAGAAATTTGATTTTGATTTTAAACATTTTAATTTTCGAATTTTTAAAAATTTAAATTTTATCATAAATTATTTATTCTTTTAATTTAAATTTTTAAAAATTGTGAATTTTTAAAAATCTTTTTAAAATGTAACATTTCATTGTTTTTTTGAAATTCCATCCTTGAAACTCAATCTCAAAAACAATAAACATGTCTATATTCAACAATATCCTCCAGTTATGTACTTATTCTAGTAGAAAACACAGTAAATTCAATAAAAAATTTCATTTCCTCTTATAAAGCCTCCGCGACCTCATTACTATTACTTCTGTTGGCTCTCGTCTGTAACTTTATCTATCGCAAACAACAAGTCACATAAAAATATTAAAGAATCCATCACTTCAAATTGCATTTTACATTATGACTCGATTTACATTGTAGACGAAGGAAATTTTATGAGATCAAATAAATGAGACTTTTTCTTTTTACATTTTCATTTTCAACCTAGTAGACTGAGGATAATTTTCATTAAATTTAATATGATTTCTTTTTAAATAATGAACATGGGAAATTTGGGTCGAATTCTGAATGAATTTATTAATATTGAATATTTTGTAGAAATTGTCGGAATTCCAAAAATAAGAAATTCAAATTTCAAGGGTAATTTAAATTTTGAAACTTTCTAACTTTAAAAATTCAAATTTCAAATTTTTTGTTTCTGTTTGAAAATTCAAATTTCTTGAAAATTCAAGTCAAATTCAGGTTAACCACGCAACAGACATCTTTTCTGAGAAATGACCATATAAAATATTCACCAGAACAGATCCTTACTTTTAATTAATCACGTAGACATTCACGTCTTCATTTTAAATCCTCTTAAAGATTTAGATTATATCCCACCATGGGAAATTAATTGAACAAAATTCATTAAACTTTATGTAATGAAACAACGTCATGAAATTACATCAAATGCAAAGTTATGAATTGAATTAAGCTTCTTTTATTTTTTTTAATTAAAGAATAATGAAAATTGTCATTTAACAACCTACGACTAAGACTCAATCAAAGATCTCTGTGGAGATTACTTCTTCCTTTTTGGGAACTTTTCTCTAGGCTTTTAAAAAAATTATCTTAAATTGGCTGCTATTTGGTATTCAAAAGGGTCATGATGATTAAAGTCAATGAATTAAACGGAAATTAGCAGTTCAACAACAACGAAGGATAATGAATGTTTACTTCATGGGTAAAAAACAATTCCTTGTAAATTGCTTCTGCAACAAGTGAGAAGGTATAATAAGTTAATTAATTAGGCAAAGGCACGAAGTTGATGGAAATGAGAGAATTGTTTTTGTTGGAAATCTTCAAGTCAACGGCAATACTTAGTTCAAAGTTAGAGTTCCAGTTAGTAGTGCATGAGTCAGAACTTGACTTTAATTAGTCATAACATCTACTTGGAGTAGAAATGGAGTCAACAACTCTAATAAGACGCTCACCTTAAATAAGGCTAGGAAAACAAGTTAAAATTGCAATCCTGAGACTCGAACCCACCGCTGTGTTTGCAGCAATACAATACCAAAGAACTAAGCCACTGCGCCACCAACTCACTTCAGCTCCCTATCACGTCATCTTGCATATCAACCATTTAATTCAGAACAGGAAAAGCCTTAATAATAATTGATTATTTCCTTATATTCACTGAATTATTTCGACTTACAAGCTCAAACATTCATTAACCTACAGACAATTAGGCATGATGAATAAATGATGAGAGCACTCGGAACTCATCCACAGGCCATTAACATTTCGAAATTTTGCATTGTCACGAAGTCCCATTATTTCATGAAAGGTCCTTTAACACAAAAAAAAATACAAAAAATTATGAATTATTAAAATTTTATGGAAATCATAAATCATTTTATGAAACATCAATGACCATTCATAATATACGCATTTATGTGTCTGTATTGGCTGATAAAATAACATAAACATGAGCCATAAAATGTTATTTTTGTGAATATTTTAAGCCAATCCCTTTTGATTTTACCTTTCAAAGCTTTTCAATCTGTTTTCATTTTCATTGTTTATAATGATTATTCAAATTACCTTTTTTTGAGATCTAAAGTCTGTGTCTAAAGCGTTCCTTTATATTACCTTTTTGAGTAAACAAGAAATATAAGCTAAAAGCAATAAAATTTTCTGTTCCGCTAATATCCATGAAGGAGCTTTTGTTACGAAAAAAAGGCAAGGAAGAAGAGAAGCATGAAGCGTCATTGAACTTGCTGTATTGCCATTCATTACCAGCTATTTATCTGTTTACGCTTTATTTACTTTTATGAATTTTTTATTAGTGAAAAATTATTTTTTTGTCAAATTGTTTATTTTTGCGTCGTAGCGGGACTGTTTTGACTGATATAAGTGTGGATTCAACAGAATTGTGCTCAAATTCGAGAGAATCTGCTTTGATTTCTAACTTTTGCTCAAATTTGCAAAACAAAAAAAAACCTAACCTTGAAAATAAAATTTTAAGCCATAACCTCAAATCAAAACCATAACCTTGAAAGCACACAAACTGTCAGCACTTCGACTATGCAGCAACAGTTCCCAATACTGACATCAAAATTCCCCAACTCAAAAACAAATCTTCAATATTTTTATTGAGACTTAAGAATCAAAGAGGATTGTTATGTTTTGAAAGAATTGAAAGCTTTTCAAGTACCAAAAGGGATTTAAATCATCGAAATTATTTCTCTTTTTATTGCGCAGTAATTCTGTTATTCTTTGTAAGAGTTTTATGCTTGTTCTAGATCTAGAATTACAATGTGGTTGATGGGAAACGAGAGAAATTTTCTAAATTAATTTTAAAATACTTGAGAAGTTTTGTAAAAAGCTTAATTTTACAACGGAAATCTTCATTAGCACCGCATTAAGTAAGAGTTTTCATATAGATTACGGTTCAATAAAGCGGATGAGAAGCTTTGAGAATAATTGTTGGCATAGATATGAGAAAACAATTTCATTTCAAACGTATTCACTCGAGTTTCCCTGCTGCCCACTTTTTGACGCTCTACATGACACAATTCCACTCCAAACCGAGAGGATGAGTTATACGCACAACGAAAATTTTTCATACTCTGTTAGTTTCTCCTTCTGTCTGTAGACTTATCTTCTCATAATGCGCCCCGTTATCTAATTATAAACATTCATAATGTAAAACAGTGTATCTAGAAAGGGTCTATGTTTGATGTTGTTCTTCTTTATCCTTTTTTGTGTGTTGTGTCTATAATGAAATTTTCATACACAAAAATGATGAAAAATAACCCGAAGAAGCGACTGGAATAATTTTTTATATTTTTAATTTAATTTCGTACTTGAAACTTTGTGAGAAAGTTTTCATTAAAAGCAGCTCAACTTTAAAGCATCAGAATGCTAACAGTCATACTTTGCTCAAGTGGATCGATAGTTACTTGAAAGTTTAAGTCTTTGCTTCAGATTTCAACTATGAGATTTCAATGAATACTTGTTTAACAATCATATTAACAAGAAAACAATTCAGTGCATTCTGTAAATAAAACAAAACAATCGAGTGCATTCAGTAAATAAAATAAGTTCGATGAGTGAATTCAGTAAAAAAAAGTTGTGAATGTAAACAAATCAAATTTAAATTTTGACAAATTATTTAATCAAATATTCATTGAATTAGCAATTTAAACAAATCACGTAAAGTAATTAAATCATTTTCCATAACAGGACCGTAATAAGAGTGAAAGTAAAATGAAAAGCTCATGAGTCACAACAGCAACAATCAGTTCGAAATGATATTGCCTATATTAACAATTATATTGATTGCTATAATATTATTCGCTGTATGTCGATATTGGATTTGTGGACCACGCGCAACATCGTGGCTTCGATCGAATGGTGAAGAAAAAATTGGATTATCAAAAAATAAATTGTATAATGCAAATGGATATATTGTGAGTTTTATGATGCTGTTATTGTTAATATTGTAATATATTTAGCATGCTCATACACCCTTTAATTCTATCCTATCCGTTTATTGTACCTTTAATTTTATTATTTTTTTTAACAAAACATTTTTTTTTCTCCACCTCTTTTGTGTGTATCCACTTGTTATAATGAAAATGGCGCGCAACAGGTGCAATCAGGATCTGATATTTTACTCGGTAGTACGGGAAGTTTTAAACGATTTGAATCAGTTGATCGAAGTACATATGAGGGTGAGTTAGTCTCAGCAATGCCAACACCACCATGGGCAACTGATGAGTCTATACCACCACAACCATTAAGACCAGCACCATTGCCATTAGCTACGAAATTAAAACGAAATTCATCATCATCATCCTCATCTACATCATCAGTGACAATCAATAAACACGAAAGTTTTGAACAAAGAGGATCAACAACATCAGCGCCAGCCTTAAAACCAATTCCTAGGCCAGTTCCACGTAAACAAATGTCAGCACCAACAACAAGTTCCCAAATTCCTCTCATTAATCCACCAACAAATGAGCAAAGTGGTGGATTAAATAAATTTGTGAAAGATATGCAATCAACAACAAATCCATTCCTTAATGGATTAATTAATTTAGAATCAATTAAATCAAATTTCTTCTCGACAACAATAATACAGGATACACCAAGTGAATGTAAAATTGAAAATGAACGAGCGACAAAAAGTGCAATCATATCAAAGAATCCATTCAAAAACTCATCGGCATCGTCAATATCATCATGCGATAATAATGTATTTGACTTCAATCCAAACACAATAAAATCAATATTGGAAGAGACCTGTGACGATGGATATGAAGGCGATAACGATGGTGATAACGATGATTGTGATGATCCATTGAAGCAACTTGAAGTTAGAATTCAGAAATTGGAAGCCTCAAATAAACAAAGGCGACGAAGCGATTCACAATCGCCGCCTCGTTTTTCGCCCAAATCGATGAATAAATCATCGAGTTTATCTTCAGAAACACCCACACATAGTCCTGAATTAAATTCTAACGTGAATGAGAAATTTGTTGAGTCATTATTCAGTGATGATAGAGGTTATCATCGGAAGCACATGAGAAATCGATCATATTCTGAGAATGAAGTAATTAGCGAGCTTGGAATGCTTTGTGAGCAAGGTGATTTCAAAGAGTCTCAACATAGTCCTGTAACAACAACAACAATAGCTACATCAACCGTATCTACGTCAACAGCCAATACGACATCAAGTGGGGTAAACAATCCATTCAATACGATAGCATCAACTGGCACTACAACAACAAATAGTAAGCGTCCTCTTTTAAAAACCCCATCAGAAACTTATCTTGAACAATATAGCACAATGATGAAATCAAATGTAGTAACAAGTGGTCCAAATGTTATCTTAAATAATAACAAATCTATTCAACTATGCAAGCATCCTTCCCTCAATAAAATCCTCCAAAGTTCATCCTCGTCATTGTTTGATGGAACCGATACACAACAAAATTTAACATCTACATCATTAAAACGTACTATATCCTCAGAATCAATATCGTCTGACTCATCTGTCATCATGAGTACACTTGAACGACCTGTGCCACCTATTACCGGGAACCTTTGTATAGCTTTACAATATGATAAGTGAGTATATATAGATTCTTATGGAAATTTATGTGTGAATGACTTTTCGATGAGATATTTGAGATTGGATGGTGCTTGTTCTTATTTATCGTCCTTTTTGATAGATGCTCTGTTGACACATCCCAAGTTGTAGCTTTATTTAAGAAATATTTCTTGACACTTTCTATTTCAATCTGGAAATTTGATATCTTGCAACATAAAGCAATCCTTGTGAATCTATGAAGAATCTACATGCACTTCGTGTATCCGTCACAGTTTCTCGAGCCATGTGTCGCTCGAGTTGAACCAAAAGCATAGCTTTGAGTATTCTGTAATGTCTTTCTGACATTTTGCCTAACTCTAGTCCAAAGTCCTAGTTCGAGTCCTAATTTTGTCGAAAAGCTAGAAATTAATTCGAGTTTTGTGTAAGAACATCGATTTCGAGCTCTAGTTTCTGATGCTGTTGTTCATGGTAAATGCATCATCAACCACATCATCCATATCCTACACAATACCAAAAGCATGAAAGTAGATAGCATCTCTTCATCAAGATGTAGAAAAATAATACTCAACTCAGCTCAATTCCCCTTAATTCCACAATTTAATCATAAAATTAAACTCCACAAACATGGAAGATGCAAGAGATGATAGAGAAAAGCTAGACACATCTGTAGTTTTATGTTCACATCATACATACGTAAAGCATACATAAATATTTATTATTTAATCCTCCTTAATTAATTAAACTCTTATCATATGCTGTTAAAAGATACATTAATTATTTCAACTTCTTAATTATTATGTCACGCGTTAGCTTAGGTGAATGAATTTTTATTATTTCCAATTAATCCTATTGACATTGAGTCTTTTTTGTTATCATCTTACATGATACAAGTGAGAATGTCTAATTGGAACAAATTAATTGTAAGATATTGTTGTGTCATGATCGCTATACAGATGTTCTAATGATAAGAGTTCCAATTTACCAAGTGTCAATTGCTATGTATCATTTCTCAAATATATTCTTGGATCATGCTTGATAAAATGGAATATGAAGCTGAAAATTGGTTGAAAGTCTTCATGGAATTTAATGGAAAATATTCTTTGTGAGCTCCTTAATGCTCAACATGTTCAAATAAAAAGCAAGTGCAATAGAAATTTAATTTAAAAAATTTAATATTTCCTCTCCTTTCAATTGGCTCGTTAAGGGCTTCATCCTTTAACCTTTCATTGAAATAAATCCATTTTTTATCGAAAGTTGAACATGAAATTTGCTCCAGTTGTGGCAGTGGTGGACAATTTGTGTGTCGCGGCACATTTTTTGGAAATGTCATGAACCGTACACCGTGTATGGTTTCGATCGAGGCTTATCACTAAGATGTCCCGCGAGAAATAAAAGGTTGTCCACCACTGACTTATCGTATGAAAAGTACAGAGGATTCAATATATAATAAACGTAATTGAATGAAATTCCTTTTGTAGAACTGAAAAGAAAAAAGGCGGATTATTATGTGTGGGACATAAAACATGATGTCATTATAAAGTATATGCTTTGAATCTGATTTATTATCAAGTAAAGTATCAAACATTCCTTCCTCGCATACCACACACAGCAAAACTTTTCACTCCACATGTATTCAGCTATGAGAAAAATTCCAACATTCTTTGGTCTTGTTTAATCATTGAAATTTAATTAATGACTTACTATAAACTCATTAGATGAAGTGTCATTCACATGTTTATTGGAAAGTTGATTGGTATTAATTAGCAGAAAAATCACTTGATTTTCAGTTCATGAACTCATTGCTATCAACTATTAATTTTCCATCTACTTATTCTCGTTGTATCTTCAAAGGTATTGCACCATAGCAGTTTTAATCAAAGATATCAAATGCGACTGTAGCTTTTGTGAAGCTTCTTTGAAATTTCCAGCATGATGTTCAACTTACAGACTTTAATTATAACTTTCAAATGCACAATCATTAATTATTTGATTCATTAGAAATCTGTAAAGTTGAAAAGTTTGAACTTTAGCATCAATTTAATTTAATTAAGGGATTTTAACGTAAAATTGAATTTTGAATTGATTTCTACGATTCGAAATGTTCAGTAAAAAAATTGCATTGAACTATTGACGTTCAGTGAAAAAATGAAAACTTTTCAATTTCAACAACAAATTTTTCCAATTTTAAAAGTTACAGAAATCCAAGCTTGAAGCTTTTTTCATCACTTATCAGATTGAAAATGCGCATCTGATAAAAATAGAAGTGTAATTCAATTAGATTAAAACAAACAATGTGAATTAAACAAAACTACGTAAACATTGAAAAATTTCAACACTTTTGCATACCTTTCGAATCAATCCACTTAATCTCAAGTTCATTTTAAACAATAAGAGTGCTTGGATGGAGTAAGCATAAAGTCAAAAGACAGAAATACGAATAGAATTGTATCCTCGCCTAACATCCTATTGAAAATAAAAATATTCAATGTATGTATTGCTATTTTTACATACTTAAAGTATGCATACTTGTTTCTAAAAGTATTCACACAATACCTTCCGTTCATTTACATGCTACCTACATTCTATAGGAATTTAAGTATGCTAGAGTAAAGGATATAGGAGGAGGTAAACGTGAGAAAAGGGAAAATATTCAATTGGGATATAAAAAATCTTTAAAATATGTTGATGCTTAAAGGTTTGAATAACTCTATTTTAAAAATCAATATTATCTTACGAATTCTAAATGAATCATCATTTATAAGCATTAAAGTCTGTTACACTTAATTTTTCAATCATCATCCAAAAGAATTGAAAGCTTTACGTCTCAAATATTATCTGAACACGACCTTTTGTGAAGGATTAAGTTCATCAATGTCTAATCTTCATTTTCTCTAGATTGTATCTATGTTTGCTGTATGAATTAAATGAAATATGAATTTTACCAGTTGAATGTGATAGAACTATACAGCATATAATCTGATTATATATTTTTTCATCATATTCAACAGACACAGCATCACCGAAGAGGGATGTGAGCTTTTAGTATCGATTGTAGAAGCGAGAGACTTAGTAATACCCCAAGACGCAGATCCCGATTCCATAGATACATTCGTTCGCGTTTATTTAGTTCCAGATGAAGCAGAGGCAATGCAAACGAAAATATTTAGAAATTCGAGCAATCCGAGTTATCAAGAGAGCTTTTTATTTTTTATAACAAAACAAAATATAAAGCGATCACTATGGTTTCATTTATATCATACAAATGCTCATTGTACAACTTTAATTGGTAAGAAGCTGTATACGAGGTTATGTAAATTTATTTTTGTTAATTTATTGTATTTCCAAAAGGTGAAACTGAGCTAAAACTGACTGAATTTGCAAAGCCACGAACAACATGGGTGCAATTATCCGATTCCCGTCACAATTGTGCAAGCTGTGGTGATTTAATGTTTTCATTGTCTTATCTACCAACTGCAGAGCGGTTGACTGTTGTCGTTGTAAAAGCACGCAACTTAAGACTCACAAATGACGAGAATGAAAATCATACAATGAATGGAAATGATATACAGAATGTGTATGTTAAGGTATGTAAATCAATTTGCATAATATTATTATACATCATGTGAGTACCGACTGCATGCAACATAACAAATAAGTATCCTCATAGCAATTTCTGAATTTACATACATCAATTCACGTGAAAGCTTTCCCATATTAAAATATACAATAGACATAACTTGCGGCAGGAAAAATCAAATGAAATGTCTCTTGAGAAAATTTCATGCCTTACAAAAAAAGAAAAACTTTATATCGTCAATCTACCTACCTACATATGTAGATGCTATTGAATAAAAGAATCAATAAAGCTTGTGGGAGCTTTGAGAATTGCTTCAACTACATAAATATGATGAAATTTTATGATGTGTTGCACAAACACTTATTTTTCATTCGAGTCATGAGTCTATGACTGAAAAGCTTTGAATGAAATTATTGTGTGAAGAAAAAAAAATCGATAGAAAAAAAAAGCCATTTCATGAATTTGAAATGTTGAGTAATTAGAGCGTTTCCTCTCTCTTATGTGTGGATTTAAGTGTTTAGAGAAGGAAATTTTATAGGATGTTAGATATTCAAGATTAAATTTTTACGAGTCATGCTCTTAATAGGATGGAAACTTCCGATATTTTGATACAAGCGATTTACACGAGAAAGAATTAGGAATTGAGCTTATTTTGAAGCTTCCAATAATGCAAAATTCTTAGAAATCAGAAAATAACAAAAAGAAATCTGTTTTGTAAGCAAAACAGGATTAAACCTTTGAATATTCCTTAAATTTTAGGCTTACTTAGTTTCTAAGAATCTAAACGTTGTTGCAAAGAGCAACATTTTTACATTGTAGCTTGATTGTAGCTTTAAATCTACGTTTTTGATCTAATAATTAAATAAAGGCTGACTTTTTTGTTGATTTCCAAAATTGAACTGAAATTCAGAGGGGTTTGCAACTAAGCAAAACAAAATAAATTTAAACAATTTTCAACCGTTAATAAATTCTTACTAAACCCAAAATACTCTGTTAACAATGCTTATTAAGCTACAGTCAAGAGCTTTCCACTTGAAATTTATTCCTATAAAATGTTTCCAAAAATCTCATAAATCTGTTAATTTATAATATAACGAAGAAAAAGTGAGAGTTTAAAGTGACTAATTAAAATACATCGTAAATTCATTATGTAAGCCCACGCATTTCAAGTGAACCTTCTTTTACCCACTTGAGAGGAAAGTTAATTGTGTAATGAATTTAAATTTAAATGAGGAAAAAATATGAAAGCACAGAAAAAATAACAACTTTTAATAGGCAACCTTAAAAAGAAAGTCTTTTCGCTCTTTTGCTCATTGCATTCATAATTTTTCATTTTTCCACTTGTTTATTTCTTCCTCAAACAGGTCTATTTACTTAAAAATGACAAGAAAGTTTCAAAGAAGCGTACAAGCACAAAGCGTGGCGAGAGGAATCCACTTTATAATGAGGCAATGATATTTAGTGTCCCACCATACTTATTAAATTCTGTACAGGTGCGACTGACTGTTATGAATTCACCTGCAACAAGTCAACAAGATACACAAGATGCTCCCCGTAAATCATATCCAATTGGTCATGTAATTGTTGGTAGTCGAACAGATGGTAAAGGCTTATTACATTGGCATCAAATGCTCACAACATTAAGAAAGCAAGTTGCCTTCTTTCATCCACTTCGTAGAAGTGTAAGCAAAAATCGTAGTGGACATCATAGTTACGGTTTATTTGATAAAGTTTAATGTACTTAAAAATACATAATTTTCTTTGTGATGATATAGCAACCAATAAGATTGCTGTTTTTGTAGCTAGTGAGAGATTATATTAATGTTGTTTTAGTGAACATATGTCAAACGATTGCACTCGTTCTGTATATCAAAAGAAATGGATAAAAAGAGACTTTACTTATATTGTTAATATGGATAAATATATTCAAATATTATTCAAAACATTGCATTTGGGGATAAGCAGTAGACAATGCATTATGTATAACATTAAGAATCATCATTTACATACATAAACGTACGTATCGTCAATACATTATCATTTTATTTACTCTTAAGATGTAACTTTTTATACATGTTTATATCCCTATTCAATGAATTTTCATCTGATGTCAAGGAACTTTAAACCTTTATTGAGTTTCGGTCAAGGGGGATAGCAACAAGATGGGGGTAGCAACTAGATCAGTGTTGGGTAACCTATGTGTCGCGGAACACTACGGTGCTCCAAAAAGTCTTTGGAAATGCCATGAACCGTACGTTTTGTGCGGTTTTGATCGAGGCTTACCACCAAAATGTGCCGCGAAAAACAAAGGTTGTCCACCACTGACCTAGATGAAATTTCTCGAACTTTCTCCCATCTTATTCCCCAATGTTCCATTCCACTGATTACGGTGAACATTTGAGGATTGTAAAGATGTGAAATGTATATATCATGTGGGTGTAACAATGGGACGGATTCTACAATGACCCTGTGATTGTGACAATATCTAATTCACTCACAGTAAATTGTTTTTTTTCCTATTTGTCTTATAAGTTTCAATAGAAAAGTTTGATATTGTGTACAGCATCCTGCTTTATTTTATTGACACACGACGCTCTGTTACATAAATGTAGTATTAAAGTTTCTAATGACTCAAAATTGAAAAGTTTCTATGTTGTTGTTGCTGTAAGCATGATACGCTGGGTTTGTTATATAATTAGTCGATATTTAAGGGAAGAAGACATGTTTCGTACCCAAATGTTGTTTAGTTATTTTTGGAAATTTTACAATCAATTCCAATATGAGCACTCAACCTACTTATTATTCTAATTAGCAGTGACCCTGATCTATATACCATACATTTTCATTTATTCCTTTTGGTAAATCCAAAAACTATTTTTTTGTCACCAAAAAACTACTAAAAGCTTTTACTGGCAGGTGCTTACATTACAAACTTCCGAATCAGATTTGAATGTGAATATCATAAATTCAAACTAGAATTTTGAAAACTTTTCCATCAGCAAAAGTTAGTGTCGAGGAATTTCTAATGAAACTTTCATTACAATTGTTTGCGGCTGTAGTCATAGAAAAATAGCAGCATAGCTGAAAATTGTTTGTTTGAATTTGAATTTTAAAGTGTTTTTTGTTTGGAGTTTTGGGTTTTGAATTTGAACTACGTTAAGCACTTTGCTATGTACGGACGAGAAGAAAACGTTATTGCAATATGGAATTCTGATTTTATGGTTTTTAATTTGTTCGTGGTAATGTCCAATGTTGTTGTTTTCATATAAATGAAGTCTAATAATTATCAGAGTTTGGTTAAAAGTCAATGAACCACGGCAGAGCTCGATGTCAGAATTAAGTTATTTGTCCATACAAAATCAAAGCCTACTGAATGAATCTAGCTCAATGATTCCTTTTTTTAAAAGGCGGGAAAACTAGGTTCAAAAAGAGTTTGTTTACATTTTTTTTAAGTTCAATTTGTTTTCAATTTTTAAATGATTTTAGCAGAGTTAAGGAAGTTAGTACACATTTATAATTCTACTAAAGTCTTATCAAATGCATTACTTAGTTCTAGGATTAAAACTTTGTTGAATCTAATGCATTTTTGTAAACAAATCTGTTCCTCAAAATGTTTGCAGGACGTAAATGGACGCGAGAAAATTCAATCTCACAAGAATGCAACATCAGGAAACAAATAATTGAAAAACTGCACAAAGAGTCAAATTTCTGGCTCCACGCAACATCAAAAGCAGGTGAAGATCAGGCGGATTCTGAAAAGAAAATGTTTCTTCTGCTCGATATCACTTTTCAAAAGAAAAACTGTCACACTTATGTAGAGCTTCATGTCGAATTGAGTCGAATACAAAATAAATGTTGGATAGAACATTTAAAATTAAAATCACAACTTTAAAACAACATCATTAAATTTTTAAATAATAAACAACATGTTCAGCATTTACAATAACTATTTCAACCAATTTCCGAGTAATTTCAATTACATATATGGGTCAAGTTCTAATGATTGTTACACAATCACTGCCTGATTCCGTTTCTATGCCAACCCCAGGACAAGCATCTACAATACGTCACAACCATTGTTGAAACTGCAAATACATCAATATATTTATATTACAAATAAACTAAATTGAAACTATAGGAACATAATAGGAAATGACATCCGTAATCATCATATCTCGATTGATTTTTGTACTTTATGACATCTCGAAAAAGTTGAGGGAATCAATATTCGGAAAATATGTTGAATGTCTTTATCGATACCCTCATCTATCGTAATTGAATCATTTATTCCTTATAAAAATAAGACCGCAGAAAAGCTTTATTATCAACACATGAAGACATATACACAACACATATATACAATAATATTTAAGAAATCCTTTTTCTATGTTCATCATCTATGATTATTAAATTAAATGGCTTAATGCGATAAAATGAAGATTTAAATATTAAATAATAATAAGAAAAAGAAGAGATAAGACGATGTGTACACACGTTAAGGAATAAATAGTGACATAAATATAATAACATATTTTCGGTAATATAAGGAAGTGCCGCTTTTCAGACTGTTTGTATAGATGAGACGATGCGGAGAAAATAAAAAAAAAATGAAAAGTGGATTTATTGTGTTGCATAACTTTCAAGTACGAGAAGCTTATCATGAAAGCATCGTACACCTGTTATCAGAATTAAATGAGCTTCATCTCTCATTATTATCATCTTCCCCCTCCACTTATTAAACCGACAATTGTGTACTTAAATCATTAAATTCATGTTAAAGCTGTATTTTTTTTAAAGTAACTTCCGTAAAAAAAAATGATAAAAATGATGATGAGAAAAAATTATTTGATTTGATTATGGAATGTGACAGATTAAGTTGAAATTTTCAGAAATCTATGTCGCATGATGAATTTGTGAATTTGACATGGATGGAGTGTTTTAAAGCTTTTTTGAGGGAAAAAGAATTAATTCTGTTTGAAGAATTGGATTTAAAATTAAATTTTGAATTTTAAAACTATTTAAGGATTTTATAGTGGATTGATATTGGACTGAGGAGATAGATTCAAGGTTACAATAAATAGTCTCATTCCATATCTCATTTGAAAGGATTATTTAATGTATTTGCCCTATTGTACTTGAAATATCCAATCAAATCATTCCATCGAGAGACATTCCTACCCTCCAACACTGACTATAGTCCTAGAAACGTCCTTAATAATAGCCATAAAAGTGGTGAGTAACCTGTGTGTCGCGGAATATTAGTCTGAAGTCAAAATTTTTTGGAAAGGGCGTGAACCGAATGCCGTACTCGGTTCCATAGAAAGTTTACACGGAGATGTGCCTCAAAAAACAAAAGGTTGCTCACCACCGAGTTGTATAGTTCAAAAATGCTGAATAAAAAATTTGTCACTCACAAAAGAATCCTAGTCAAGTTCACAAAGAGCTGATGAACTCAAAAAAGAATATGTCAAATGAAAATCTCGACTATAAAAAATTTGTATCAATAAAGAAGAACAAAATATTCTACATATTTATATATAAAAAGATACTGTCATATAAACACGTTATGTATAAAAACAAATGTAAAGAAAAAGATCGCATTTAAAATGCTTCCAAAATGTTTTGTGATAAAAATCGATAAACTTTTTTTTTTCCATTTCATGTATTTTTTCTTCCTTTTTGTATACAACCAAAAATATATACAGCTAAGAGCTATGCTCTCTCACTCTCTTTCATCATCAGAAAGTTTATTTAACCGTACGGGGCTGGCTACCTATTAAGAAAAAAGGTAAAAGAGGACAATAAAAAAAAGTACACAGAAATTTTTTTCATAATAAACATTTTTCTCTTAATATTTTGTTAATATTTCTCAATTCCTAATCTCTCTGCCATACATCTAGTCATATATATACGTGAAATTATGCAGTAGCATTTCACCCTCAAATATGTAGTTCGTTCAAATAGGGATGGAAATTTTGGGGTCAAATATTTGTTTATAGATTTACATAAATTATATTTTTTTCTTATTAAAAACAGCAGCTGTTATGGAACTAGCAGTAACTAGAGCTTTTTTCACTGATTATATTTGATCAAAGACTAATTTCTCTTAATTTAGTTTGATGTGCTTGAACGCCATCATTTTAATTAAATTCAAACGAACTCGCCGACTGAGCTTTATGTAAATTAAACACAATTTGACTACATTGATGGTTTAAGGTTTTGTAATGAGCTTTTATATGAAATTAAATCAAAGTTAATGAGATTATTGTTAGAGCTGAATTCTTGGTACCGACTGAATTAGATTTGAAAAGTTTTGTTGACTTTTTTGGATGCTTTCATGTAAATTGTTTGATTTATAGTTTCTGTGGTGTGCTGACAATATAATAAATGTGCTGAACATTTCCGATAAATAATATAATCAATCAAGAATCAGCATGAGAATTTTATTATTAGGTACAAAATTTCCATCCTTCTTGATCGATATTAAAGTGTCAAATTCTTAACTTTTTCTATCTTACAGACTATCTTTTATACTTCACTTCCCCTTAAAACTAACATGTAACTACCTTTGCCTCGACTTGCATTAGGAGTACTCGAGAAAACTAAATAGAAGAAAAAATAAACTTTTTATACTTTTCTATCCTACACTAATGCATCAATAGTATGAGATGAAAATGAAACATTTCCCAGTTTTTTTATTACAAAGTTTCAAATTATAACTTTCATCTCAAATATATAAAAAGAAGAAATAACTCAAAAATGAATAAAAACTATGTATATCACATTGTATGAAGGTTGTTGTTGAAAAATAGATAAAGAAAAGATTGAAAATATACTATTGATATAGACAAATAAATTTAAAATATGAAAATATTTTCATTATTTTGGAATTTTTGTACATTTTCTTCTTTTCAGTACAAAGCACATAGGTATTTGATATTTTATTGTTATTGTGTAATATAAATTTCTTGTTGTGACGATTTTTTTTTTCATAAAAAAGGTCGAAAGATGCTTTCGAATCATTTTCTAAGAAGAACTGGCAATGCTCCTTTAGAGGATTTTCCTACAATGTCTGTTCCTTATTTTTGTATTTTGTACAGAACACCGTCAGCAGGTTTTTTGTCAAGAAGCTTCTTTAAATATTGACAGTCGTAAATTAATGAAAAAAGAATTCCAAAAAGTATCTTCTTCAACATGTTTGGTAAATATCATCTGATTAAAGTTCAATAAAGTAAGAATAACCTGCTAAATCAGTTTGTTTTTACCATTTTGCTTTCTAATAATTAAATTAAAGTATTATCAATGTTTATTCTTCGAAATTCAAAACAAAACTAAAATTTTACGAAAAAAACAAGAAGGGCGTGAAACTATACAAAAATTCAAAATAAAATTTATCCGTTATAATTTCCTTGACACTAATAATGTGTTAAGTTCCAAAACAAACTACACATCAATCATCTTTTTTTCCAATGTCACACGTGCTTACTGTACAAGAGCTCTAGTTTGAGGATATTTTTAATATTCTCTTGTGGTACATTTCATGAAACATTTTACGTTAACGGTATCATTAATAAATATTAAAGAGGAGCAAAAAAAAATTACATCAAACAGGTCTTTTTTGGTAAAAGAAAATTGTTCAAAGGAATTTCGATAAGCAAAATTTGATAAAAACAGCACAGCAGTCGTTTGATGAATATAATTTAATTTGAAATTTAGTCAGAGTTTTCAGAATCAGATATTTTGCAATCACAGCATGCTATTGATGCTGCTTGACTATATAATTTTATTGATATGACCATTGTGTTCCAGCACCAGACAGTGAAATATATGTTGGTGAAATAAAATGCATTTCCGCTTGTAAAAAAGCATCAGATTTAATTACAGTAAAATCAAGAGCTTTTGATTACGCAAACAGAAGCACATCTGTGCACCAACTTGTATGTATTCGTTCCATTTCAATTACCAGCTTTAAAATAAAGCACAAATCAGGATTGAAGGAAGAGGCAAAGAACAACAAAACAAGATTAAAGTTATAAAAGCTCTTAAAAATTAAAATTCAATGAATTCCTCCTTCTCGTTCCTTTTACTTACTCATTCACATCATGAATGCAATGATTCCACAGTAGCTTTAAAACGTTATATCGCATAGACAATAAGTTTGAATGTACTTGAATAGAAATTGTTAACAACAATACACATTGATGAAGAGAAGGGATGAGAATAATAGGAAAAGTAGACAGAAGAGTAAATGACGCTTATTTACAGTGAACAAACACAATTGTTGAAGATTCTTTTTTTTTAATATTCAACAAAAGAATGGAATTCGATTTAAATAAATGATGAAAATTCATTTATGCATCTACACACATATCCATATTTATAAAAGTCGTAAATGATGGAACAAAAGCTTTTATCGAACCAATCCATATTGAGCATTTTTTTATGGTACAGAAACTCCATATAATGAATTTATGAGTGCTGAAAATTTCAGTCCAATAATGCAAAATATAAATGTCCTAGGTATATGATGATTTGAACAAATTCTGATACAAATCTGAATTGCATCATTGCCATAGTTCCAAAATAATATCATATCTGTTCATGCCGTTTAAAAATTTAATAAGCACTTCTTGTGAAATTGTATGTTGCCTTGAACTTTTCAAATCAATATTTATTTGCAGATGTAAAAGCATCCAGTAGAGTTTTCAGGATTAGCAACTATACTATTGTAAAGTCCCGACTTCATCATGTAATCAAAAGCTAGTGGATTATTGGTTTTGTAGGTCGTATGGGAAATTGCATTCGATTGCACAGCTTGGGTATGGTTGTGATGTTTACTTACCTATTTTATCCTTGATTGTGGTGAACGTGAGTACATTGCCGTGGATAGACAATGTCGGAAGCTGGCTTTATTCTTCGAAATCGGCCAGTTCAGGATATTATATGCTCAAACTACTTTGTATCACTAAGGAAGCCACTCATCACTTCTACATAGCACTTGAATCTGTTACAATATTTCAATCATTAATATAAGAAAATTAATTGTTAAACAAAGAAATGTTTCAATTGCCTCAAGACTTAAAAATCCAAGCAATTAGTTACAATCGATGATGGCACGTGTAAACATTACAAGCAGACTTAATTGCGAAATCAATTCAAATATCAAAACAGATTTCTATGGGGAATACAAATTATGGTGTACATTGTATGATGAGTTAATTACAATATGAATTCTTCGATTTTACAGCTAGCATTTTTTATGTAAATAAGATTCCTACTGGAAAGATAATATTTTAAAATAACAGCTGAACAATGTTGCGGATATAAATGCTGCAATAAAATCGATTTTTCTGAAGCTTTAACCAAAGGATGCTTTGTTTATAATGAAAAATAAGAGCTTCGTGTTGAAGAATTCCGGAAAAAATAACAAAACAGAAAAGTCATTTCAATATTAATCGAAGACTAATATTACAATAACAGTTCAATAATCACAAGATAGGACATGTACATCCATAAACGGAATGAATCTCATCAAATATTAAAGACAACATTTTGTCTACCATAAAAAATGCCTTAAGGCTCTACAGAAAATCTAATTTCAATGTCGTGCATTTAGAATAAAAATTTTGCCATCCCTTAAGACAATACTGCAACATAAACAGCCATTAAAGTTGAAACTATAGAATAAAGTTTTCAATTTTCTCTACAAAATCAAATTAAAACCTTTCCATAAAAGTTTTTACAAACAACTTTCATTTCCGTTGACCAAAGCTTGATATTATCATCATAATGTTGATAAAAGTAAATTGTTTGCCTTCGGCAATTTTTTTCCATTCTTTTCTCCATTTCCCTTTTACTGTGCTGTAGATTAAAAATCAGCGTGCCAGTGATAAGCAGCATTGAGAAACAACAGCAGGGAATATCCATGTAAAGGAAATACAGAAATGTGCTCTGTCTTTGTGATTTGTTGTATGTTTAATTTTTCTGGATCAGGCTTTCTTTTGTCTTTGCTTTAACGTTAATTTAATTCACAATTTTAAAAACTATGTATTTTAATTAAATATTGAGATGTTAACTGTTTAAGTTCTGAAAATCGACTGAAGATCTTTGATTTTTTAAACAAATATTTCGGCGCCAAAAATCAATCAAGTTCAAATTTTGAACTTCAATTTGAATTTTGATCTTTCGTTATTTTTTGAATTTGTAATTTCAGTTTGATTTTTCTTCAAAACTAACAGTAACATCAAACGACGATTCCTTTCAATGACCTTATTCCTTCTTTAAAAATTTCCATAACTAAAAAAAAAACTTTCTAGAATAAATATTTTTGGATAGCTCCAAGCGCTATAATAAATGAAGATGAAAATTGAAACTTGGCACGCATACCAAAAGCTTAAGGCATAATCTTATATCAGACGTAAATTTATCCAATAGGCAATAAATTGAACGGTAATGAGACTGTCATAGAATTCAAATTGAATTAATGGATGAGATGAGTACCTTTTCCGTCTATCATTCACAAAACTTCATGTCGAAAGAATTTTCTAATTTCAATTGATATCCGATTTTATTCCACACAGAAAAACGATTTAAGCTTCTCGTTTATGGCTGGTTTCGAAACAATTCAAATTGAAATACCTTTGTGTATTCATCTTTGTGACATTTAATATCATTTTACCATCATATTTACGACAAGAATTGAAATGAAGAGGACAATTGGGATTGCGTATATTCACACGGTAGATACATACATAAGATTTTCGAGGTAAATAGAAATTTTGTCAATAACAGAAAGCTTTAGCATTCATTTTTTTGGTACATCCAAAACCAATTAAATCAGAATTTCTACATCCTGTGATGATTTTTCGAATTTCATTTTCAATTTTCATGTGAATAAGATAAAAGACGAATGGAACCTTCGGAAATGAGTCTGAATGCAATTGACAGACATGAAATAATATAGCACAACGATGTGGGAACATTACATAGAATAAACTTGTCAATTTCGTGTGTATACACATAGAAAGTAAATTTACTGGAAGTAAGTGCATGTAAACATTGAACCATTGAGCATCATGTGATACAGGATTAGATAAATATATTCTATGTAAGTGATGGTCAATTTTATGAGTCCTTTTTCAGTCACGAGTTCCGATGAATTCTCATGATGACAGTAATGGACGTGTGCTGAATGGATTTACCTTTATTTCTATTGTTCCAAAATATCATTTAGTGCTAATGTGTTTTTGGAGACAAGCAGTAGGTAAATTTGGTTAAAACTAGGTGTCTGGCAATTATTACTCTTGAATACAGAGTAAAAGTAAATTAACGGCAATTTTGAATTTAAAAAATTAGTGGAAGTTCAAAATTTAACGCTAAGTTCAAACCTTTGGCGCGAAATTTTCAGAGAAAAATTCATTCAGATTACGACTTTGGAATAGGAAATATCTAAAAGTAAATATCACTAAGGAATTATTAAAGACTAAAGCTATAGGAATACTTTTCAGTGCTAAATCAAGGAACAGTTAATAATACCGTATAAGGATGTAATTGACACATATGGTGTCAATGCTCTGAGAATTAAGAGAAACAAGGAATGGGAAAACCAAGCATTTAGTCATATAGAATCAATATATCAATTTTATGGCGGTAAACCCAACAAGTCAATTATCCATTCCAACTAACGTCAACCATATCTGACAAATTTTTATTAACCACATTTTTTCTCCACAGCTAACTGAGATTAATATTACCTTCAAGCTGTTTTTAAGGAGCTATTTTGAAGCTAGTTTCATAGTCTATTACACCGAGTCACATTAAGTTCTCATCCATAAAGATTTCTATTAAAGTACTTGTTGCACTTCTTCATGTCTCGCTGTGATATTTCAAAAGGAAGATGTACGACTTGGTATAATAGAAAATAAGAATCTAAAGGGCGATAAACTTAACAAGTAAATTCGGTGAAGGATATTTGAAAAGTTTTCATCATGTCTGATGAAGATTCACACTTCAGCTGGCTTTATAGCATGAACATCAACTTTTTATTGGATAATGGAAGTTTTTGATGATTTTTTGCTGGAAATTTGTAGATTAAATTTCAAACAGCAGACATCCAACTGCACGGACAACGCAATAAGCAGGTATTTAAATTGTAAATGCGGTTAAACGACAAACAAATTGCGAATTGGACGAACTAAAACCACAAAATTAATTGTAAATAAATTTATCCATAAATTTTTTATTAATGCCAACAAAAAAAAAAGTAAATAAATGTTTAAGGACTCGCATAAATTATGTACATTACAAGTTAGTGATAATCTACAATAAAACATTCTCATTTGATTCCAAGAATAGAATCTATCGAGAATGATATTGTTCTCGTCTGAGTTTGTTCATTATTCATTTCCTTCGCATGCAACAAGTTGCTGTTGATATTTATTTCGGGTTGAAATGATGGCAACAACAATGTTGTCGATGTAGTCGATGATTGTATCTGATGCATATGTTGATAATTTAGATAGCAATTTAAAGTTGATTGCATTAGTTCCTGATCTGCAAAGGCCTTCCTCTTTCTAATTCTGTCATTCAATGGTCCATAGTATGGGGAGATGAAACCTGTAATTGACATGAGAAAATGTTTAATTTGTGACTATGTATACATGCTGTAAATTTGAATATTAGAAAAAATGAGGTCAATTTTGCTTCTGGATTTCATTCTACCGTAACTGAAGCATAAAATTTTAAATTATTTTCCTTAATTTTCGGTTTTTTTAGAGCAAAAACAAGGCAAGAAATAAGTTTTGAAATAAAACACATGCGGAACAAAAGGCTGAAGTGCCATAATGTCTGGAGTGGTAGAAAATATTTTTAATATTCTATTTTTTTCAACAGAAAATTCCTCTCGGTCTTCTTTTTCATCTCCTTCAAGTGACAATTTTTGTTGTAGCAATGTTTATGAATAGCAATGAATGTAGCATATGTGAGCACTTCCATGTCCTTTATCCAAAGTGAAATTTGAGACGCTTTATTATAATTTTTAACTTTACAGAAATTTATCATGCGGGAAAAGTGTCCCTGACACACATAAATTGTCTATCATATAGGCATAACCATGAAATGAATGTGAATATGACTAGTCAATGTGTTTATGTAGGATCCGAAATTGATATTTGGATATTATTTTATGTTATTTTAACTGCGAAATGTGAAACCATAGAAAACAAAATCCTAGGATCGTCAATTATGGCTGCTGCAGAATGCAATATACAAAAGTTTAAATAACAAAGGATATCCATTTATTTTAATTAAATAATTCTATTTTGATAGATAATAACGTATTTTTTGAATTTGAAAATTATTTAAATTATTTTCTCACGGATTTACTTCAGTGACAAGGATTTTCTAAGCACATTAAATTGTTAAAAGTAAATTTTAATTAAAATTTAAAAGAATGTACAGCACATATTAAGGACGTAATTCATAAAACATCAACTACTGAGTGTTAAGCACAACATATGTGATGTCATACTGTGTTATTTTTATAAAAAGTAATCATTTACATATTTTACGACTCTTTTCTCCAAAAGGATTCGCCTTGCTCTATGGATTTTGATGGTATTATATTCATAATGTACATAAAGTATATTGACAGAATGTCAGGAGGCTAAAAAACGTTTGAACTCAATCCTTTCTTAAAGGTCACAAGCAGAAAGGAAATATTTCAATATTTTCAGTCAAAAATGCCAGTCTGCGTAGGTTGATGATATATATTTATGTCTAAGGAAAACATTCCTTTTATCGCGCTGCTCAAGTAGCTCCACTCAAAGCACTCGAATCAAAAATTCAATTAAATTAAGGAAGCATGCCAAATTAATCGTCAATCAATAAAAAAATATTATCTCATGTATTCATTGATTCTGTGATTCCTTCGTTTTTCATGTCACAAACACAATGATAATCACTCTCATTTTCTGAATGAACTGCCGAGATTTCGACATACTTGTGGTGTCAAGAAGTCTGGCATGAAAACACTGATAAATGAATGTAAGAATAAGAAGCAAAAGGTTCAATGGAATTTTTATTTTTCTCTTCATATTCCATACAGTAAGTCAATAATAAGAACAAGAAGACTAGAAAAAGAAATTCTTAAAGGAAATGGTCGATTTCAAGCAAAACTTCCGGACTAATGTTTCTTCTTGTTATTCCTTATTTTCTTGAAAATGTATACACAATTATTGCATGCACATGACGAGCAAAAAAATGCTTCAAGAAATTCGATTCCGGTTGTCGCAAAAAAAACCTTTTTTTTTACTTGCTCTTAAATTTTTTTCGAAAGGCATCAAGATAATAGAAGAATGTCAAGCTCTGAGGAACATTGTGTGATTTAACGGGGCTCAAAGAAATAGGCGCTTTCGAGGAATTTTTGATGAAATTTTTGCGATTTGAGAATTTAAAAGGAAGATGATTAATTGTATTAGGAAGCACTGCCTGAGATTTAAGAAGACCGGGGCAATAACATGAATTGCATCCTGAAGATAACCTCAAAATTTGCACAACCTCAAAATATCAAAAGGCTGACAGTGCCAAATGGCTTGCTTGGCCACAATGTGGACACTGTATCGATATGTTCCGACAGGATTAGTGCCTTCAGAATACCTACTCGTATCTGAGACTAACTACCCATTGCACCCTTCGAGTATATTAAGTCAGGATCTTGATCAATAAGTGCAAACTACCCAAACTGCATACCCATAGCTCTTAGCTTCCTCCTAAACTCATAAAATAGGAAAAATAAAAAGGCATCTTTCTCCTTTCTATAAACAAGAAGCAGCGGGTGATTGGGTCCAAATGTACTACATTCTATATACTTGAAGGAGATGAAAAAAAAATATTTAAAATAAATTGCGTATCAGCATACATTCATTTACATGCCTGCTGTATGAACTGCCGAGATTTGACATACTTGTGGTGTAAAGAAGTTGCATTAAATACAATGAAAAAACAATGTAACAATATAGAACAAAATCAATGGAATTTATTTTTCTCATCATATTCCATACAGTATGCAATAATAAGAACAAGAAGATGAAAAAGAAATTATTAAAAAATGGTCGATGTCAAGCAAAACTTCCGGACTGATGAATCTTCTTGTTACTTATTTACTTGAAGATGTATACACAGTTATTGCATGCACATGACGAGCATTAAAATGCTTCAAGTTTCGATTCCGGTTGTCGCAAAAAAACCTTTTTTTTACTTGCTCTTAGATTTAAGTCGAAAGGCATCACGATAATAGAGGAATGTCAAACAGCGAACATGATTTGCTACTTCATTTCATTTAGTCACTCATTGCTGATGATCACACATAGAGATGAAGGCATTTCAATGGAATGGATGGCAACTTGACATAGAGAATTTCTCTTATTACATTTAAATGAAAATTAACCTTAATATTAAGTGAGTCGGAAAATATGTAATTAGTCATGTCGGAGGCAATGTTTTCTTTTCAATTAGTTTCTTTATTATGTATATTACCTATTTTGAAAGTGATCATGGTGTGAAAAAACTGCATACCCATAGCTTTAGCTTCCTCCTAAACTCATAAAATAGGAAAAATAAAAAGGCATCTTTCTCCTTTCTATAAACAAGAAGCAGCGGGTGATTGGGTCCAAATGTACTACATTCTATATACTTGAAGGAGATGAGAAAAAAAAAATATTTAAAATAAATTGCGTATCAGCATACATTCATTTACATGCCTGCTGTATGAACTGAGATTGAATACTTAAAGAATTGTTAAATAAATAAAAAACAATTAACAATATAAACAAATAAATATACATCAACATGTATGCCTATGTATGTTATTAAAAAATCATGTCAGATGATGATGAATTGAGTTACTTATACTGAGACTATAAAGTTAATAATATTAAAATGTGTTTCATTTAAGAAATAAAAAAGAAGTCAGATTTAAGTGTGGAACGTAAAAGGAATGAAACAGCGAACATAATTTGCTACTTCATTTCATTTAGTCACTCATTGCTGATGATCACACATAGAGATGAAGGCATTTCAATGGAATGGATGGCAACTTGACATAAAGAATTTCTCTTATTTCATTTAAATGAAAATTAAGTTAATATTAAGTGAGTCGGAAAATATGTAATTAGTCATGTCGGAGGCAATGTTTTCTTTTCAATTAATTTCTTTATTATGTATATTCCTATTTTGAAAGTGATCATGGTGTGAAAAAATCTCTTTTTTTGACTTAATTTTCATTATTTTGATTTGTTTTTTTAAAAGAGATGATGCAAGTGTGGAATGGATTGTTGTGGCAAGTTGAGATTTAAGATGGAAATTTGTATTAATTTTCATTATTTTGTTTTATTATGTAAGATCCAGTAGACGATCCAGCAATGAATAGTTGAAAATACACGAATTTGAAGGATTAATTGATTGGAATTGTTTATTTTGAAAAGGGAGAATTTAGCAAACAAGAAAATCAAGGAATCCATTTATTAAAGTGAGCAGATCAACCTGAGTTGATGAAAAATGCATTAAAGTAAAATTAGCAAACATTCACTAATTCAGAATTCATTTTATTTCAGTTCAATCGTTTTTTATTTTTAAAAATCTGTTAAATAGTTCATTTAAGTTCAGTTCAACTTAGGAATTTTAAACTTGCAAAAACGTTATATTTCCTGTCACTTAAGTTCATTTTTACACGCTTTTATTTTTGAAATTTCAAACAATTTTGTTCAAACAGTTTCAAATTTTCAAAAACCGTTAAAATTGTTATGTATTTGAATTTCAAAAGACCGTTAATTTTTCATAAATTGATTTTCAAGCAATAATTTGAATTTTTCAGTCACACTTCCCCCAAGAATAATAAAATTACGTAAATAATTTTCATTCTTATGAATTTTCAATCAATTCCTCTCTTTTGAAACGAGATACCACTAAGTGCTTTTTATTTCGAAATTAAAATTTTTCATTCATTTCACATTTTTCCATCTGATGGAACCGAAAAGAATAAATAAATGTAAATTGTGAAATTCACGCTAGAACACAATTTTTCAACACATTTTCACGCTCGTTCAGTTTCATTTTCCGGATGAAAATTGAATTTAATTCATGAATAAAAATTGCTGTTAAATTGACCTAATTCCTCAATCCTTTTGTTTATCAAAAACCATTAACTTACGTTGTTGATGTCGACTAAAAGCAGCTGACTGTTGCAAAGTTTTTAATTGTCTTTGATATGCGCGCTTTTGTGCGATAAGTGCTTCCATGTTCTGAATCCTTTCAAGATACTCTAATGAATTAATTTTTGATGACGACGACGACGAGTTTGCCGTTGCTGACACATTTCCAGTATGTGAATTTTGTTGTCGTCTCAAGGCCACTTGTGCAGCCATAACTCTTTGTCGTTCTACAACTAAGAGACAATTTGGACAACGACAATCCTTCCATTTACACATTTTCTTATGACTTTTAAGGTTTGATATAATGCCGTGATTCCGACATCTAGCACATTTTGGTGTTCTTTTTGATATCTCATTATCCATAAATTTCACATCACAACTCTTCACTGATTGATCATATGGACTTAAATTTGTAAATTCCATCTTTTTTAACGAGACACTTAACTGAACAATTAGACAGCAAATTAACGAATGCAGAAGATCATCACATGAATAATTTCTCATAAGAAAGACTTAAGGAACAGACAGAAGATGAATGATCATTGGCCGGACGGATAGGCGGAGCTTAGATCTTCTTTAACAGCATCAGTAATATTCAAATAAATATTTTCTCTAGAGCATTTATGATGTTTAATTAAAAAAATATTGCTACTGAAAAGAATTGATACTTTTATAAAAATATTATGATTGTTTATGGAAATTGATATCATTTTACGTCATTCTTGTTACTTCAAGCAATTATGAGCCAATTCCTTTTTTTGTGTTAATCACTTTTTTTTATTATTTCACAAAAATAATGTATACATAAAATATTTTGATTATAATAGGAAACGGAATAAAACTTGTAGAAATAAAATCTTTTATGTTTATTATGAAACTTTTCATATTTTTTCATCTAATTCTAGTGTCTTGATTGATGTATCAAATTACTATGAATTAAAACACAAAACAATAAGAATACGAATAATAATGTAAATAATTTAATCAATCAAGATTTCAGCCACAGTGTACGTAAAATAAAGGATGCATTTATGTTTGTCGAATGCATTACATATTGGAAGATTTAGAGATACATATGGTGTCTAATGTCTTTTATAAGCATAATATTTGCATATATTTTGTTGGTCAAGCACGGTTTATAAGTCATTATTTGTTAAAAGATAATTCAATAAATGCAGAAATTGGAATTCATGCTCATTGCATTACTTTTGATCATTTGCTATTGAGTACTGTACTGTATTATGAAGATTAGGGATGAAAAGGATTTTTTGAACTTTAAAATCCGTTATTTTGAATTTTTGAACTAAAAAATATCCCTTTTTGAATTTTGAACTTCAAAATTCATTTTTATTTTTGAAAAACCGTTATTTTGAAGTTCAAAATGAATATGAATTTTTAAGTTCAAAAATATTTTTTGAAATTCAAAATGCCGGTAAAAATATTGAAATTTACAACATATTGTGTCAAAACCGTGCTTGATACGCTATTATTGAGATTCACTAAGTATAAGGATAAAATATAATCTCTTCAGAAATTAATAAATTTATATAGTAGATTCATTAACAGTTTCACTATAGAAAATGAGAAAATTAGTCTAAACCTTCCATCTTCAGTCATGTCTTTTTTTAGAGAACATTAAAATAAACATTGATATTCATAATTTTGGAATGAAATAAATACTTTCGAGAATAAATTACTATAATAAGTACAATATAATTAGTAACAAAAATGTTAAAACCAAAAGAGTAGAGAACATTTGAAAAAAGTTTAGAAATCATCATGCAGATGAAGTTGCACAACCATTATACACGAGAGATACTTCAAATGCAATTTAAAAATAAGGATAAAATATTTAATTTTTGGTCTCGTTCATACTTTCAACGAGATTCAACAATTTTTGTCGTAATTTTTTATCATTACATGCGCAATTAATTAATCCTACCATGTGCTTAGAACTATATGCCTTTTGTGTCGTGATAAATTCCTCTAAAGCACTTCCCAAATAAAAAGCTTTAATATACTGATCTACATATTGTTGATGCTGTGTATGTTTCGTTCCCGATAAAGTCACCAAAACGGATAAAAAGTGAGTAAAATCAAGTTGCATTAACGCCCGACCAGCTGCTGAACACTTTTTGGCATTAGCAAATCCTTCAACTAGAACATGCGTGACTACATGTGCATAACTATCCCATAGGGCTTCCTTCGGTATTGTTATTGACGATGACATTTCTTCCAAGCGCATAGCAAATAATTGTGATGACTAAGCATGAATAAAGAGAAAAGAAAAATGTAATTAGACGGGTATAAAAGTTGTTACTTAAGGGTTAATAAGGCGCATTGACATTAAAGAATAATGGACATAATTATAAATAATACAATAATTTTCATATAAATTAACTAACAAAGAGTTTACGATAAGGATTATGAATATATTACCCTATTTAAGACGTCAACATATGCATTATGCTCAACCATAACATGTCCAATGTCCCATTTTACTTTATTAATGGACATTATCGTCGTATGGATATCAATCGCTCTAGATGTTACAGCTATATAAATCGGCTTACGCACGTCCTCAACACATTTTGTCATTTCGTTTATATAAATTTTTAATGATTGATGTTCACTCTCAACTTCTTCAGCAGTTGCTTTCGTTGATTCAATTAGATGATCTAAATAGCCATGAATGAATGTGAATTGCTCAATAATTGAATTACAACTTTCAACTGCATTAATTCGTTTGGATAATGCGAAAAATTGCTCCGAGTCCTTTAAATCATACTCAATCATTTGCATTGATGGTGGCCATTTACGCATTTTTGATATAACAGTTTCAGATATTCGTTTTAAATTATTTGTTAATTCAGACGAATGTAACGCTTCGCTAGGCACGGATAAATCTTTTGCAAAAATCTCATAAATTGCATAAAGATAAAAATCAATTAATTCAGTCATGGAATATATTATATGTGGTGCAATTGCATAAAGAAGCCGGCACATTTGTAGGTAACGTCCGATAATTCTTAATATATTTAAACTAGTATTATTAACTGTCATTGAGGATAAATTATCGTTATTATTATTATTATTGTTATTTATTTGTGTTATATTATCATTATCGTTATCGGAACTATCTTCAGAATAATAGCATGATGTCTCATCGGCAATTCCAGCCAGAAAATCTTCTTCCAACATTTTTTGATCAAATGGAATCTCAAATGGTGAACTTTTCTCAGAAAATCTAACAAAATATCCACAAGATCCATAAATAGAACTTTCATCTTGTGAATTAACAGATGAATCATCTAGTGCACGTTTTGTGGGTGAATTATTTACGGATAAAACGGCTGTTGTCGCTGGAGATTCATTGACACTTTTCTTATCATTCGAATAACGTTTTATCGCACGCTTTGTTGACTTATATTCCTGCAATTGTAATACACTGTTGAAACATTGTACTTGCACCCACACTTCGTGCTCTATAAAGAGATTTATTTCATCCAAGCATGTTACGTGATAACGCTTGAAAAATTCAATACATTGATTTTTCATCGATTCGAGCATTTTCTGTGAATTATCATCACAAAATTCATATCCGACTTTCTTCATTCGCTGTACAATTGACAGGATTTGGATAAAGCTTTCATACTTTAATTGTGATAGCTTAGTGCTTGATATGAAAATAGTCATTTTTGCCTGTATATCACTCCATATTCTTATTTGACCCTTTTTCAACTTTTCCTGTATATATTCATCGTTGAATGTCTCATTATCTTGCTCCTTTGCGTCACTTGTTGTTTGCTCTTGATTTTTGTATAATTTATAATTTTGATGCCACAATTTGACTTGATAATAGCACACAAGTATACGCCAAAATGATTTGCATAATCGGTTTAAGCAATTTGGTAAATTTTCATAATTTAGACTCTCACACATTTGCTCAAATAATAACTTCTGATCTGATGCGATTTGATCTAAATTCTCTTTCAATACATTAAATGCTGATGTATGGATAGCTGATATAAAATTCATATGTAGTTGATCCATTGCCAAATGAGCTTTACCTAACAGCTTATATGCATTTATTAGTTCTGAGTAGACTTTAGGATCGAACTTTTGGGTAATTCCATTTAATGCATTATCAAGAGCAATTTCTGTTGTATCTAACGTATCCTGTAATTTTTGCTTAAATGACTCTGTGCATGTATACTCTGAATACTTTTCTGACAAATTCTTGTTCTGTAAAAGCAAACTAATCGCTTCAGAATAACTACCAACTTTAAGTAATTCTTCTATATTTTGATTTGTTGACTTTAATTCCTGGATGAATTTTAAAATCTCTAATAGATCGACTAATGTCTGTCGTTTCTTATAAGCACCAAGAATTTCTAGACTTGAAGTCGTCAAATGTTTCTTTGCAAAATTTAAGTACGATCGTGCCTTTTGTGTCGTCCAAATCGTTTCCTGTAACATTTTTTCCGTCTCATTAACATTCTGAAACTCTCTGTTACACTCTGACTTCTTTTCTAGTATTAATTGGAGCACTTTCTTTGAAATCACTTTATGTTGACCTTTCAAATTTGCCATATTTTCTTCAATTTGTTCCAATTTTAAAGGCTCACCACTTTCTGTTAATTTCTTAATTTCATAAAGCTCCATATCGACATTGTCCGTAAAGTAAATGGCCTCAGTTGATTCCAGAATCTCCTGATCCGATAATTTTGTGCTATTTTCATCCTCATCACCATCAATTTTACTATTTTTTCGACTACTTGCATAAGATTCAGGTATTAGAGATAAATTGTGAAGCGTATGATCCGAAAATCCCATTTGTGGAATTTGCATAGGTTGCTGTAAGTTACAATATTGAGTTTAATGCTGTAATTAATAATTATTTAATTACTTACTCTCAAAATATTTTGTTTCAAGTTTAAAAACTTGTTTTTCAAGTCGTCCACCTCATGCTTCACTTTCTTCATGATTAAGATTCGTTTCTCCTGCTCTTACACTATTTTAAATCACTAAAAAACCCTTATAAACTATAATTAATCGAATTTATTATGAAAATCATTTTTCAATGTTTTCTTTTTGAAATTTTTCTGTGAGAGAAAAAAAATTCAAATTTTAAACAGCCGTTATTTTTATGTTAATGTAGTTTTATTAAGCAGCATTAAATCATACACAAAATAGCCATAAGAAAAGTATAATTCTTTGCTTTCGAAGTAGGTTGACATAAAAATTAATTATATATAAATATATGAATATGAAAAAATAGCTTTATAATTTTTTTTGGTGAATAAGTTCATTATCATCGCACATAATAAAATGGATTATCGTTTTCATTTTCATTATCTTGTCTTTTAGCATGTTCCATGATTATTTTAAATGATTTTTTAATTAGTAAGTTGAAGCAATGAATTAACAGTGGCATCTTTATCGCCTCTATTAGCTTCACCAATTGATTTAATGACTTCTTTATCAATATTTGGAAACATTTCCATTAAATTGGCTATATCTTCATCAGTCAATGGTTGAATGGTAGGATGTATTTGTGGCATCGGCTGTTGCATTTCTGGTGGAGGCGGTTGAGCAATTTGTTGAATGGGTGTGGGTTGAACATAGACAGGAAGTGCACGGCCTGATACATTTGGTACTAATACCACATTTTGTTGAGGCTGTACAGGACGTTGATAAAGACACGATGCAGGTGTAAAACTAAGGACTAGATCAATCATTCCTTCCTTATGATCACCAGATTTACCAGATAATGCATACCAGTCCTCATGTGTCTCACATTTATCAATTACAGCTTCAGGAATTTTGATTTCAGCCCATGCAATAAGTTCGTCCATAGTAAAGTTGCATTCATCATAAATCTCCAAAAATATCTTATTAACTCCATTTGGCAATTGTGTATGAAAAACTCGATTCCATCTAGGTGTTTTACCTCCATTCTGATCAGTTTGTGTCTCATAAATGTAATGTCCAACACGAATACGAACATACGGATCCATTCTAGTCAATCCATAATTTTTCACTAATTTGGCTTGCGCAACAGTTATACTTAATCTACCTGATGTATTTGCCTGTTCATGTAATATTATAAATAACTTAGTTCCTTTGTTTTACATTATTAATTTAATTATAGTCAACTTACAGCTAGACCAAAAGCAGGAAAGCCAATCTGCTGTTGATGAAGTGCCATTGCGGCTTCGTGATCGGCAACAACTTGAAAGTTACTAGGCGTTAGTCTCAAAAAGTCAGGTGGAATGTTTAACACTGCCTAATTGTTATCAAAGATTAATGAAAAATTAAAAGTATGTAGACATATGATGAGTCATAATTCAAATTTTTTATGTGAAAAATATCATCTGATAATTACTCTGCTCCAATTTTCCTTTGACACTTCTACTGCTGATGCCATGTTGATTAAATTAGAAAATCTACTTTTAACTATAACGAGCACAGAGGCTTAAGAACTATAACTCTTTATGTAAATAAAATATATTTCTTTGTAAAATTCCTTTCTTTTTTTACGAATTTGTTTTGATGACACGAAGGGATGCAGACAGAGAAAATAATAAGCAAGTCACATAAAGCAGCAAGTGATAAGTACTTTTAAAATATTTTCTATCGTTATTTTTATTTTCTTTTCTTCAAAATAAATCTTTTTCACAGCTCAATGTTAATTATATTAAGTTTTTATGGTAATAGATATATTAATTATTATGTCTTACTAACTAATTGTTATCACTGCTTATCACTTTATCAGTCACATAGGTTCCATTTTCTTTGGTGTACTGGATATAGTATCGCCAATTTTCATCCTGAGCGAGAAGCGATTCCTTTCCGAAAACAATCAAGACTGCTCGAGCTGAAAATATTAAAAAAATTTATTCCATTAGATTTCTAATTTAGATAATTAACGATCAAAAATTTAAATTTTGAAAGTTCAAAAATTGAACCTTCATAATTCAAATTATTTTTTATCGTTAAAAATTCAAAAAAAAAATTAAATCGTGTAATTTACCCCTTGATATTGCCACATTCATCCGCTTTGAGCATTGCAAAAATCCCAAACCAAATTTCTGGTCAGTTGCTATTAAGCCTTTATTTGTACGAACAGTCGAAATCAATATAATGTCACGTTCTTGTCCTTGAAATTCTTCAACACTTCCAACTTTTAAGTCGCAGTCAGGCATACTGTCATTGATGATTTTCTTTAAATTCTTAACTTGAAGTGCATATGGAGTTATCTAAAATGAAGCATAATTAAAAAATAATGCAATTATTAAGCATAAATCACTTACAATTCCAACATTCTTCAATGATATTCCAAGCTGCTTCAATTTGCAGACAAAATAGAAAATTCTTGATGCTTCCTCGTTATTGAACCAGCTGCTTGAGTCAAATGTTTTCAAATTTCTTCCAGCAACATTGACAAAATAAGCTCCGCACTTTTTATTTGCTGAATTCCTGTTCCACAAAATCGAATCGATCGACTTCAAAATGCCAATTTCACGAGAATCTTCATCATTTACTTCTGCTTCCAAATCATTATTGTAGAACAAATGACTATAAACATTCAAGATTGACGGAAGTGAACGATAGTTCTTCTTCAATTTTGTCACAAACTTTTCGTCAAATTGATCCTTGTTTTCTCCATAAATTGGCAAGTAATATTTGTGTTCAGACAGTCGTTCCAAAAATGACTTCTCAAATCCACAAAACTTAGATACTTGACTTACTAAAACAGGTCCCAATTGTTGTGGATCACCTGCTAAAATCACTTGACCCTTATTTTGACTTAGGAATGATATCGGAATGAGAGTTTCTGGTTCAACAGATTGTCCAGCCTTAAATTGAATAAAATGAATACATGCTTGTCATCTACAAACTGCAATACGACTTACCTCATCAATTATCACATGAGTAAAATGATCACGTAAGAATTTTATATGCATCAATGGTCCCAAAGTTCCCAATGTCGAAATATAAATCTTATACTTGATAATTATCGACTTTGATGCATTCATCATCATTCCTGACTCATTTGTCATCTAAAAAGAATATAAAGTTACTCAAAAAATCTCATTAGGTACACAAATTCCTTACAAAATTGCTAGCATCTCCTTTGTCATATCCAATGTCAATTGTTGCACAATATTTCTTTAAATGATTAGGAATGGCATCTCTTTCAATTTGATTGAAGCTCACAAAACGTATAAAATCACCGCCTTTAAAAATTCCCGACTCAACGAGATTCTCAACAATCAAATTTGCTGCTGAATTTGATGGCGTTGCAATTATTATTCGACTCCATGAGATCTTGCTTGATATCTGCTTAATGCATTCGACAACTGTGCGAGTTTTTCCTGTGCCTGAATAATTAGATTGGAATTATAGGAAATTTATTGGACAAGCTTAATATAATTTACCTGGCGGTCCATAAATGATATAAGGAAGTGGTCGTGTTTCACCTCGTAAAACATTAATGACAGCTGTCTTTTGATAGACATTTAATGACTTATTGAAGAATTCAGATTCCTTCTGATTTAATAGAATATTTCCATTTTCAGAGAGCTTGACATCAAGCTGTGGATTCTTCTTAATATTATTAAGTCGTGGAAATAGGAAATTTAATCCTAAGCCATTCGATGACAAAACTTGATCTAATGCAAATTGCTGACGCTTAAATGATGTGCGTGAGAAGTGGAAATCAATGCGAAAATCTCTGCGACCATGTGAATGATGAAATTCTGAATGAAACTTGGCAAGCACAGCATTTTGTTCAACTTTATGGATAAATCCTTCATAAGTGTTGCTGTTTTTGGATGAAAATGGATCACTTGCAAGAATTTTATCACCAATTGCAATTGATGGACGTTTTTCATTAACTCCTTCGACTTCCAAACGCAGAAACTCTTCCTTATTATCAAAATGTGCACGATCAATTCGATAACGTTCGAAATATATTTCCATAGCTATTTCCTCTAAATATAAGCTGTAACGCATTTTAGCTAAATAATTTTGTTCGATAAGTTCTTCAATTAAAAAGCGATGGTCATGAACTGTGAAATCGTGAACGAGAAGTTGTGTCTGCTTCTTAAAATCAAAGTTATGTCGAAATTGGTCAGGAACTAAATATTCAGGAATTCTTATTTCTATAAATCGTGGTGAACTTTTGATCTTTTGACCAGGAATTATTTCACTGTATGTATTGTAGCGACCTACTCGATGTCTATTAATTGACATTGGTCTGCTGACTTGAAACTTGATTAAGCATTTCTTCTTGAAAGTTCCAAAATCGACATCAAGTTCTTCTGCAAACGTTCCATACTGTTTTGGACAAATGTTCATGTATATCTTGTAAGCACCATTGCATGGTCTTAATTCAAACTTCTTGTCTGGTTTTTGAATCTCAATAAAGCCACTATTTGATGTTATTTCACATTTCACAATTGTTACTTTTTGGTCCGAATTGTTGAATACTGTCGTGAATTTAGTGATTTCACGTGAACTTTGCCTTAATTCGAAAAATTCATCGTTCATTTGAATCTTCTTGATGCTGTCAATATGTCTGTAATTGCTATTTTCAATCTTCTGAATTAGTTTAGTAATTCGCCAGTTAAAGTTTCTTCCGTCACGAAAAACTGATGTCTCTATTGCTTCATATTCAAATTCATCCCATAAATCAATTACTTCGTGTTTATTAAAATGTGAATAATTAAGGATGATAGATTCATCAAATATTGCATAATCGCTTCCTGTTGCTGTAACTCGTCCAATATCTCTATTTATGCTGTTTGGTATAATGCTCTTTATTTCAACGATATTTCCAAATGTTCCTATTGATGGATTCCAAGTTGTCTCATCTTCAGTAATTATACAGTCCAAACGAACATTATCGCCTTCTGCAAATATCCATTCTGATGATTCGTCAATTGGAACGTATTCCTTGCTATTTCCAATGTCAACTGTAATTATATCGTCACTAATTTCGTCAATCGTTCCTAATACAGTTCTCAATTCAGTTTTATATCCTTCTTTTACTGTATTTTTTGGAATTATATAGTTTTTATTGTAATCATCTTCCCAACCAGCATCTATGAGTTTCATGGATGCAACAGTATTCTCAAACAGCAAATATGAAACTTTACTTCCAACTTTAAGAATTGACCAGAAATCCAGTGCCTTTATCATTGCAAATTCATGTTTCTCATTGATCATTCCAGATTTGTCGTTCAACGATGTTACTATGCCTAATTTACGTAATAAGAGTAGGTATGATGGAATCACGTTTCTCAGAAGTGTCAAATTTCTTACCTTCATGCTTTGTACAATTCCAGCCTAGTTCATCGATATTTATTTCAGAATCAACTGGATATTGTACAGATCCTTTAAGTTCATCATCCTCGTCGTCTCTCCGCATTAATTGATCAATCAATTCGTCAAATTTTCGTCGCTTTTCATCCTCACATTTTTTGATATTTTCAGGTCGTTTTTCAAAGAAATATTGATAAAGTAATGATAACATGATTTATGCTTTGTTTTTCACTATATATCAACTTATTTTGATAGAATATCTTAATTTAAACTAATTAATTGCAGCCATTCGTCCTAATTACAGTAGTTTAGTTAATAAATGTTATTTTTCTAAAAGACCGGTAAAGTCTTTTAAAATTTTCTGAAAAAAAAACATTGCCCTAGTCTCAAATTCAAATTTCAAAAAACCGTTAAATGAATAGGATTAAGTTAAATTTTTATTTCAACACTTTTCTTATAAGAATTTTACAATATTTTATAATTACATGGCAAAATTAACTTAAAATTAACAATTTCATACTATTTTCATAATTTTTTAAGTACTTACACTGCTAATTTCCTTATAAATTAAATTCACATGCGTATACACAGAAATCTTGTTTTTTGACATAATCTCCTTATGAGTAGACTTATGAGAGGAACTTTTACTTGAGATATTTCTGGGATGTATATTTCTGAAAATGATGATCCCATTGATGAATTAATATTTTTGATTGTCTCTTAAGTATGCCTTCTTTTTTGCTTTATACTTTAGACATTTGCCCCACCAACTGTACAGTATGCACGTATTCTCGGATTTCTGTTGATAATTTTTGGGTAGGAAAAAAAGATAGAGTGTAATAAATTATGTCATTTTTTGAAACAAATTTGTAAGGTGTCATGTCATTTAGAGGATACATTAATTTTATTTCTAGGAATTTTTTTGGTAATCATTCTGATCTTGGGTTGTTAGAGTGTCTGTTGGATGAGTTTTGGTCAGTAAAAGAACATTTTATTTAGAAAATGTTGGAAGGTGTGAAGTTATAGACAATTTAAAATCACTCCAATTTTAACGGTCATTTGAGATTTGAAATAAAAGTTTCGAGTTTCTGGAAAATATTGGAAACTTTGGATTAGTTTTGGAATAAATTTCGAAATATTGGAATAATCGTTGGAATGCTTGGAATTTTTAAAATAATACGTTATTTTTTGGATAATTCCTTGATCAGATCCCTAATAAACGACTAAATGACACAATTTAAAACAATATCCCAAATATGTCACTTACCAGCACAAAACATTTAGTTTGAATAATGTTGAAAAACAATTTTCCAACCATATTAGCATCACTTGAATCGGCCATTTTCAAGCATGTCCTAAACCTATATATTGAAAGAAACGTAAGTTTAATGTAAATGAATTTATCTAGTAATCTAAATATTATGCATCAAGATTGCCATCATCAATGAAACGCATTTCAAGCCTAACAGAAAAACAATAAGGAAAACAGAACAACACCAAAAAAATTTTTATCAAGTGGTCGCATCTTCATCCCTTTTTCAAGTGCTTGTGTGTGAAGTTAATTGGCCTTTACCACTTAAAGCGTTATAGACTATTGTAGTTCACAAACACATTTTTTTATTTCTAGAAAGAGGAGACAGAAGATAGAAATAAATGTGTGGTGTATAGTGCAAGAGACACACGAAGAGAGAAAAATGGTAAGAATTTATGGATGACTGTAAATTGCGGGGATAATAATATTATTGAAGTGTGTGACATTTTGGTCCAAAAAGGAAAAAGTGGACAATTAATTTCAATGATTAAAAGAATTTGTCAATTCGTCAACACAGATTTTAACCAAATGCACTGTGTCAATCAATTATAATGGGACATGCTACATGTATGAAATCAAAATGCTTTGATATTATTACTTCTCATTCTTTTTTAAGGGAAGTACCATGAAATGTGTTTACAGTTCGTTAAGTGGAAATAATGAAGGAGAAAAAGTCTTGAGTAGTTTTCGTTCTTCTTTGCGTTTGATGGACAAAATATCAAAACGCACATAATTAACACCACTGATGATTAAATGTAAGCATGTTCCATGATTCATTATTAAAAAATCTTTTGATGCATAAATTTTTAATATCAATACGGGAATAGATTTTTTCTACGAATGAGAAATAATAAGAAGAAAACAGTCATGCAAACTTACAGAATCTAAAAGGTGACAAGTCAGCGAAAATAATGTATGTAGGTATAACAAAAGGTTGCGTAATGAAAAAGAAAGAACAAAAGGATATTTTACGCATTCGGGATTTGCAAAGGGTAAAGACAAACATACATAATGCTTGAGAAATGAAATGTGTAGGAACACTAACTAGATAAAGTGTATTAAAATCGCATGCAATCTGTTGATATTAAAATTAATTTCTAACGTACATTTCAAATTTGAAATGTTGCTATAATTTTTCAAATATTAATAGCAAATAACGGTTTTTCAACTATCAACAAAATTAATTACTTGAACCAATTCTAACTAATAAAGTCATAAATAAGCCATTAAAAATCAATGACTAAACCAAGAAAACCAATAAACAAGAATTGGAAATGACAAATATTCACAAGAACTACGGAATTTTTGGAATTTTACCGGTCATCACATTTGCATCGCATAATCGTATTTAAACTCCAATTAAAGAGACTCCATTTTTGTTCGAGACTAGTTATATAGTGGGGACAATAGTCATGTGTTCGGCAGCATTTATCTAAATTATCATACATCAAGTGTGCGAAATGGGAGATGTTAATAAAAATTCAATAAGAGATTACGACTGGAACTAAATGGAAAATACCTGTCTTTGAGAATGCACCGATTTCCGAATACTTTTTAGCTGTCCAACCGATGCCACAATACTTTGTGTAAGGAATTATCAAGAGATTACTTAAATCTCGTCTTTTGCGTCTAGACCTTACATTAGAGTGCAAATAGATTAAAATAAATTTACTAAGGATGGGGGTCCTCGGTTTGAATAAAATAAATGTTATACTTTTTTGAAACGGAAATTTTACATTTGAAATGTAAATAAATACATTTGAAATGTAAAAAATTTGGATTTGAATTTTAAAAGACGGTTAATACCTAGAATCATAAAATTATTCAAACTGAGGACTCCCCAGGTATTTCCACACACCATATACCATAATGTATTTTGGGGAAGGATTGTGGCTGCTTAAAAAAAATTAAATCACACCAAAAAAATAATAGGAATAAGAAACGATAAGAAGAGCAAATTGCAGTCTTGGGAAAGTTCCCTAATGTCACTCACAAAATCAAATCATCAAAATCGCATCAAAAACAATCATCATCATCACACATGTGTAAGATAATCTCCTTTTTTCAATTGGCTTGTTGGATTTAAAGTGAAATAATTTCACTTGAAATTCAACACATGAGAAATTGCCTATTCACAAAAATACAATTGACATTGTACATACATATTATGACTGAATGAAGAGGAACAGAGAGTAAAGATCACATGGAGGGTGAGGAAAAGCATTAAATTGAAAATCAATTATTTTACGGTTTTAGGGATAAAGTTGTTATGTCTGTGATACAAATAGTTTCTGACCATAATGATATTAGATAGTAGACAACACACTCAAGAATGATGGCAATTAAAAATTATTGCAAAATATCAAATATCTACTAGCCTTCTGTCACATTTACAGTGCGATAATGTAAATGGTCTTATATTAAACAATCCGTAACGTTTTTGAATTGGTGGTATATGTACTTTACATATATCATGCTTTCTACAGCATTGATCTGCTTTGGAAGGGCCGAGTTCTTTGTATTCGTTAGCATTACTTCCAGAACCACACCATTTTGTATTTGGTGCTATAAACCAAGAATCTGTCTGTCGTTTTGCTCTAAATTGAGGTTTTTTTGGTGAATAAAAAAATTAGAATAAATTATAAGTCAATTAAAGCCTTTATGCTGTTGATTTAGAGAATTAGTGCATTTTGCAGCAGTTTGTTTTCAACGGTTTTCAAAAATTTAAAATGAATAAAAATTCAAATTTTTGAAAGTCGTTAAAAATTTGAATTTTTGAAAACCGTTAAATATTAATTTATTCCGTGCAATCAAAACATAAAGATAAAACTGCAAATCTTTAAAAATGCACATAACAAGAACAGCATAAAGAAAGGAGGAAGAAAAGAAATAAAATCAAAAATCTCATAACTAAATGAATGATTCAATAAATTAAAAGGCAGCCGACGATTCTTAAGGGAATAAATAATATAATCATTTACCTTAGTCCGGTGCTCTCCTCTTTCTGTTCGGCATTCAAATCTTCTTCATTCTCTTCCATATCCGTATATTCATGTTGCAATTTTCTTTTTATTTCCTTGTGCAATTTATTGCATTGCTTTTTAAGCTTTTTCAAGTTCATGAGGTTCATGATGTCTTCGGGAATATCAAGAAATTTCTTTATCTGTGTTAATCTTACGTTTGCCTTAATTGTAAGAACATCCTTATCAATATTTTCACTCTCATGATATTGATGATGCTTTGCATGTTTAGCACTACTTAATTTTTCATTACGGATGTAATGGTATTCATCAATAAATTTATCCACAAAATCGCTTGCTATTTCATTTCCATCCTCTATATATTCACAGTCAAGGAGATTCTTTCCATTGAATATTAGTTGTGCAAAACTTTTTCCATTTGTCAGTTGCCATAACGATGTTAATTTAAGAGAACTATAAAAAACATTGAGAAAAGATAATTGAGTGGAAGTTGGAATTTTATCGTGTGCATAGAGAATTAGAAAAGGTCAAAAATCTTGAGAATTATGGATTATTTTTTTGTATGCACTCTTGCCATTTTTATAGTGGATATGACAGGAAAGTGTCCCGCCTATGCTTTTGAAAATTTATGTTCCACACTTTTCAGATTTTATCAATTAAATTTACTAGATCTCCAAATATTTCAGAGGACATTGGCCTCTTTATTAACACAATTTTGAAGTCAATGAACTGATTGCAAAAATTCATCAAAAACCGTTACTTTCAAATTTGAAATTCGTTCAGTAGTTCATGAGGTTCATTTCATTTCAGTTCATTTGAATTTTTGAGAACCGTTGACAATTTAAATTTTGCAAATTCGTTCAAAGCTATTTTTTACCGTAACTAATGATTATTTCACACTTTAAAAACAACACCTTTGGCGTCATGTCTAAGACACATATTTATTTTTCTAAAAAAAGATTCTAGCTGTTAAAGAATCAGCAAATATGCAGAATAAGAGGTCTTATTGAAAGAACAATTGAAATATTAAATTATTTATAACAGTTCGCAAACACATCAGATTCTTAATTTTATGAATAACTCAATTAAGCTGTCTAAATAGAAACACACGACTCAATTTAAGAAACCAAATCAGATATAAACGTAGAAATAAAGATTTTCTTTAAATAAATTGAATTTTAATTAATCAATTTGTCTGGTCAAGACATGTATCCAATAAATGTATAGATTTCATATGAAATCCCTACATCATTTATATTACACGAAACATAGAACGGAGACAATAAATTTTGAATGTTTAGGCTGTGTCTGAAATGTTTGTGGTGTCCCATTTCTTCTTTTCTTATTTATTGAAATCTGTTGGTGGACCGTCAAGTTCTTTTTATAAAACAAGTTCTTCTATTACTTGTTAAATTGCAAATATTTATCTTGATTTGGGATAAGTAAACAGAAATTAAAATTCAACGGCAATTTAATTTTTGAATTTTTCTAATTTCGAATGATTCGAAATACCTCAAATTCAAATTCTTTCCAGCCGTTAAATTTGTAATAAATATTTCAGCCTTTCAGATTCCGATAGTTTGTTTTAAAAAGAAGAATTCAGTGATATTATCTCAGTGTCAGAAAAAAAATAGTTCGGATTGTCACAAGAGATTTAAAAATTCGATTTTGTGACCATTAATCACTGACACTCACTCACCTGTTAACATATCTTTTATTCTCTTGTACATCAAGTGTCGTTTGCTTTCCCATGAGATCCTTCCACTTTATTCTTATTTCCTTTTCATTATCATTGAGATGATCGATGATAAGGAAATTGTCATACTGTTGCTGTGTTTTATTACTTTTTTGTGTCATATGCTTTATATCACTTATCGTTGTGCACGAACTTAGTACACAAAATATCGCTATTATTATGTATATTGAGCAATTCCAAAGTACTTCCATATTTTAATTATTTTTTTATCTATATATTAATATTATAACTTATATTCAGATCACAAAATTGTTATTTCCAATAGAGAAATTAGTAGCTGGTTTTATCTGACTCAAGTTGACGGTTTTTTTGATTCTGAAATAAAAAATATAGCAATAAAAATATTGATATCACTTCTAATTAATTTGTCGTCATATATGGACACAATAAAGACACATTTAATGATAAGATAATTAGGAAAAACATTTTTATGCTGAAATAATTAGTCATTGCATAAACACATGGCATCATCATCTCATAATTTTCCTCACATATTGTTTTAGTTCGCGAAAAATGAAATTACAGTCAGCACACACGATACATATTTTATGTTTCATTAGCGACTTTTACACATTCTGTTTTTATTTGACATTACGGATGAGATAATCTTCTTATTCTTATATTTTTATTATTGCAGGTAGATAAAAATAGGACGGAAGAATCTGGATGTGACTAATATAAACGTAATTTTATCTTGATTGATAATTCGGGACTTGTTTTTAAATTTTTTGACGTTTTTGAATTCTTGTAAAATTTACCGGTTTTTTAGAATTTGAATTTTTGAACTTGAAACTTTGTCAATTGTTTTGGACGAGTTCAAAAAATAATTTTGCAATTTAAACGCATTTATTCAATGAAACTTACGAAAATTACAAGCGAGAGTATCAAATAATTAAAACTCTTTCTTATGCAATTGAGAAGATCTCACCAATTCTTGTAGTTCATGAGTTATTCAAATAAATCAAAAAATTATAGGAAAAGTTCAAAATGAAAATTCAAATTCCAAAAGAACGTTAAAATTTCACAATTTTTTAAAAAATGCCAAATAAACCAAAAATTAGATCACCACTCAAATAGATAGAGGAATTAATCCGATTAACCCGATTCATCATAAGAAGCAAATACTAAAATGTATTAAACAAACATAAATTCTGAATCAGCAATGAGGTGATCGAACGTCACTAAATCGGGAACCAATCATGTACGATCGGCTGATTGAGCTCAAGAAGAAAAATTACTTTCATTGCCAAGAAAATTTATGTGATTTTCACTTAATTGCGATAGTTTTATTGTCTACCTTTTAATTCACAATTATTCAATTTTATTATTTGTTCACTTAATTATGGCATGTCACTAAATATTTATCGTGTCTTAATATTTTTTGTTTTGCAAATTAGAAATAACTGTCAAAAATCACAACAGTATCTTATTATACGTCCGAATACCTTGAGCGATAAAACAGAACTGAAAAACTGCAAATCGTATCGCGTGGTGTAAAGCATGAGTAAGAAGAGTCGAAAGATAAAAATATATATAAAATTTATGCTTCACACTTCTAACTTGCAATTTTTGTGAGAGCGATTTGTTGTGTTTGTGGATAGACATTTAACTCTCTTTAAATTTACCCAAAAAAATAGTAAAAGGAAAAAGTAACAGCAATGAAAGTAGACCGTTGTAATTTCACATAATTATGTTCACCAAAACACAGCAAGACATTTGGGAAATTGAAATTTGAAAGAAGAAATCGACAGAAAAATAACGGTCGTTTGAAATTCAAATCAGCTGGGCAAAATAAAATTTCAAAAAAATTTTGAACAATTTTTGAAAGAACTGCAAAATCACAAAAATAATCGAGACAGTGATCCGTAATTTTTAATTTTTAAAGAAAAATACGCTTTAGAGAGGAATAAAATCATGGTAAGTAATTAATATTCATCCTAATCTATCGGAATATCATGGAGGACATTGAATATCCATCGTAATTATAAAGATAATTGCGAAATTCTCATCATTAACCTTGATGTACCGAAAAATTACAAATCATTGTTAATAAATTCCTTAATTTTACTTCCAGTTTCGCAATCAATATGATAGTGATGTTACTGTTTGGAGTCCACAAGGAAGAATCCATCAAGTCGAGTATGCTATGGAAGCTGTAAAGCTTGGATCAGCAACTGTCGGATTAAAATCTAAAGATTATGCTGTCTTAATTGCATTGAAAAGAGCAACTTCCGAATTGTCTGCTCATCAGCAGAAGATCTTGCGAATTGATGATCATATTGGTATTTCTATGGCTGGTATCACTGCCGACGCTCGTGTTTTATGGTATGTTTATTAAATTCCTTTCAAATCCAGTATGCTAAAAGAACTCTTTAATTTTAGTCGGTATTTGCGTCAAGAATGTATCAATCATAAGTATTCTTATGGACGAAATCATCCAGTTGCAAGATTAATTAACTCATTAGGTCTTAAAATGCAAGTTTGTACTCAACGTTACGATCGTCGTCCTTATGGCGTTGGTTTATTAGTCGCTGGATATGACGATCAAGGTCCACATATTTATCAAACATGCCCAAGTGCTAATTACTACGATTGCCGTGCAATGGCTATTGGTGCTCGTTCACAAAGTGCTAGAACTTATTTGGAGAAGCACTTGAATTCATTTAAGGATTGCGATTTGCAAGAACTTATTAATCATGGTGTTCGTGCTTTGGCAGGAACTTTGCCAAATGAAACAAAGCTGAACAATCAGAATTTGTCAATTTGTGTCGTTGGAAAGGATATGAAGTTTAAGAACTTCCAAGAATCTGAATTGGAACAATATATTAATGCTGAAATTTCAGGCACACAGCCTTCAGCAGGAGAAAGCGATCCAAGAGAGGTAGGAGTTGGCGGAACTGAGAGACAACCACATGTTGATCCAGCGCCTTTAAACCCGCCAGAACCAAGGCCAGAAGAACCAGCAGTCGAAGAACGCAGAATGGAATAAAAAGTATTTTGTTTCTTCGATTTCTAACTTCCGGCTTTGGGGTATCTACTATTATTAAAATGTCTTTGGGGTGGAAGGTTGATTGGAAATTCTATACAATTTTTTAATCTTCTTTCCACCCCAAAACACTTAATTAACATTGAATTTTTTTATATATAAAATTTAAAGAATATTGAAAAATGTCAAGAAGAGGAAATAAGTCAAGAAAAGTCTGATAATGAAGACGAAAGTGGTGAGGATGATGTTGAAATGAAGTCTGAAAATTGAAACATGAATAAAGATTTAAAAAAAAGGTATTATTGATTTCCTTCATTCAAAGTTTTGTCTATTCTGGATCTTTTTATTTATTTTTTGAAAAAGTGTTATTTCAGCATAAAGGAAAATATATATTATTTAGGTATTTTAGAAATAGTACTTTCTTAATAGATATTTGAAAAATGTATTTTTGTTTCGATTGATTATGGAGGAAGAAGCTTTAAGGTTTCTATTTCTATGTATACATAACGTTCTCTCAATTACTAAATGATTCTTGACAAGTATTATAAAAAATAGAGAATTATCTTCGTAACACGGATATTGTCAAGGGAGGAGATGACTTTCAACTTCATATCCTAGCCATCTGCGATTAATATTACTAAGCATCATCATGATACAGCATCGAAAAACAAAATTTCATCACAGTTAGCTTTGTCAACGAAATTTAAATTCATCTTACCCCCCTCAAATATTAATATTATTATTCTTCATTGATTATCATTGTTTAAGTACAATTTAATAATTAAAAAGGATTTTTAAAAAAAGGAAGTAAAGTAAAAACGTAAACGAAATATATAAAAACGGGTGCATAAAGCAATTAACAATCAAATTTTAATCTCTCGATCTTTCTCTCTCTCTCGTACACACAATATACTCTCATCATCATGAAGCTTGTCCATTCGACTGTTGTTCCTGATTAATTGTTGTTTCAATAGTATTTACAATATCAGCTCTACAAATAGGACAGTTTGATAGCAATTTCGTGCAATTATTGCAGAATCCAGTATGATTGCAGGGAAGAAGCTGTATCGTTGCCAATGAGTCGAAGCACAGCGAACATGAATCGTCTGTAACACTCAATTTTCTCAGTTCCTCGAGATATAAATGTCTTGGAAGAACAATCTACAAAAATGGAAATATGTGATGACACTGAATAATACAAATATAGATTGTAGCTTACCTTGTCTTGCGGCGATAATACTGCATTTTTATTGAAAATGTTGAATGGTCGATTTGGCGGATATATAAAAGGCTCCGATCCAAAATTAAATCTACATTGCTGAAAGCTCATATAAGAAGCAGCGGGGAAAAATCCTAAATCATTACTGCAAAATAAACTGATATGTCATTAGTATGATATTAGCAATTAATAAGCAAATCTATACCTTTTATCATTGAAAACTTCTTTGAAAACAAAGCTTTCACGTCCATCTAAACTGAATATAACTTCTTTTGCATCTAAGTCAATATAACAGCCACAAATAGAACCAGGTTTCCATCTTGGTAAATTAATAGGTGTCGATTTTGCATTATGCCAAATAAGCTTCCGACAGCCATCAAAACTAACACTATATGAATCATCACCTATACCATAGCCATCGGAACTCAAGAAATGCGATTCCTTTTGAGCCCATCCAATTTGCATAACTCCACTAGTTATTATCAAACATTCATAATACCACGCACCCGTAATAACAGAAATTGTTGAACGTACAGATTCAAATGAGTATGAATCGCAGCGAGCTTCAAGTCCATCAGCAGATATTTTCAGATATTCACTGACATCTTTTGTATTAAGCATAACATTGATTTTTTCAACATCTACGGTCTCATAAGAATATTTCCTGTTGTCTACTAAAACTAGAAAGAGAGGAATAGATTATTAATGTAAATATTATTCCCATGAATATGTACATGCATTCCATAAATTACTCACAAAGTGACAAAATATGAATTAAAAAGAAAAACACTGATAAGGAATGGAAAATGCTGAAACTTACAGTAATTATCTAAGCTCCATTTTGCACAAAAACCAATTTGACGTAACGTATAGTCATCAATATCATTTGAATGATTTTCAAGGTGTAATAAAGGATGTTCCGGATATGATAAGAGTTTTCGTTTGATTGTACTTTTGTTCTCGGCTGTTTGGGCAAATTTTTCGAGTGCTATTAATGAGAAAAGCTTGACATCTTTTGGTGTCTCATTGGAACTGATATTTTTGAGTAGATACGAAAGTGTTGTATCAGTCAGAATTGCGATACTACATGGTCCAGCTAACTTCTCAGCAAGACATCCTAAAATAACACACAAATTTCTCTCATGTGGTATCGTTGTATTTGTTTCGGTGATCATTTGAGCTACTTGCTCGACAGATTCTTTTGAAGGCAATGGAGAATCGTCCAAAAGGAGTGTAATCACGGATGGTCCCATTGCATGATCGATTGGAATTACTCTAATTAAGCTTCTTACGAGACATAGCCAGCCTTTTGGACGATCTGTTATGTCATGAAGTAATAGCATGGAATTTGGGGTTTCTGGCTCATCATCAACTATAGTACTAATTACATCCAGCGTCTCTTTTACTAATTCATCAACACGTCGCTGGTTGTTGTTGTTATTCATATTGCATCCGTTTTCTCCCTCATTTGATGTTCTTATCAAAGTATATACGTCTGGTCCATCATCATTATTTGTGTAATCTAATTCTACTTTATCCTTACATAAGCATACGCCCATTATTTATTAAAAGAAATTAATTTTCTTCCTGACTTAATATTTGTCTAATATCATAGTTCTTTCATTTTTTTCAAAATATTTATTTTTGTTGTTGTATTTTTTCGATAGAAAATATTTTATCACTATTTTTCACACTTTTACGGATATTTTCTCATTATTTGGCAGTTGCTACTTGAAACTATACACAATATCCTTACAATTAAACAATTTTTAACACTTAAATATCCTTGCAAATGTATAAAAATTAAACTTTTCAATATTTGAAATTACACTTCGATTTGTGAAAATCTAGGGAACGACACCTTGCATAACCTCACATACTCCCCAAATACTTGATTTTTGAATGAATTTTATCTCTTGATGAACTTTATTAGTCTTGTTTATCATGCGAACATGCATTTATAATTTATGTTCCTACTTATCAAATGCAATTCATGATTATTTGAAAATTCGAAGATAATTTAAGGGTACACATCCCTTGATCTCGATTTCCAAAATACCTTCGTACCCCTTTATAGCGCCAAATTGGATTATTTTGCCAAAAATTCAGCTGATCATTCTACACCATGGTGCTTAAAGAATGATATTTGTAGAAACAATAGAAAATAACTCCAAAATTGTTCTGTGCAGAGTTTTAAGTTCCTGATATTCTTTAAATTTTATTAAACCGTTATATTTTATTCATTTTTTGTTAATTAATTTTACAAGATTGATGTTTATTTCTGTAACGATCCAAGACGATTAGGATCCATAGATGGATAGTGAATTCCTGACGGTCCAGGCATTGATGGTGGTAAAAATTGCTGTGGAATTTGATTGATTTTCATTCCAGGAGGTAAAACCATCATATCAGTTGCATTCAAATTGAAGTAATCATTTGGAGTTGGTAAATCAGGAAGACCAGGAACTGGGTCAAGTCGTGGATCAATTCGCGGTCTTAATGGTGCAGATTGTGATGAAGATGTGGCCTGTTTTGCCTGTGAATATGCCCATCTAACACTTAATTTCTTGCCACCAAGAACTAATTTGTTGAACGTCTTTTCTGCTGCTAGCTCGGCAGCTGAACGTTTTGTAAATTGTACAAATGCACATTGTTGTTTTGGAACTAATGTTACATTACGAATTTCTCCATATTGATAAAATTGATCACGAATGTCAACTTCTGTTAAATGTTCACTCAAATTTCCTACATATAAAGTCGTTATTGTCTTGTCAGATGGTACTTCAAGTACTGGTAATGATGCAGCCCTTTTAAGTAACTTTTCTGCAACTGGATCATTTACTCCATAGTATCTGTCACGAATATTTTGTTCAGAAAGTGGGTCATCAGGCTGATTTGGCTTTTCATGCCGATACGGACATTCTTCTCCACGTTTGCATTCTCCTTTTACCCAAAATGAACAGATATGTGGTAAATTTCTTTTGTAATATGGTGTTGTACGAGCAAGTTTAGCTAAGACATCTGAAGCAGCTTGAGCTTTTCCACTGCTGTTTGGCATTTGACCATCATTTAATTCTATTTCTTTCTCAACATTTTGTAAATAATATTCCTTATTAACATCACTCTGAGGAATTTCATCTTGAATCTTTAAGGCAGCATCTCTAACTTGAGTTGGAAGACCAAATTCAAGATCCAGTAAACATGTTTGACATACATTTTTGAGTTTTGAGCATGTCTGACAAATTTCTGTCTTCTTAAAACGCATTCTAGCACCGGGACACCATCTGAATATTGTAAATGGACGAGCACAGATCTTGCATTCCTTACCATAACGTTCTTTAATCTATAAAAAAATATATAAACGTATTAGTTACGTTGCTAAATTGATAATATGCTGGATCTTACCATTCGAACATAAGGATTATCTCCTAAACAGGTTTGACAGAGGATTGGAAACTCGGAATCTTCCCAATTCGTTCTGTTGTAAGTCGATGTCGTTTTACTCATAGCCATCTTGGTGAGCTTATGTTGTTTTTCCTATAAATTAATTAAATATTATTTTTAATGACTTTTTGTCTTTTACAACTGAATTTTCAGTAATATTCCATATCGAGTTTATGGCTTACCTTTCAGGTCACGAAAATAATTGTTGATAATTCAGGTATAAACTATTTAAATTAATAAATTTAATTGTTTTAAAATTTTCTTCCTTATTTTTGTTTTCCTCGATTTTCGAAAGTTTTCACTGTCTTCTTCCGAAACTACGCACAAATCATGTTCCTTGAATTTCCTGTGTTTTTTGACATGATTCCTACACATTTCAATGTTTTTCAACGCTAATTGATGATAAAGTAGTAGTAAGGATATCCCAGGTACCTAATAAAGTGTAAATAATGTAGAAATCAAAGTTTCTTGATGACAAGTAATGCTCAAGTCCGGGAGAAAATTACCATCAATTTCGAAAAAGCCGTTAGACAATATTTTAGTTAATTACAGTTAATTAAAGAAATTCCAGATCTACAAAAGATAGGGTATTAAATAAACTTATTAGTGCATCATTTAGCAAGTATAATTATGTAAAATGCTAGCGTTATGGCACTTGAAATTAAATATGTTTGGACATGAGTGACATGAATATCAGTTTGTTGACTGTGTTAGTGCAGAAATCAAGCATTGTGTTTTTTCTAAAAAAAAATTGAAGATATTTTTATAAATATTATAAATATCAGAGATAATACAGATTGTTAAAAGATTAAAACTTACTGACTCGATAGATTAAACATGTCTTCAGTTTGCTACAAATGTAAATAGACCAAAGATAACATAATTATGTTGAGATGGAAAATGCAGAAAAAATTTTCAGCTTTATGTTGCATTTTTCATCCATCAACAATTTATAAGTAAAATTACAATAAAAATTCTTTGATTTGCAGGTAATCGTCCCGGACATTTTGCTCGCGAATGCCGTAGTAATTTTGGTGGCGGAAATAAGTTTGGTAAATGTAAATTTTAATAACTTTAGATCGTACAAAATTCCTAGTACAAAAAAAAATTAGGGGTTATGAGACGATCCACTGATGTCCTTTTCACAGAAAATGTCTTTGCAGCCGGACAGAAGTGCTACAAATGCAACCGAGTTGGGCACTTGGCTAGGGATTGTCAGGAACAAGAAGAACGTTGTTATCGCTGCAATGATACCGGCCACAAATCTCGTGATTGCGATCGCGAAAAGGATCAATTAGGATGCTACAATTGCAAGGAAAAAGGTCATTTAGTTCGAGATTGTCCCACAAAAGTTGATGTTTGCTTCGCATGTAATCTGGAAGGCCATATAAGCCGTAAGTATCTTATTAATATAATATTCTTATATATGTATTGGATCTTAATAAGCATCTCCATTTATCACAGGTAATTGTCCAAACGGACAGAAAAAGACTACATCACAACGACAGTAGAAGTACTGCAACAACAAGAGAGTACAACTCAATATTACAAACAAATCATAACAAATCTTTTTAATCAAGAGATCTGTGATGATAAGCTGATTATTCCATTCAGATTCCTTTTTTTTCATTTATATTGATCGTAGATCGTTGCAAAACTTTCAAAATTCATCATAAAAATCTTCATCATTCAGTTTTATTTAAATTGTTAAACACGAAGAAAACAATTTATCAATCATCATCATTAAGAAAAGTTTATTTTGAGGATGGACGAGATAAAAAATAATAATATTAATAATGTAAAAGTACGAGACCGAGGTGAGAAGTAGACGAAAGAGTAAAAGAAAAAGAGGTTTTTTTCTTACAATATAAATTTAAGTTTCATTTTTTTCTCATCACTAAGAGAACTATGATTTTTCATGCAAGAAAAAGAAAATAATAAGAAGGAGGAGAATAAAATAATTAACTTAACATAAGAAATTCAACGTCTTTTATTTTTTCAAATCTCAACAGCCTTTTCAGATTTAAAATTTGTTTGAAATTCGAAATCGACAGTTATTTTTCGAACAAAAAAAATAAATTAAGGACTTGCGTACCTAATTTGCGGATGAGGATGAGTCAGTTGGCAAAAATGTGCTTGAATGGGTGTTTCGCTGAAGAAATAACGGTCATTTCAAACGCGTGCAGCATATTTGGGGAGACTTTAGTCGGAGGATGTTCGAAAATTTCGTCACAACAGAAAAAACGGTGAAAATAGATGAATTTTTGTGAAATTTTAGAATATTAAATAATAATCAAATTAATAAGAATTACATGCTAAAAAGGCATTAAAAGGCAAAGTTAGTGATTAATAATTGCGTAAGGAATTCGGGTTTGGTGACATCATTGCGACTTTTGGGCCGATTCGATGAGAAAAAGTTGAAAGAGTTGCTTCAAACTCTCTTTGCATTTCATTTTAAATTTATAAGCGGAATCGTTCAAATAGTATTGTTATAATCGCTCGCAACATATTAATTTCGGCATTATACAGTAGAAGTTAGTTAAATTAAGTGATAAAGTGTAAAGTTTTGGAGTAAATTAATCGAAATAAAATTCACATTTCGGCGTTCACACAAATACACAAGAAGAAAGGGAGAAAAAGAAACGATACATCCAATCCAGAGTTTCTGTATGTTCCGAGTCTTTTTTTTACATTTCTTGACTTAAGTGAAGTGGGATTTCTTTTTATTTGAGCAAGCAACAGTTCAGAGAATATAGAAAAAATAAAATAACATAAAGAAAAAAGTCGCTTTACAGCAGAATATATACATAATATAATAATACACATTGTGAAACACAAAAGTAATCGAAAATGTCTGAGGATTTAAATCGTAATGACCCGGAGTTAAAGTGCTTAAGTGTGGAAAGGAGTAACTTCAATGATCCAGCGACACAAGCTGAATGGACCCAAAAACGTCTAGTATGGGTTCCTTCCGATACGCAGGTTAGTTAGTCTCATACTCATCTATATATCTATCTCATTGGAATTGTTCTTTATTCATCAAACCAAAAAAATTTATGCACATATTTTTATTAATTCTCTCCAACATTATAACACATACACTGACTGACTTATTCTGTTCTACCTTTATTTATTGTGTGCAAAAAGATAAGAATCGAGTTGCAAAAAAAAATAGTCTATGAAAATGTGGAAAAATTTCACAGCGGATATATATTTTTCTCCTTCATTGTAATCTTTCTATACTCATCATCATCATCAGCATTAATCATGCAATCATGTCTTAAATCTTGATTTCAATTCATTCGCTTTTCATTAATTTCTGATCAAATGACTGACTGATGATCAATTTTTTTTATTTGACCGCGTATTTAAATCGTGAATCAACTCATTGTGAGCTGCTCCAATTCAAAAATTGCCATTATGTTTATGTACACAGCAGCAACAGCTTTACAAAAAAATTAAAAATAATAAAATAGTAATAACAAAACTACAACTTTGTAAAACTGTCACATAAGTCATCGAAAATAAAAAGAATTTACTTATAACCGCAGTCGCTCGTTTCATTAATGTGCAGATTATGAATATAAGGGAGGATCCTATTTCTCTCATTTTTTTTCTTTTCTTTTCTTTTCTTCGATTCCAACACCGCCGCGCTGTTTCATAATCAAACATATATATTTACTGGAAATTTACTCACGATGAAGCACAGGCAACCGTATAGAAGAAGAGAAGAAGAAAACAAGAATTAGTGTAAATTTTTTCATATGAGTCACCATCAGTCGTTACTTGCCCGTCACCTTACTTTCGCAGAACACAACAATCTTTTTCTCTTTTTTCCATTTTATTTAAGTTTTCATACAAATGCGAAAAAAAATAACAAAAAAAGAAGAGAGAATAACGTTAAAAAAATAATCGCTATATACAAATTATTAAAAGAATTGAAATTTTCTATGCCTATTCGAAACGTAAATCCACGATTTTATCGGCAAAATATAGTTTCGTACAATTTTTTTCTTTCTTGTTAAATGTTTGTTTATGGATAAATGATGAATGAATATGTGCATACTGATATTTTTATAGCCGCAGTATGACACTTGCTCATGTTATCTATTTTCGGCCTTATCACTCATTTTTCACTTATGACTGTGTATGAGAATTGTTAAAAAAAAGTCACTAGAAATCGATGACTTCAGTTCCGCTCTGATTTGATTTAATCTTGAATTAAACGGAAATTTGAGATTTGTAAATCTTCCAGATTTTTTTGGAATTTTCCAAAATATTTCCAGAATTCCAATAGGATTTTGAATAATTTAACGGATATTTAAAATTCAAATTTGTATAGGAATCTTTCAATAATATTCCAGTCTTCCCATAGAATTTTGATGAATCTAACGGAAATTATGAATTCAAAATTTTTATAGGAAGTAATTTCCAAGAAAATACATCTCTTTTCTGAACATTTTGACACATCCCTGACTATCCCAGATGACTGCATGATGTGTACATATGTGAAAATCTCTCACTGTGACCACAAATTCGTAGCTTTTAAAAATCGCATTGTATTTTCGTAAAATGATTCATTAACTCACGCAATTTTATCTACTAAATTTTCGTTTAAATGACGTGATTTCCCTGAAAAATGAAACCGGCTTTATTGTTTTTCAATCTGTAAGGCAATAATGTAAATGACTCCCAAAATTCTAAATCGTCAAGTTTATTGACTCCCCCAAAACATCAGCTGACAAAAGAGAAAAATTGTCATAGAAAAAATAAGGTGCTAAAAACAGAAAAATGAAAATGAAAAGTCTCACACAGACCATGAAAGTTCAAGATTATCGCATTTAGCATTGATATCGAACAGAATTGTAAAAAAAGTACACCGGAGAGAGAGAAAGAAATTCGATGATCTGCATACAGCAATAATAAGGTGGACATTTAAATGATGATCATTAATAAAACCTGAAAATCAAGTTTATTGTTCCATCTTATGCGCTTTTCGACTTATTTTATTTTTTTTTGTGTGATGCTCAGAAAGAGCATATAATTTTCTAAAATAAATTCAATTAATATCGTGTGTTATGTATTTCTTCTTTCATGTTGTTATTATATTTGTATATCGGATGAAAAATGTCTTTAAAAATAACAGGAATGCGTAATACCCGGGCTTTCGAATAAGTGTTTTGTGATAAAGACTGAGAAACAGTGACTTAATTTTTTTTTCACATTAAATTATGAGCATGTATGAGTGTTTGCTGTATTTAATATGACATCACTTTAGGCATTCCACATAAAAAAAAAATATTAAACTCTTCTTTACCCTTCTGTTTTTCTTCTTCTTTTTTCAACAAACAACGAATGTTTCTTTCTTTTCGTTGAAGTCTTTGCAAAAAATAATATTAAATAAAACCACTACATTGTTGAATGCACCGCATTCTCATTGCATTAATCATGTATCGGAATATCAACAGCATTTTATTTAATTTTAACTTGATACATAGTTTTTACTTTTATGTGCATTTTTGCACTGCTACACTTTTGTTGACTGAGGATGATCATGCTCCATATTCATGACCGACCTAGTGGATTTTGAACTTCATTCCTTTTGACTAACTTGAAAATTGAAGTCAAAGAAAATTCAAAATCGTTCAGTAATTCTACAAAGTTCATTTGAATTTTTGAAAAGCGTTAAGATTTGAATTTTTGAAAACCGTTGAAAATTCAAATCTAATTGAAACCTTTCTGCCATTTAAAATTCCACAAAAGCGCTTCATTCGACCGTGACAAGATACTCGCGAGCATATCTCGCATTTAAGCTAAGCATTTCGGTTTAAAGCAAAGAAAAAAAAGCTTTGCCTTGTGTACGTTTTGCATATTTTTATTGACTTCTCATGTTTCAGAAATCTGATTTATATAGATACTTACATGTATTTAATAAAGTGATTTTGAACACATGTACACACAAAATAAATGAATTTATGATTATTAATATTCATGTCATTTGCAATAATTTTTTTTTCTTCATGTTTAACATTTCTTTTTTTGGTAGTGCTTTCGCACGTTTATCACAATTGTAAATGCGACATACAAATCATTTTAAATGCATTGAGACATTGAGAGAGGAAAAAAACACCTGTTGTGAAAAATTCTTAATTTGTACTGATAAAAGTACACCAATTGATTCCATCACACAATATTCTTAAGTTTTATGAGAAAATTCATTAATTAATGTATTAAAATTTATTTCTAGGGATTTGTTGCAGCCAGCATCAAAGGAGAACGAGGAGATGAGGTGGAAGTTGAGCTTTCCGAAACCGGCAAGCGTCATATGGTACTTAAAGATGACATACAAAAGATGAATCCGCCAAAATTTGACAAAGTAGAAGATATGGCCGAATTAACGTGCCTGAATGAAGCTTCTGTTTTACACAACATCAAAGATCGATATTATTCGGGATTGATTTATGTAAGTTAATTATTTTAACAAACAAGCAAATAATTTCGTACCACACACATACTGACTGTTTGCCGCTATAAACGTTTTGAATTGATTAACAAATTTATTGCTAAATAGAAAAAATTCACATTTAATTACTGTTTTATTTTTGGCTTATCAAAGCAAAAATGACTTTAAAATGAGCGACGCTTAAAAAAAAGTGTTTTTAATGAATTACTTTTTTCATGCATGGATATTTTTTAACTTGATAGATTGTATACAAATTCATTTAAATGGAAAATATAGTAAAATTGCTGTGCTACCTAAAAATGTATACATTAATTTCATAGAAATTATTCACAAGGTTTGCGCTCTATATAAGCACCGACGTATGATGATAAAAAAGTCCATGCATTTTGCACTTTTCTATGAAACGTCGCTTGCGGATCAATTTTTCACGCTCATTTCTTCAATGCTTTATCATAAATTTTGTATGATCTAATTCAGGGTGTGCCGGGTAAACTTTGCTTGTTGATATGATGTGTAAATAATACTTTTGCGGATTACTGACAGTAAAAAAAACCTTTTAACCTCTTCCATTTTGCAGACTTATTCAGGACTTTTCTGTGTCGTCGTCAATCCATACAAAAAGCTTCCCATTTATACCGAGAAAATTATGGAGAAATATAAGGGAATAAAAAGACATGAAGTTCCACCACATGTTTTTGCCATAACTGATACAGCCTATCGATCTATGCTTCAAGGTAATGACACTTTAATCACTTTTCATTTGATTTTAATACACATTACTTCATTCCTTACCTACAATCGACCATTTCATTAATAACACGTCCATTAAGTATTCGTTCACTATAATTTCATCAATTGTATCGATTTTATCAATCAATCGAATCTCAATGTTGTTTCAAAAAAAAAATACTAAATCATCAGCTTCCTCTCACTCAAACCCGAAATAAGAAATATGTACATAACGCAGAAATATATCGGTCACATAAGTATATTATTTTCGAAAATATGCTGTATATGCTATGTTGTCATATTGTGGCATCGATTAATCAATTATTCGCCATCATGAACGTACATCTCGATCTTGAAAATGATCATACACACATTTTTGGTAATGTGGTTTCGTAAGAAAGAAATAGAAATTAGACATAAATTCTCTGTACTCAAATCGGAATATGTTATTTTAAGTGCTGTTGGGGCTTGTCGAAAAAATTATAAAATAATTCAAACGGTCAAAAAATATTTGAATTTCATGAGAATTTTGAATTTCGAAAAGTGTTCGAAAAATTCAAATTTTCAAAAAACGGTAAATACTTTGATTTGAATAAGTGCAGTCTAGAGAGATCTGATCATGTCAGGGTTAACATAAATCCATCATGTGAACTTAATTGAAGTTTCTAAAAAAATATATAAATATAAAAAGTTGTAAATTTGTCTAGTTTAATAAGAAAAATGACAAAAAACTTCGCATCACTCACGCTTAAAATGAATTCGACAGGTCTGAAGTAAGATGAAGAGAGATAGATACAGACAGACAGAGAGAAAATGATTAAAAAGACTTTCGACAATGTAGACGACCTTAAAAGCATTTATAGAGAAAAAAAATAATCGCAAATGCACAAAAACACATGAGTTATAATAGCGAAATAAAAAATTGACTTGAGCTTGACGCGCGAGGGGCATGAGAAGGAGAGGAGAAGGCTCCTTGTGATAATATAAAACATTACCAAAGATGGAATTAAATATGAAAAAATGCTACGGAATGCCTCGGTATGTTTATATAATATAAAATAAGAGAAAAAAATATTGTGTGTGAAACACAGTCATGAGCGAGAAAAAGGCGAAAACAACTGAGCAGAAAATACTGCCAAATATGGTATTGGACACAACAATCGAGGCACCAGGCAATTTCTACCTTTAAACCATTCATTCGGCAATTATTAAAAGTCAGCGACTTTTTTTTCTCTTTTTTTGCATACAAATTTTTGGTTCCTTTCTTTACTGGTAATCCATTCAAATGAGTTAGTTTGCCTCTTATTTGTCTAATAATTGATTACATACATAAGAAATTCACCAATTTAAATCCAATTCTTCAACTTAAACTCAACTTGTGAATGATACATTCCCGCTTTCAATTCCATTTTAACTTCATATTTCTTTCATTCCAAAGAAAGTTATTTCGTCTCATTTGCATACATCACAATTGTAGATGGATTGTTTAAGGCACAAAGATTGAGTTGAAGGAAAAAAATAAAACATATTGAATCTTTTTAAGAGTATTAAATACATTACTCCTTTACGTATTTCATCGCTGATTCTTCTTCTTTGAATGCGTCGTTTTGATTATCGAGCCGCAATCACATGCACTAGCAATTATAAAGTCTCTTGAACGATTGTTGAAGAAAACTTTAATTTTATTTATTTGTTGATTGATGCAAATATTCACGATGCCGTTTATACAATTCTCATATAGGTCAATAATTTTAAAATATAAAATGGAATTTCTTTCGATAAAATTGATTCTTTTTATTTGGTTTTGTGGATGGATCTGCGAAACAAATGTGAGTTTGTGTATTTTATTAACTTGTGATGTTCTGGCGTGATGCAGATGCTGATATTTTACAAAATATGTTTCAATCTGTTTTGACATTTTTAACGGTCATAATTTATTTGAATATTTTGAACATTTCTACACGATTTGAATTTATAAAATCCGTTAAATTTTAAAAATTAAAATTCCTTTGTTGAAAATACCAAAACCTGACGTGAATTTTTGATGATTTTGCGAATTGGAATTTCTTATGTAAATAGTTTCATTGACCGATACAGACAAAAATGCGCATTAGTCATAATCCGTTCGATAATATTTGAGTATTCCTTTTTTCTGATGAAAATATATATTGCTGATCTTTAAATTATACGAATAGTGTATGCGAGCATATGGTTTCATTTTCATTTTAGAGGAAGAAAATAAGACGATGATTTCATTAGAGTTAATTTGAATGCCTTAGCTCAATTAAAAAGCGATGATAAGTTTTTATTAATGTCGATAATTTATTCTTTTATTACCTTTTCATGCACTTTAGTAAGGATATAAGATTAAAATGTATCATTTTATTTATTTTTCTCAATTTCCAGATCGCGAAGATCAATCAATACTATGTACTGGTGAATCTGGTGCCGGTAAGACAGAAAATACAAAGAAAGTTATACAGTATTTGGCATATGTTGCTGCATCGAAGCCCAAAACCTCCATTTCTGTAAGCTATTGTTGTGATAAATGGCATAATTTTTTGCAATACTAATTATTTATTCAATTTCCATACATGCAAACAATAGGGCCCAAGTCCAGCATTGATAATTGTAAGTAGACATGACTTTTCACTTTCTATATAATTTTTTTTTTATTTACACATTCAACCGTTAGTGAATACAAATGTTTAGCTCCAACTTGATTACTAATTTTTATTATTATATTTTTTCTCTCATCTGCTTCCCTTACTCCTAAAAATTTGTTCTATCCGAAAAAAAAAATCGCTAACATCCAAAAATAAAAAATTGAAAATTAACACAATAATTCAAAAAAATATGTATGTAATGAAAATTCAGGGTGGTTCAGGCACAACATTTGCGGTAATGTATATATAAAGTTTTCATTTCAAGTTTAGAGAACCCAAAATTGCACTTAGAATCTTGCTTCTTTTGAGACATCCTCAATATGATTTTTCACATTCAGCTTGCTAATAAACTTCATTTATTATTGAGATATTCAATTAGGCATGCGAAAAAAATTATAAATTTTTATGATTATTGTTTTTAGGCATATATATCAATTTGTCATTTCCTATTTTGTATTTTCTCGCTCAATTTGTTTCCAATTAGATACTTTTATTTTCTTCTCTGTGCAATTTAATGATTCCTTTATGTATACACACATATTTAGTCTATATTTAGTCTTTCCCATTGCATTCCTTCAATTGCAGATATTTTCTTATATTACACACATTAGTTTTTGTCTCCATTCATTCATTCATTGTATGTCTTGTTTCATCATGACTCGACTCACTGTTCTAATATGTAGAAAAAAAAACTTGATGATATATGGATGTTTGGCATGCAAATTCAGTCCATCATTCAATGATTCGTGTCTGGAAAAAGTTTAGAAATTTTTTATTTTAACTTTTCAAGGCTAGCCGTTTTCTATTTTTTTAATGTCTCGAGGGTTTTATTCATTCATATTAATGTGTTAAATTAAATTTTGGGTGTTGACTTGATGTTATTGGAATTTTTACATATTTTCAACGGATTTATGGAATTTAAACATTGTCAAAATTTTGACAGACAATTCAAATTTTCAAAAAAAACGTTGAAATTTTGACAATCTTTTTGGAATTATTCAAATTTGAAAAAGTCGTTAAAATATTCTTTACTTCTTGGAAAGTATCATAACTCATTTAAATCTTAAGCAGCCACTTAAAAATGGATATTTATAAAGAAGTAAAGAATTGACAAACCGCTGTAGAGAACAACTTTTTGTATGGTTTCAGAGGTCAAAACCCTGCCTACAATTTTTCATTTTTGTATGCATACATCCATATATCTTGAAAATATTATCATTTTGCGATGCATGTTTATCACATTATAAATGTTTGATTAATAATGACTCATAATTATTTATGGAATGACTGATAAAGAAAAAAAAAAGTGATAAATTTGTTAAATATTTAATTTCCTTTAAATTTTACAGGGTGAACTCGAACAACAATTGCTTCAAGCAAATCCAATTCTCGAGGCATTTGGAAATGCAAAAACTGTTAAGAATGACAACTCTTCAAGATTTGTAAGTTCGACATGAGATTAATGATAATTTAAATATTTATACTTAATTTAATTATTTAATATAGGGTAAATTTATTCGTATAAACTTTGATGCTTCCGGTTATATTTCTGGTGCTAATATTGAGACTTATTTGTTGGAAAAGTCAAGAGCGATACGTCAAGCAAAAGATGAAAGAACATTCCATATCTTTTATCAGTTACTTGCTGGAGCAAGTGCTGAACAGCGTGAAAAGTACATTCTCGATGATATTAAGAGTTATCCATTCTTATCAAATGGAAGTTTGCCAGTTGCTGGAGTCGATGACTATCAAGAATTTCAAGCTACAGTCAAGTCGATGAATATAATGGGAATGACCAACGAAGACTTCAATTCCATTTTCCGTATTGTCAGTGCTGTTTTACTTTTTGGCTCAATGAAATTCAAGCAAGAACGTAACAATGATCAAGCTACATTACCAGATAATACTGTTGCACAAAAGATTGCTCATTTATTGGGACTGAGTGTAACTGACATGACAAAAGCATTCTTAACGCCACGCATTAAAGTAGGACGCGATTTCGTTACAAAAGCTCAAACGAAGGAACAAGTCGAGTTTGCTGTTGAAGCAATCGGAAAGGCTTGCTATGAGAGACTTTTCAAATGGCTTGTGAATCGTATTAATCGCTCACTTGACAGAACAAAGCGTCAAGGTGCCTCATTCATCGGGATCCTCGATATGGCTGGTTTTGAAATCTTTGAACTCAACTCTTTTGAACAACTGTAAGTAAATTTTCTATTTCTTTGAATTATCCCTTAGTCAGGTGCACCAAGTGACTCATAAAATATTTCAAATCTAGTGCGAAAATAAGAAAACCAAATATAAGATTAACTTCAATATTCTGACTAAAATGCATTAAAAATAGCTTTTAATTTAACTATAAAAACGGCCTTATTCCGAGAGATTCACAACCATAAACATAAAATAAAATGAATAGGAATATAAAGTGTTCAAAAGCAAATTTTCATCACAAAAAATGCGTTTAGGTTGCCTGCTTTCGGCGACTTTAATATTTTTATGAGGGTATAGTTATGATTAGCAAGTTTATGTGCCTAATATTATCAAATTTATTAGCAAAAATGTTTTTATGATTCTCTCATCCAAAAATATTTTAAATTCCTTCTTTAAAAATCGCTTGACGCTTGAAGATGAATACGAAAAATAATTTGATAAGTTTTTTGTTTCAAGTCAGAGATGAATGTTGAGAGTTTGCAGACAGAAACTAGTGTAGACGTTCGGTACTTGTTGATAGATGAAAGCGCGTTTCTATACACTTGGAAAATTCTCATTTGAAATATTAACGGCTTTCAAAAATTTAAAATTTAACGGTTTTCAAAAATTTGAAAAACCATCGAATAATTTTTGAAGCTTTTGAAAAATAACGGGATATTTTAACGTGTGACTTTGGTAAAACCTGGCGAATTCTAGAGACTTAAAACACTTCAGACTACATTAATTGCGCTAAAAAGTACTAATTATCATACATTTTCTCTATTTTTTCACCAACAGTTGTATAAATTATACTAATGAAAAGTTACAACAGCTCTTCAATCACACAATGTTTATTTTGGAACAAGAAGAATATCAACGAGAAGGAATTGAATGGAAATTCATCGACTTTGGTCTCGACTTGCAGCCAACAATTGATTTGATTGATAAACCAGGCGGAATTATGGCTTATCTTGATGAAGAGTGTTGGTTCCCAAAAGCAACTGATAAGACATTTGTTGAAAAATTGACAACAGCACATCATCAACACCCGAAATTTGTCAAAACTGATTTCCGTGGCGTTGCCGATTTTGCAGTCGTTCATTATGCTGGCAAAGTTGACTATTCAGCTGCTAAGTGGTTGATGAAGAATATGGATCCATTGAATGAGAATATTGTTCAATTATTGCAAGCATCACAAGATCCATTTGTCATTCAAATCTGGAAGGATGCCGAAATTGTCGGAATGGCACAACAATCAGCATTAAATGATACACAATTCGGAGCTCGTACCCGTAAGGGAATGTTCAGAACTGTTTCTCATTTATACAAGGAACAATTGTCAAAATTGATGGATACATTAAGGAATACAAATCCAAACTTTGTTCGTTGTATTTTACCTAATCATGAGAAGCGTGCTGGTAAAATTGAGGCACAACTTGTACTTGATCAATTGCGTTGCAATGGTGTTTTAGAAGGGATTCGTATTTGTCGTCAAGGTTTCCCGAACAGGATTCCATTCCAAGAATTCCGTCAACGTTATGAACTGTTGACACCAAATGTCATTCCAAAAGGTTTTATGGATGGAAAGAAGGCTTGTGAGAAGATGATTCAAGCACTTGAACTTGATGGAAACTTATTCCGTGTTGGACAGTCTAAAATCTTTTTCCGTGCTGGTGTTTTGGCACATCTTGAAGAAGAACGTGACTATAAAATCACTGATTTGATTGTAAACTTCCAAGCATTCTGTCGTGGATTCTTAGCACGTAGAAATTATCAAAAGCGTTTACAACAATTAAATGCCATCAGAATTATTCAACGTAACTGTGCTGCTTATCTTAAATTGCGAAACTGGCAATGGTGGCGTTTGTATACAAAAGTTAAGCCATTATTGGAAGTAACAAAGCAAGAAGAAAAACTCGTTCAGAAAGAAGATGAATTGCGTCAAATACGCGAAAAATTGGAAGGTCTGACAAAAACAACTTCTGATTATGAGAAAAAGTATCAAAATGCGATAGAAGAAAAGACACATTTGGCTGAGCAATTGCAGGCTGAAATTGAATTATGTGCTGAAGCTGAAGAGAGTAGAATGCGATTGGCATCAAGAAAACAAGAATTAGAAGAAATGATGCAGGATTTAGAAGCGCGTGTCGAGGAAGAAGAAGAACGGGTCAATGCACTTAATATTGAAAAGAAAAAATTGCAATCGAATATTCAAGATTTAGAGGAACAACTCGAGGAAGAGGAAGCAGCAAGACAGAAATTACATCTTGAAAAAGTTCAGCTTGATGGAAAAATTAAAAAGTACGAGGAGGACTTAGCAGCAACTGATGATCAAAATCAGAAATTATTGAAAGAAAAGAAAATTCTCGAGGAACGTGCCAATGATTTATCACAAACTCTCGCTGAAGAGGAGGAGAAAGCCAAGCATCTAGCCAAATTAAAGGTAAGTTCAAAATTTGAACTTTAATTTAACTTTTGATTTTCCGTTATTTTTCAAATTCTGAATTTCCGTTAATTCTTTCTTAAATTATAACCAGGTTAAACATGAAGCTTCCATTGCTGAATTAGAGGAACGTCTTAGAAAGGATCACCAACAAAGACAGGAATCAGATAGAACTAAGAGGAAAATTGAATCAGAAGTAGCTGATTTGAAGGAACAATTGAATGAAAAACGCATTCAAGTTGAAGAAATTCAGCAACAATTAGTTAAGCGTGAAGAGGAACTTACAGCTACATTGTTGAGAATCGACGAGGAATCTGCCGCTAAAGCAAATGCTCAAAAATTACAACGTGAACTTGAATCGCAATTAATTGAAATTCAAGAAGATTTAGAAGCTGAAAAAGCAGCTCGTGCAAAGGCAGAAAAACAGAAGCGCGATCTCAATGAAGAATTGGAAGCACTTAAGAATGAACTACTTGATTCTTTAGATACAACTGCTGGTAATTTTCATTAATATTTCATATTTTTTAATTAATTTTTATTTTCATCAATCAATTTCTTATTTTACAGCACAACAAGAATTGCGTTCAAAGCGAGAACAAGAAGTTGCCTCGTTGAAGAAAGCTCTCGAAGAGGAAACGGGCAATCATGAGAGTCACTTACAAGATATGCGTCATAAGCATACACAGGAATTGACAATAATCAATGAACAACTCGAGAATTTCAAAAAGACCAAAATGGGCTTGGAGAAACAAAAGCAAGCGCTTGAAGCAGAAAATGCTGACTTAACAACGGAATTGCGTAATGTCAATCAATCACGTCAAGAAAATGATAGGCGGCGTAAACAGGCTGAACAGCAATTCTCTGAAGTTCAAGTAAGCAAATAATTTTTTGGAATTTTTTAAATTTTTAACGGTTTTTTCATTAATAATTAGATGAAGTATGCTGAGCTTGAACGCGTGAGATCAGAAATGCAAGAAAAGATGGCCAAATTGCAACAAGAATCAGATTCTTTAACACAGCAATTAGAAGAAGCTGAAACTAAAGCATCTGCAGCAATAAAATCAGCAAGTACTATCGAAAGTCAATTATCAGAATCACAGCAATTGCTTGAGGAAGAAACCCGACAAAAATTAGCTCTCAGTTCCAAACTCCGTCAACTTGAAAGTGAGAAGGAGGCATTACAAGAGCAATTAGAGGAAGATATGGAAGCTAAGAAGGGATATGAGAAGAAAATGGCTGAATTGTCGTTCCAAATGCAAGAAATGAAAAAGAGAGCCGATGAAGAATGTAAGTTAATTAAGATGTTTACTTTTATGAGTAATAAAATTAATCATAAATTATAATTATAGCTGATTTCATCAAGGAACTCGAAGAGTCGAAGAAAAAACTCAGCAAAGATGTTGAAACATTACAACGACAAATTCAGGAACTTCAAACCGCCAACGATCGTCTCGATAAGAGCAAAAAGAAACTCCAATCTGAGCTTGAAGATGCAACAATTGAATTGGAAGCTCAACGTACAAAAGTATTGGAATTGGAGAAGAAGCAGAAAGTCTTTGATAAAGTTATTTCTGAAGAAAAGGCTGTCAGTGAACAATATGCTCAAGAACGTGATGCTGCCGAAAGGGATGCACGTGAAAAGGAAACAAAGGTTTTGTCACTAACTCGCGAATTGGATGAAGCATATGAAAAGATTGAGGATTTGGAAACAAAGAGGAAAGTGTTGCAAAACGAATTGGATGAATTGGCAAACAATCAGGTAAGATTCATAAGAAATTAAGCATGATTCATGGTAAACTTATGTTGTGATTCATTTAGGGAACTGCCGACAAAAATGTTCACGAGTTGGAGAAAGCTAAACGTGCACTTGAAAGTCAATTAGCTGAATTGAAAGCACAGAATGAAGAATTGGAAGATGACTTACAGCTCACAGAAGATGCCAAGTTACGTTTGGAAGTTAATACACAGGCATTGCGTACTCAATTCGAGCGAGATCTTCAAGCAAAGGAAGAACAAGCCGAAGAGAAACGTCGTGGATTAATGAAGCAATTGCGTGATTTAGAGACAGAACTTGAGGAAGAAAGAAAACAACGAACAGCTGCTGTTGCTGCCAAGAAGAAGTTGGAAGGAGATTTGAAGGATGTTGAAGCAACATTAGAAATGAACAATAAAGTTAAAGAAGATGCCTTGAAACAAGCCAAGAAACTTCAAGCTCAAATGAAGGATGTTATTAGAGAAGCAGAGGATGCAAAGGCAGCTAAAGAAGAACTTGCTGCGCTCAGTAAGGAAGCTGAACGAAAAATTAAAGTTCTAGAAGCTGAAGTCATTCAATTGACTGAAGATTTAGCCAGCTCTGAGAGGGCACGACGTGCTGCTGAAGCTGAACGTGATGAACTTCAAGAAGAGATCAATAGCAATTCCAGCAAAGGATCTCTAATGATTGATGAAAAGAGACGATTGGAAGCACGCATTGCTGCACTCGAAGAGGAATTAGAAGAAGAGCAATCGAATTCAGAAATTCTTGTCGATCGTAATCGTAAAGCTCAATTAAGCATTGAACAAATTTCAACAGAATTGGCCACAGAAAAGTCAAACTCACAAAAACACGAAAATGCCAGAACATTACTCGAACGCCAAAATAAGGACTTGAAGGCAAAATTGGCCGAAATTGAAACATCCCAACGTACAAAAGTTAAGGCTCAAATCTCTACTCTGGAAGCAAAGATCGGTAATTTGGAAGAACAATTGGAGAATGAAGCTAAAGAGAGACTTGTCCAACAGAAGAATAACCGCAAATTAGAAAAGAAGATTAAAGAATTGACGATGAATATCGAAGACGAGCGTCGACATGCTGACTCGTACAAAGAACAAATCGAGAAGGTAAATTTTAACGGTCTTATTAATTTTAAAAATTTTCAATGGATTTTTGAAGTTCAAAATTTTAACTTTTGGATATTTGAAATTCAACATTTTTCTAAAATTCAAAATGATTTTTTGAACACTAAAAAATCCGTTATAAAAATAATTTTAATGAAAAATAATTAAATACAAACAATATTTTTAATTACAGTTGAATAACCGAAATAAGATACTTAAACGTAATCTTGATGAAGCGGAGGAAGAAATTCAAAAAGAGAAGACACAAAAACGAAAAGCACAACGCGATATGGAGGACATGCTGGAGTCACAAGAATCACTTAATCGCGAATTAAATACATTGAAATCAAAATTAAGGTGAGAGATCAATACGATATATAAATATATTGAATCATTCGGTGAAAACATTCATGAGTAAATCCATGATGAATCAACAGTTTTTTTATATACCAATATTACACATGAAAAATTTCTTCTTGTTCTTCTTTCATCTTTCTCCCCAAAAAAATACATCGTCATATGAATAAATTTAACTAAAAAATTAATATAAAAAATCTGAATCTAGGATGAACTGACAATGTTAAACGATAATTTATATAGCATTCCAAAAAAACTATACACGAACGAATCTTTGTTGAACTTCCTTTAAATCTAACTTATATAAAATGAATATGACCATACAAAGTTATCGTAGTTAAGTTCCTTTATAGACAAATATAGTAAAAATTAAGGTAAATCTTTTTTAAAATAGAACGAATTTCATTTCTGTTGAGTGTCGAGTTTTAGTTTAACACACAAAAAATAAGAGACTTTCTTAGTTCCTAAATGTTCTTATTTTCGAAAAAAAATCCCACATATTTGACATTAATTAATTTCCATTTATAGCTTGATTTTACTCTAACAAAAAGTCATGATTTTATTTTTTTGCCCATAATTTTTCGTATTTTATTTTATTTTTTTATTTAATTTCGTCTATGTCGTTTATGTACAATGAAAAAAGATACAAACAAGTATAATTTATTTATGATGTTTTTCTACGTGCATCAAAAGTTTTTTTTTATATATCTATTCCTACTCAAAATATATATATTTGTAACAATGACAATTAATTGTCTCACTAATTCCATATTTTCTAATGATTCCAATTTTGCATATTCACACATACACATACATGAACTATATATTAATTCATAAGAAATAGTAAATGAGTCATCGAGGTGGATGACTTTGGTGCATTTTTGTTGAATTTTTAAAAATTTGAATTTTAACGGCTTTTTGAAATTTGAATTGAAACACTTCAAAGTAATTCAAATTTCTAACGGTTTTTTAATTCAATAATTTGTTTTATAATCTTAAACTTTATAATAATATTTGAATTTTTTCTGCTTTTTTGCAATTTAATAAATAAATGTTGAGATAGTCCTGCTGATAAAATTCGCTTTGCTAAACATGCTTTATCCGATGAGGAATAAGGTGTGATTCATAAGATTTAACATTAAAATCATAAATCATACTCATTAGCATATGACTACCTCAGTATGATATCATACTGAAATCATAGCAATTTGCTGTAAAATGCAAAGCAAGCAAGAAAAAAAAGTCAAATAATAAACTTGCTGACAAAAATGCACTAAAAAATTTACCATAAAGCATGCTTACATAGCGTTATTTAACGTTTTTAACATACCTTTCACACGCTTAACAGTTGTAAAATATCTCAATATGCTTAATTCTATTCTTATAGACGCGGTGGCGCTGGTAGCTCATCCATGAATTTCAGTACAGCAGGACGATTATCAACACCCAAACGTGGTAGTGATGATAGTTCAATTCAAGACGAATCAATGGATGGCGAAGAATCAAAGCTTGAATGAAAGCAAAAGAAAAAGTTCTAAGGAGGAAAGCAGCCGAGCCTTTTTTTAAAAAATTATTATTTAATATTATTAAAATTATTATCATTTTCATTTAGCGCATTTCTCTGTTTATCAAGGAAAAAAAAAAATAAGGAAAAAGTTTCCCAATTATAAAGTTAAATAAATTTTCACAATGCGAGAATTTATCCATAATTCAGTCGTTGACATTAATTTTTTTTATGAATAATCACAGATTCTGTTTAACTGTCAATAAAAAGCTCCATGAGTTCATTTAATGAACCACAAAGGAGATGTGTTTCGCGTCATGCATGAAAGTATTTTTTGTTTATTAGTAAAGTGCCATTTTGAAATTTCAATGAAACATGAAAATTCTTCAAAGTTATCAAGAAGCGGATTGGGAAACCTTAAAAGTGAGCCAACAATAAAAGAGGTTAATCATATTTATTGTCCATCAAATTTTCGTATAACGGTTTTTAAATATTCAAAAAAATAACGATCAAAAATTATTTGAATTTTGATTTCGAATTTTCGAAAATCAAATTCAAATTAATAAAAGCCGTTATATTTTTAATTTAATTGCTGAAATGTGAATTTTATTGATGGATAAGTGAGGAACCTCCATAAAGGGATCGAAAGAAATTTTTTGTATATCTTTATATTTAAACTGCAAAAGCAAATAATTATAATAATAAATAACAATATAATGTTAATCAAATTTAACCAATTCAATTAAAGATGAAGAAAAATTTTTGGTACAGTGACTAACTCGATGGGGAAAAAAATGTCATTTTATACATATATACTAGATACATTTATAGGCCTACATGCATTTTTTATATCTACATTATTAAATTTTTGTTTCTGCTTAATTTTTTTCATAAAAATTAATTAAAGCACGAAACAAAAATCAAATCATTTACTTAAGTTCCGTTTTGAAAAATTATGTCGATGCATATTGATTATCGAGAGTTGGCAGCCAACAAGCAGTTTTTCGATAATTCTCAACATTTTTTTCCAAGGAAGGGACAATCGCTTACAATACACACACACACACACACACATTTTATTATGATTATTTTATAATATATTGAAAAAAATGGTATTTTTTACTAACTTGTTTAATTAAATTTTAAGAACTGAAATTTTTGTATTGTTAAAATTCCTTCTCTTTTTGATGCATTATAATAAAATGAAATATCAACATTCTTTATAGAAAAATCACTTATTTTACTTTAATTTCTTAATTACAGCATTTTTCAGTCAATTCTTATCAAAAATTACCTTTTCAGAGTAATTAATGCACGTCATTTAATTAATCATTAAGATAGCATTAAAATGAAGTCAATCACACATTCTTTTCGTGTCGGTCGTTGCTCTACTTCAGGAATTTTAATTATTTACACAAAAATTCTTTTGATTTCAGGAATAATAAAAATATTAACAAATAACGGTTTTCAAAATTTTGAATTTTCATTGGAAGAAGACTGGAAGATTTGGAATATTCCAGGAGAACTGGAATGCATTTCATAATTAATGTTAATGATATTTCATAATGATAAATAACAAGATCTTTCAGCTCCTTATTTGGTTCACAGCATATTCATTAATCTCCCTCTTTGATAAAACCACATTACCTCAAATACCTGTAATAAATTCTGCAATAAAACATTTAATTGGAGAAATTTTCGTGCCATAAAGTCGTATCCCTGAAACTTCACAGTCATACCTCCAGTCATACTAAATTTGGGCATGTTTATTACTTATTTATTAACATAACAAGCCTCGAGTCACTCACTACTTGTGGTTACGTCTCGGTGTTGACATTTAATTAAAGTACTTCTGTCTGACGTCTTGCATATTAACTTTTATCACTTAATTACTAAATCTTTTATTAATGACTCCTCGTTGTCACCTTTTTGTCCGGTTATTGAGTTTCTCTTTTCAATCTTTAATGATTTTGCAGCTGTTTGATTTTAGAGGATGTAATATTTAACGGTTTTTCATTTTTTGAACTTGATTTTGGTTTGAAAATTTGAAAAATAATTGACCGTTATTTTTTTAAATTTTAAAATGTTTTAATTTTCACAATCGTGTATAAAACCTGAAATGTAATGGAATTAAAAGAGCCAATTTTTCTGAAAAAAATCTTTCAAATGTTTATTCTATAAGTTACTTCACATTTCATCTATATTTATTTTCTCACGTTATTCTTTCTCAAATTGATTTATCAGATATTCACATATTGAAGAAAGCCAAGGATATTACTATTATTATGATTACTTATGTAGATATAAAAAAAAATTAACTAATTAAAAATCGCAAATGTTATGGAAAAGATATGAAGTAAATGAAAAATTTTCACGACTTTCATGCAACAGTTGCATTTTGTTTATCATCAGCAGATACTTTTCTAATTGGAGTTATTGTAATTTCATTCTTATCGCCTAGATATGGTGCAAACTTCTTTTGTGCACCTTCCTCGTCCAAAACCTCATTTGAATTACTTTTATTACCAGCGTCATTTTCATGTTTACGTTTCAGTGGCTTAGCTGTATTGACCAACACAATAGCTTTCCCCTGAACTTTAACATTATTTTCCTCATTTTTAGTGCCATTCATGCCATTGTTTCCTGTATCGTTACCATTTTCGTTATTATGGTCTGTCTTCATGTCATCATCCGAGTCAATCTGAAGGAGTAAATAAGAATATTAATTAAAAATGTTTAAAAATTATTAAATTGTCTGCCAGCAAGACTATTGGAACTAATATTAAATATCAATCTGTCAAAAAACCGTTATTTTTTAATTCAAAAATATTTATCTGACAATTTTCAAATATTTTCTGACCGTTAATTTTTAAATATTTTTTGACCGTTAGATTTTAATTCCAATTTATCTATGCAGGCAGACAAGAAATATTCACTAATTCACTATAAAATAAGTCAACTAACAACCTCCATGATTTCAATACTAGTATCTTGCTTTGTTTCTCCATCATTACTATTGCTCTGTTGTTGTGCTGTTGAAGACGTAGCTTCTTGACAAACAGTGTCCAAGTTGCGACTTTTACGAGATTTTATGAAAAATTTACGAACATGTGATTCTGTTTTTGTTGAAATAACTTCAGCAATGGCCTACGATTAATGAAAATATCTCCATTAACTAACTTTTCTTTAAAAAATTTTAAGCAATGCTTTACCTTAAAGTTCTGACCGAATTTACGAAATCCCATAATTGCAAGTGCCAATTCATCTTTAGTCCATCTTATATTAACACGACTCAGAGCAGCTTCCTCAGATTGTCGAGTATCGTGGAAAGATTCATTGTTCGATTTCATACTACTGATTTTTTGCTTATTTGCTTGAATCTACGTGACATAAAGGAGGGACAACAAATATTTTTGGGGATAGACATAAAAGAGAAAGAGAGAAGAAAAATTAGTAAGTACATTTAAGTCAACCCGAACGAGTAAGTCTTACTTGACTATATAGAATACTGATTTCACGATCAGTCTCAGCCAAGAGATCAAATTTAGGTGGAACTGGTTGTTTACGCGGTGTCATCGTCTCATTTAGTTCTTGTGCAGCTAATTTTAAGACATCATCATGATTTATGTACATTCCTTTTGGTGGTTTTCTTTTATATTTTATAGATCCGTCATGATATCCTTGATAATAATATAATTTGTTCGTTTTTGAACGTGGACGTTGAACATTTGGTCCGGATATAGGCCTCAATTCACCGGTACGTCTATTTTAATTTGTGCAACAATTCCAAAAAGAGTGGACAAAAAACAGAAAATTAAGCACCAAAACAAAAAACCGATAAACCATTTAAAATAACAATATTGTACCTCCAATGTTGAAAACAACTGGAACAGAAGCTTCCAGCAGTTGTTGGTTTAAGCTCATTACATAAGACTTTACAGTTCTGACAATTAAGTGATGATAACTTTGAAATGCCATTTGAGGAAGATGACGATGATGAATATCCAGTATCTTTATTTTCAATTCTATTAATTCCGGTTACTCTTTTTACATCCTATCATGTTTATATCATCGCATTAGTCATCAATGATTAAAGAATTATTTAAATAAGTAGAGTAGAGACGAGCAAGAAAGGGAGAAAGATAGAGAAAATCAGTTAAAATCAGGGAACAATCATATAGGAACAATAATAATATGGATGTGTACAAAATTTGCTTATTGAAAGTGATTAAATTAAATTTTAAGCAGAAAAAAAGTATTCAAAAATTTAACGGTTAAAATTAATTCAAAAAGAGTAATGAAGTTCAAAATTTTTTGACCGTTAAGATTTCAAATATTTTTTTACCGTTAAAAATTTAATCACATAGGAACTTAATAAGCAACATTTAAAGTGTGATAAAACATTAATTGCCAATTATATGTTGGAAAAATGATAAGAAAAGTTATTAAGGCAAGATAGTTATTTATGCATGAAATAAGATGTGCGCTTATAATTAGGAATATGTCGTCTATAAAGCATAACACATAATTTTTATATTATTCTTAGTGTGTATAGAGGATGAGAAGTATACATAACATGATATAATAATGATTTTGAAACAGAACCAAAAAAGATATACTAATAAAATATATTAGTGATGTTTTAAAAAATTATAGGTATATGATATAGACAAATTGAATGAATTTATCGCAAGCACCTGAACTTTTGCGGAAGAAATTTTTGACGATATATTATCGGCATTTAAATTGGACACGGTTGTTCGAGTTGGCGAACGACTTGTCCTTTGAATTCCTCGAATCGGCCTCGAAAATTTCTAAATTGTTTGTATTTTTAATAATCAGAATTAGAAATCATGTCGCACATTTAAGAGCAAGAGATTGATGGAGATTTATATCATCAGGTATTAAAAAGTTACTGTACAAACTAATTGGAATTAAGGAACAATTCGACTAACCTTATCTTCCACATCAGAATTTTCAGACAAGTCATCATCATTGCCATTCTCAATTCCTTCATTCTTGCGTTTCTCTTGACGGTCCATGATGCTTGTACGATGTCTTGTCTTCTTCCATGAATAATAGTATCTTACTAGGCTGGCAATTGTTTTGTCGGGAAGCTGTGAATAGAGAAAAATTAAATTAAATCTTGCGATTAAAATAAATCCTAGGATTTAAATTAAATCTAGCTTATGGTCAAGCTTGTCTGCATGACTCATAGTAATCTCCTTATGACTCATAATTGAGTATTATCTACTTAATCACTTACCATTTGACGAATGCGATGAAAACATTTTCCATGGAATTGGAAAGCTTGCTCGAACAGCACTTTGTCTTCTTTTGACCACTCCTCGGGAAATGGAGTGAAATTCCCTAAATCGAGTAGTGCCTTTTCTAAATCATGTTTGTGCCAGAAAAGCATTCCTAAAGCTTGTTCTGTATTATAGCCATAACGAACGTTAGCCAAGTCTACGTACTCTTCTATTTTACTATCTGGAATTTCCTTTGCTGGTGACCATACTAAGAGTGCCTTTTCCGTGTAGTTATCACATTTTTTTAGAATTAGCTCGGGAACTATTGCCTGATAGTCCTTACCGACGCGAATTTTTTCTGTACAAAATAAAGAAAAAAAAATATAACATTGATGAGAATTAATGCTTGTTGTTCATGAAAAGCTTTCACGCATAACGTTACTTTTCTCATTACGACATATATACATCCACAACCTTATTAACTCTAGCGCGTTTTACAAAAGAGAATGAGAATGAGAAGAGAAAAAGCTCAGCGATATGAAAAGTTATGAAAAGGAATCATAAAACATGATCAGTGGATGCTGTTTGGATGGTCCAAGAATGTTCTTGAGGAAAATTAAAATCAATAAATTTTGGGTTGGTTGGAAGCAGCACGAATTAAATCACGATATTCAGACGCGATTGTTATTCATGCACGCTATGCAGATAAACATTATGTCGATAAGAGATTAAGGAAAAAGGAACTTACCCTCAAATTCACTTTTGCCATTGTTCTTGGACTTATTGAGATTCTTTTTTGAAACTGCATAATTGAGTGGTACAAGAAGACAATAAAAATCATTAATTAATACCGTTGGATGTTAAAATAAGATCACTTTTCACAACTTACGGCTATCATCGTCTGACGTCTCTGGAGATGTCTCAACTGGCTGCTTCGTACTCGAATTTAATGGCGAATTTGTGGACGATGATTTTTTGCCATTTAATTCTTTAACTTCCTTCGCTTCGGAACTCATTACCATTCTATTTATTGATCTTTACACTTTAAGCATGTACTCACTTCTTAATATTAGACATAAAACTATTTAATTCACACAAAAAATGTGTTTTTGAGATATTTAAGAAAAATTTTTGACTTTTTTTTATTCTCGCGTCTTTTTAGCGCAAATTTCAAGTAAACAGTGTGCAGTTTGTCTGTCCTCAATCACAAATGTCCTTTTTTTTGAATAGGAAGGTATAAAAAGTTATGAATGTTTTGCTTGTGAAACTTTTAAGTTTATTCATATAAATAAAGTAGGTACTTATTTAATATTAATAATTATCCAAATTATCGAAGAAAGCATTTGAAAATTGATTTTAAATTACTTTATTTTTCTTAAAGTCATTTCAGGTATCTATAAATCTAGGAACAAAACTATTTACGAATAAAAATAATTAAACTTTTTATTGAGATCAAAAAATGCGTTTTTGTCTCAAGTGACAGCGATTACTTTCAAAATTTTTGAAAATTAAATGGCGGTTTAGGATAATTGAAAATTCAAAATTAAAAAAGTCGTTAAGTATTTCTGTTTTAATCATTATCAAACTTTTTTATTTAATTTCTTTAAAATTTAATGTATATGCGATTTACAGCTCATCTTTTCCTAATAAATTATTGAAATCTTTATCTAAGATCTCGCTCATACTTTCACCAGTAATTGTATAGCTATAAAATAAATGGGCAAATACGAAAATGAACAAAAATGTCGCAATATCTCGAAGAATTTTGTTGAAAAGTCCGAGTATTTTCATTAGAATCTGAATGGCGCGTGCATCAAGACCAAGGAACATTCCAATTAGTACGGTAAATTGATTTTGTTGCACTGGATCATCGAGGACGAATGTAGTCATAGTGAATTCGAAAACTTCCCATAATATTAATAAGATGAATACTAAACTTCCAATTAATTTATCCATTCTCAATGCAAATAGCGTATAAGCTATTAATGCAAGGATAACTATTGGATATTTTGATCTGATGAATTTTGAGAAAGGACTTTGTGGAACTTGTTGTTGTTGTTGTGTTGGTTCAGATGTGATGTTTTTATCTTGCTGTAATGTCTTTAATAACTCAAAAACATCTTGATTACTGCTAGGATTTAAACTAGTTGATGCTTCAAATACATCTCTTTCAAACTCTGGATCTGGATACACTCCATTTGTCTCTGCTACTTCCACATTTGGTATTTCTTAAAATAAATATTTTCAAATGTCATGTTTTTTTCTTGACATTTAAGAATTTTGCAATTATTTTGTACCTTCATTATGAACTCGTCCTGTGATCTTTCCAAGACGATTATTGCTGTTCTCCAGTATCCTTCTTCGCCTCGCTTCCGCCTTTGATATAGTAGAATTAACTGTATTTTGTTCAGAATGTTCGGAATTTTCACTTTCCATTGTTTTGAAGTATATTATGAACTGCCGCGCGCGTTACTTCCACGCAAGAGCATACTTCAATTGCGTAATTTCACACCCCGTTACGTACGTCAAAAGGAACACATACATCAATCTTAAATCAATTTCTTTAAATTTAATTATTTTTCGTCATAATAGCCATTTCTGGAATATAATTAAGTGATCAAGTTATAAAATTAAGCATAAAGAATAGATAGCAATTAAAATAAGGTCCAGAAAATGCTCAAGTGAATGATTGTCCAGGAATATGGTGATTTGCTCTAAAAAAACTTTAGTGATGTGTACAAAAAATTAATTTTTTATTTTTCATCACCTTACTGGGACTTTTTGACAGCTTCAATAGCTAACTATCAAATAATTACAATAGACTCAGTGATAACCATAATAAGTTCTTACAAATTGACAGTATTTTTGCATTTTTCGGTAAAAAATTGAGCAAAAAAAAATCTTATTTCGTGTAAAAAGTCTGTAAAAATCGAGTTTAATTAAATTACTTTACATAAATGGATGATTTATCAAGTCCTCCAGCACGAAGTGCTGTATCAACTTTCTTCATGCGATTAGGTCAACGTTATCAATCACTTTTAGGTATGTAGAATCGTCAAAATTTCTTGTTGAGTTTGTTAGACAAATTAAAAATAGATAACGACAGAAAATCCAGTGAAACTATATCGCTTTAACATGATTTCAAGTCATTCACTGTGTATGGTTGTCATTGAAAATGAAAATGTATGGGATATAAGACACGTTCAAGCGGATATTCTAAAATTTCCACAATTAAAAATTTATTAAGAAAGTTAGAAACTCAAGGAAAATTCTCAATGTCATATTAACGGGATTGTGAGTGTCTATATATGAATATCTTATAGTTATCTACACACATTAAATTTACAATGATTTTGCAATAATTGGATTTTTCGGAAATTGTTTAATATGTAAATTGTCGTGTAATCATTCTTTGTGGCTATTGAAGTATCTTTATTGTCAAGCATACTGTCTCCAATGCCTAATACACTTACCCGCATATCTGATAAGAATCCTATTACAGTGAATGAATTAAATCTGTCTAATCGGTTATTGTCTAATGAGTCATACTTACGTCTGTAATTACTGTCTATTGTTTTTTGTAGATAAGAGCACACCACATGCAAAAACGAGATGGATTCTCGCGTTTGTAAATTTAGGATTATTCCTGGCTAGAATAATTACAGTCCAAGGCTGGTATATTGTAACTTATGCTCTTGGTATTTATCATCTCAATCTGTTTATTGCCTTTCTCACACCAAAAATTGATCCAGGACTAGATCTTGATTCGGGTAAGTAAAATAATTATATTGTCATGTGACTGTAATTAATAAAAATTTATATTGTAGATGATCATGATGGTCCAGAACTACCGACGAGAAGCAATGAAGAATTTAGACCGTTTATTCGCCGACTTCCAGAATTCAAATTTTGGTATGCAATTACAAAATCGACAACAATTGCCATTGTATGCACATTCTTTGACGTATTTAATGTGCCGGTGTTTTGGCCGATCCTCGTCATGTACTTTATAACGCTATTTTGTATAACGATGAAGAGACAGATTAAGCATATGATAAAGCATAGATATCTGCCGTTCACTCACGGAAAACCAAAATATAATACACAAGTGACGATTAAATAAATTTTCATCCTCTCGCATATGCATCGCTAATTCTAGTTTTAATTTCAGTTTGATGCTGTAGAAAACGTGTGAATTTTATGTTGTTGTAAACTACTCCTTTCTTCACATGTGCATGATTAATAAGATTCATTGACTTCATTCATGTATTTAAAAAAAGAAAAATATTTAAGAACAAAAAATGATTTAAAGGAAAAAGAAAAGAAAATTGTGTATTTTTTCACTTTTTTTTATTTTTTTCATTCCTTTTCAATTTTTCACGTTTAAATTAATAATGTTTTACAAATATTATTCACATGAATGAATAATAAATGAATGAGAAAAAGGAAAAATAAGACAAATTGAGGAAATTTTTGGAAAAGATATAAAAAAATAATAAAATGCTTGTATGAAGAAGGTTTAAAAAAAAAGGAAGCTACCTGTTGTTTCTTATTACAACGCAAATATTCTCTTGCTACTCTTCATGGATGGAACATACTGTCTTTCAAACATTATATATTCTTCTTTCATTTAGTTTAATAGTACACACGCCAAACAAAAAGTATCATTTTTCAGGCAATAAAGCTGATTAAAATCGATTGCGCTTGTCTAAAACCATACAACAGCTAACAAATTTGGATTCAAAACTGTATAATTGACTTATTTTAACGAACATTTTAAAATTTGAATCATAAAACCCTACAATAGTTATTTTTAGAACTGTATAAATGTGTTTCCGAATTTGTATGGTTTTTAAGGACGTCCAATCGATTTTAGTCAACTTTAACTCATGAAAAATTCTTTCAAATAATTTATAAGCTTTCTTTTTTGATTGTGTCACATTCTCTCTTAAATTAGGAACATAAAATTTTTCTTATTTATCATTTTTTTTTTTCTTTTTTGACAATGACAAAAAACTTCGAATGCTGTTATAGTTTATGAATGAATTACTTCCATAAAAAACTCTAAACTATCATCTTTAATAAATCTTCTTATAATGATAATTTATAATATTCTTTTTCTTTATATAAATATCAATTCAATATGTTAATATATATTATTTAATTAGCTTAAAATGATTTTTCTTTTGATTTATTATTCTTTTGATGCTTAAAAGAAGAGAAACTTTGATGCAATAACAACTTTTTGATTTATGAGAAATTATTATAAATGAGGATTGATAAAATATAGGAAAATTTATTAAAAACATTTTTGAGATTTTTCTTTCTTTTTTGCAGAGGTGCAAAACATGACCTGCCACAGGCAAAAACCAAACAATTCCTTAATAATTTATAAAGTTTTTCTTACAAAACCATACAAATCATCAAGAATTTGTAAGGTTTTTGTGTGTGCCAGGTGCCTGTTTCGCAACTCTGATCTAAAATTCAGTGTCATTTCCCTTAGATCCATCAAAGTTAACAACACTGCAATAATATCGATTAAAGTAAATAGACGGATTATGAATGAGTGATTTAATTAATCATTTATGAATGAATTTGGACGAAATTAAATATTTTATATATAGCCATTATCAAGGGAGCGAGAATCCGTAGAAAAAAAAAGCAGTTGTCTATCGCTAGGTATATTTATAGAAAATACGAAAAACATAACTTTTCGGGTTTCGTATATGATTTTTTTCTTCTGAGAATTAAAAGTCCTTGATTCAATTAATAAGTGGATCGACGAATTCCGATTGTGATGAATTACTGAAGCTAATGTAGGTCATGAGATTATTTTCTTTTTTTTGAATTGGCAGTAAATTTTGGAAGAATTTTACATTTTTATTTGGAATTTTCGCACTCCCTTTTTTGGGAATTGTTTGGAAATGATGTAGATGTAAAGATTCTGGATTTTGGAGTCTTCTATCTTGTCTCTTTAGAAATATTTGAGTCATCCTTGATTTGAAAATTGTCAAATTCATTTCATACAAGATTCAAATTTCATTTTGTAACGGATATTTTTCATACAAAATGTAAACAATTCAATTTGAATTGGATTTTTCAAGAATTAAGTAACAATTTAGATTGAAGACTACCTCTATGACAATCTTGCAGTCTACCTCATAGGTCTACATTCAATAAGACACCCTTTTTTGTCCCCATTAATATTTGGATTAGTCACAAAACAGAGAATACTAGTTGGTGATAAAATGCAGTAGGTTTTTAACAATTAATGCATGAATGAGATACCTAACAGGCAATTAGCATGCTTTTGAGAGCATACTCTATGCCTACAAAGTGGAAGTAAATACAAAAACAGAAACTTTACATCACATAGTTCACAAACAACCCCAGTCTACGATTATTTGGTTTGCATAATAATAATTAAATATCAATTGTAGATTCTAACACAGAAAAGTCTGTTAATATTGCAGTTTTGAGACAAAAACACATAAACTTGTTGCACTGATGCGAATAGTTTATAGCATTGTATAGTAAAAAGAAGTGTATATCTGTTGCGTATATATTTTTGATATTGTAATCTAAATTGTGTGTATAATGCTGAGAAAAAACTTGGGATTAAATTAGTTAATGCTGCTTCTTATGCGTGGAAACATGAATTAATAATGTATGTATCTACGATTACGCATTGTATATATTAACATCTTCATTCATATATGTATAATATCTAATTTAAACCCTATTATTAGTTAATATCGTCAAATAAATTGTGCAATTATTATTTTTTTCATCATGTTTCTTACTTCCTTCACACATGTATATCATGAGAAAGTCGAGATTTCATGCAAAAAAATCATGTATAAATACAGAGATATAAATAGAAGATTTTTTGTTGGGGTAGTAAAATGCTACATAATTAGGAAAAAGGGAAAAACTAGAGTAGAGAGAGAGAAAGAGAGAGAGAAAAGTCATCTCGTCACTTAATTTTTACACAGTAATTGGTACCCATATTGATGAAAATTATTATTATTATTAGTTATATCCGATTCTTTTCTTGTTTTTCATCTTTTGAAAATCTTTATCGATTTTTCATCTTTAATTATATTGACTACAAATTTCTACTTCATCGTTTAATCTTCAAATTGATTCATTTTTAACAAATTAATTGGCGTCATCCTATGACATTAGTTTCATATTTCAAGCCTTTGAGCGATTCAGTGAACAATTCTTAGTGGTTTTAAATTCGTTATATGATATTTTCCAAGGTAGAATTACTTGATTGATACTTGAGATAGTTGAAATTTGTTGTGGCTTATAAAAGACTTTACTATTTGACTGATTCAACAGCATGGATTAAGTTTATATCAAAAAAACTTATTAGATAAGGTTAGATTTGATGAGATTTGAGACTTTAAGTGTAGATTGTTCTAGACTTTGTTGTCAAGATCATATATTATAGGAAACTCGAGTTTAGACATTGTGAATCTAATACTTAGAGTCAATTTCAAGTTCCAGAACAATCTAGTAGGCGAATAAATGGATAGTTTATGAAATCAATTAGCTTGATAATGAGTTTCTGTTGATAAGGATTGAATTCAGATCCATAACTGGTTATACAGTTGGAGATTTCTACATACAGTCTTTGATCTCTGCCATTTGATCAGCTTACTAACTCATGACATACTTCGTAGATCAGTGGTTGGCAAACTGTTTGTCGCGGCACACTTTGATGGTAAATCTCGACCAAAACCGCACAATATATGCGGTTCATGTAATTTTTGATTGTTCCGCGACACATAGGTTGCTCACCACTGCCTATAGATCAACAAATCAACTTTCTATCTCAAATATCACCTGATCAACTTTTCAAATTAAATTTGATCATCTTGGAATTCTTCTCTGACACGATACAATCAATGCCTACTAATCTATTTTGATCATTTCACTTCACTTCATCGCTCATTCACTTGAAATTGTTAATTTTTATAAAGTAAATTTTGATTTTTTTCTTCTTTTTATGTAAAATATTTCATCTCTTATTGAATTGATTCTGTTTATCATGTTTAGTTTAAAATATACAGGCCCTGCCCCACGCTGTCGATATTTTTTATCGCGCAATTAAGTAAGATTTTCGATTGAGTGTGGAGATTATTTCGAAAGGCTCAGTCCGAGATTCAAATTGTTGTCACAAATGTCATTGCCTAAAAAAATTTATCTTTCTCTCCATATTTTGGGATGTCCTTAACTTATTTCTTTTCAGCACTTGTTCACAACTTTTCTCTTCAAAAAAATTTCACACACAAAAATTTTGATCGCAATTTTTTTTTACGTTTATAAATTTGTTTACTGTTTTGTTTGTTAGCATATCCATCGAAAACTCAGAGTTAAAAATCTTCAATCGCAGATAAAAAATAATCAAAGTAAAAGGCGTCTCTTGATGTCAATTTTGGTTGTGTTTCTCTTATGTTAATTATTGTAAAATTGAATTGACAAATCAACATACGATATCAGGCAGGGACCTAAATGATTTCTAATCGCGGATCGCTGACGCTTCGTGAACAATTTTTCGTTCTTTGTAGTAGATCTCTTCTGATTCCTTGTCGCAGAGAAGGAGAACGACTGCGCCGAATAGGAAGATTGCTGCTCCCCAGCCTAAAAAATGAGATTTGGATAGACATTAGTTTTATAGTAGATAGATAAGCACTTAGAATAGTGGAAATTCATTAGCATGGTGTGAATCTAGTCAGCTCAACAGGAATCAATACTACAATATCCAATCGAATGCAGTTTATTGACTAAGATATCAATCTGAGCTAACCTAGTGTTCAACTTCAAAGAAAACATGATTTTCGAACTTCCCTTTGGCAAGAATACTGCTTAGCAAGCTGTCTAATTAACCAAAACCACATCATACATCAGTGATGGACAACCTGTGTACTGCGGCACACTAGTATAGCTCCAAAATTCATTAAAAATGTCATGGATTACCACCAAAGTATGCCGCGAAAAATAAAATGTTGTCCATCACTGTTTCACATCATTTATACCCCAAGCCATTCCCAGAATGTACTTGCCAAGCCACACCAATTCAATTAAATAATCAATAATACATACCAACACCATAAGCCCATCCAAACTCCCAAACCGATCTGTTTCCTTGCGATAGCTCGGTTGCAAAGCACACAGGATATAATATAAGTGCCACAAGTAATGACAGAAGGGATACAATCATCACTAAAACAGCAATGCGATAAAATTTGTATTTTAAATTGGCCTCAAGTGTCTTTAAGCCAAATCCAGTAAGGATTGTCGCAATGGCATCTGTAATTAGTGTAATTACGCAAAGGATAGCTGTGGCTTTAATATAAACTAGAAAATAAATAAATTAAGGAATAAATTAGGATAATTTATCATGAATTAAGGTCTATCAATAACTTACATTTATCTCGACTATCATAACACTGTCCTGCTGCCTGATCTAAGTTAAATGGAATTGGCCCTTCAGCATTAGCTGCTATACAATGAACAAAAAGTCCTTGTCGCCAGTCTGTTGATAAGAGCCAATCAGTTGATGTAAGTGCCATAAGCATTAATACTACTACAATAATTCCACATATGAATGCAATGACTTTTAAGGGTCTTGTGATTGTTATTGTTTCAATGGTTGTGGTGGGCGCCATCATTCCTTCAGTTTGCTGTTGATTTCTATATTGAGAGTTAAATTATTGTGTAAATTAGAATTTATGCATGAACTGAGGTCGACAGAGTAATAATATAAAGTAAATAATGTTAATTAAATTTAATTCATCACAGCACGACATTAAGTTATACTCACATCTTAATTTTTAGAGTAAAAAGAGCAGATTCTTATTTATTTTTTTGTGTTATGTTTTGATTGAAATGTAAATCAGTCTATTCTTCACTTAATATATATATCTGTTTCTTGTGAACGTCTTTCTTTCTTTTTTTATGTCTGAACTTTATTAAATTATTTTTTTTTGTCTTGCCTGCTTTTTTTTTTAATTTTAGCAAATTTTCTTCTTCGTTTCACGAATTTTTTTTTTCTTTTTAATGAGAACTAATTGGGAGCAAAAAATGTCTTTAATAGCTTAGCTTAGCCTGTTTTTTATATATATATCTACTTGTTAGCAATAATAAAATGTTAATCTGTAATTAGATAAAAAAAAAAAGTAATATTAAGGTATTATAAGGCACACACAATATGTCACTAAATAAGTTATGATCACTGACAAAGAAGTTCAGCAATTGAAGGTCATCCACACAATAATATAGCACTTAAAATATTTGAGGTCTTTCTGTCGTATTCCTGTTTTCTTTTTTTTTGGTGTTGAGAATGAGAGTAAAGCACTAACTGAATTATGCCAGTAATATGAATCATCTGTCCACATTGCGTGTATTATTTTGAGATTTTATTTTAACTACTCTCACAGCAGTTCGTATCGTGTATAATATGAGAGCGAGTGAGAGGTATGAGAATTTATTTTATGACATTTTCGCGCGGCATAGAGGCACAATAAGGCGAAAAAAATGAATTTAAATCAAGATTACAAATATATACCTTCTGGTTGGTATATTGGATGGGATGATGACGATGAAGGGCGAAATATGAGGAGTCTGGCAAAAATGTTTACAATAGCAAAGCAACCACACTAAATAATACCAACACATGCACGACACCGAGTATAATCTTCAACTTAAATATGATTTTTTTCTTTCTTTTCTGTTCGTGAATTTCGCTATTTTTAGATTTATATTAAAGGAGAAGAAATTTTATATATTTTTTTAGCATTTTCCTTCCTTTTTTTCATTTTTTTTATGATTCCTCTCAACTTCCTCACGATAAAGCATAAATCATAGCTGTTACATTAAGATTATAAAAGTAGTACACACGAAAAATTGAAAAAAGAAAAAAAATTGCGCACTTTTGGCATCTCTCATTTCTTTACCTTGATTTGTATAAGTCAGCATCATCAAATTCTGGATAGTTGTGAAAATTTAGACTTTCCACTGATCCACCATCAATTGATCTAGAATTATTGATAATATTCATTATACACATTCATGATTTAAGCACTTAAAGTCACTGGGAGTCGCTAATTTTCACAAAAAGTTGCAATAATTTGCAAAAATTCAGAATGTAGGACAAGAGAAAAAAGAGATTTCACTAAAATTTTTAAAATATCCATCATTACTCACTGCAAACCATATATTTTCATCAACTGATCAGTTTTCTTATCATTTAACGATGCTTTTAAGACATTTGTCATAGCTTTCTATCTGTTTAAACACTGATAATAAGTAATATCTAATTTTTATTGTATCTTTTATTATTTTTTTGAATGCACTGAATATTAGGGGGAATGGATGCTTAAGAAACTGCTTATTTCTATTTCTACATCCAAACCGATTCGAAAAAATGTTCAACGGTTTTTTAAAATTTGAATTTTTTCTTCACCTTACTACCCCTTTTGTTGTCAACACTGTGATTCTTTAGAAATATTGTTTTTAATTGATTTATCTAGTCAATTAGCTTAATTAAAAGTTGATTTCATAATTACTTAACAGTTTGTGATCAAATGAACTGGTTGTCAACGGAAAACATTCACTCAATGGGTGGCAAACTTGATATTATCTAGGAGATATCATTTATTGGTGATATTGAAGAAAGGTTCTATCAATTTAGCAGTTTTGGAGTCAAATATGGTTTCTAAGGAACTGACTAGCTAAGCAATGGAAGTGGCAACATAGTAGGCATTGAAATCCATAGCAAAAGTATTTCCGTTTTACAGATCAACAGGTTAGACACTTGTAAAACATAATAAAGGAAACTTAATTACTTGCTGCAACTATGTTTCAATGCGGAACTTGTAATACTGTAATCAAACAGCTCCTGGCTATAACAAATAGTTAGTTCATTCTGTCCGAAGTTGACCAAATGTCAAATGAGTATCTCTTATACTTCGAATTGTATGTTCCGAACTTATTTACACAACTTTAGCTGTAAGGACAATCAGACTAGAAATGTTAAGGTTAACATACAACTATTACCAAAGTCAACTTGTTAAGTAATCAATTGAACTAGTATTCAGGAAACATTAAGTATGATCCAGTGAGTTCCACGGAAAACATTCCTCATAAACAGACATCGCAAAACGGAAATTAACCTGAAAGAAAAATCACAACAGAGGATATCCTCTGCCAATAATTTATTAGTTATACTTAAAAGACTGACTTTATTTTTCAATTCGTTTTATTTTCCCCAAAAAAATACAGTATCAATATCAATATTATACGTTTTCTTGTAAATTTGATTACATTTACAGGATATGTGTATTTGATATCATTTGTAAAGCTCGGATTTTCCGTTTCATGGTTCTTATAGTTATCAATTTAATTACATCAAAATCGAATGATACAACTTTTATTACTGTTTAATCATCACATGTAATAAGGGACGAATATTATCTACCGAGTTTCTGATTCTCTTAAATGATAAAAAGTCAGTTTTACAGCTTCATGGTGACTCAATGTTAAATTAGAAAATCACCACTAAGGTCCCATATGAGAATCACACATTTATTGTGGAACAAAATAAAACAGAACAAAAAAAAATTCATTTCCGACTTAAAAACGAACGAGGACAAAAAGAAGGAATTAAAAAATTTTTAATCTTTATACTTTAATGCTAGGAAAGTAAATAATGTACAAGAAAAGCTTATGTCTATTCGTTTTGCTCAAGGATTTTGTTTAAATCCTCACAAATCTTTGCCATCACTTCTTTATGCGGACCATCGTGTCGGAAAATTGACTCAAGAAATTGTGGATCATTAAAACAATCGAAAATCTCATCGATCCTTGCTAAGCTCTTATCTGTTAAATGATTCCTAACAATATCTTTAAGTAGTTGATGTATCTCTGATATGAGTTTTTGCAGGTAGTTTAGGTCGAAACTGAAATCCACTTCAAAGAAACTAATAATTGACATTTGAAGTTTGAGGAATTTCTTGTAAAAGGTGTCGGTTTTTTTGGTCTCATCCTCGGTGAAGCAGTTGTTCTTTTGGAGAATTGCTGGAATGATAAGAAAGGATTCATTAGGATATGATTGGATTTTGAGGTTATACACGGGGTTCGAACAGGGTTTTGAGGTTATCTGAGTGATTCCACCTTTAAGAAGGGTGTGAAACTGATCAAAAGGTGGTCGATCAGTTCCGCATCCTTATTGTCCATCCATCCCTGATCGTGGATTGCTTAGCACTGTCACTAACTGTCCCTTAACTCACCTATTTTTATCACAATTTTAATAATATTTTTGACGAGTTTCTCTGCATCCTTTTTACTTCCATACTGTTGCTTTGTCAAGCGATATACATTATCAAGAAGTGAGGACGTTGTCTCATCTATAAACACTTTTGCAACGTTTTTTGATGCCATTCGACTGAGAATTTTCTTTTGCGCCCTAAGGCCAATGTCCTTTGCTTTGAATGCATTATCCGTCATGACTAGATGTAGGTAAACGAATGTGAGAAAATAAATTATTTATATTTTATTTGAATAAAACATGATACAATGAATTTGAAATGAAATAAGAGACTAGAAACTTGGATAAAGAATAATTTTTTGTTTCTTTCTATTTGGTGCCGAGCCTTGTGTGATGGATGTGTTATGTTTATGGTGTTATCATTATATCCCATTATGATTTGTTTCTACATGATAATGATAGTTAGGATACCATAAAAAGTAATTAACCAGTGCGCTTTTTAAAGTTTTTAATGATATTAGTGAGTTTTGAAATTTTTAACGACTTTTTGAAATTTAAAATTTCATTTTTGAGAAATTAGTAAGAATATTTTAGTTTTTTTATTAATTTTGATGAGTTATCACTTAAATACTGTGAAATTTAGCTACACAGCCCAGTTAATCAATAGATCAAGATCCAAACTCTCAAAAAGTCAAGATCCAGAATACTTTATTGAAGTTATAATTAGCCAAAATTGACAATAATGCGTCAAAATATTAGAAAATCGATTAATTTGAGGAACATTATGAATGATTTAATTACAGCTCGTTATTGAAAGCTATTATTGCTTTGATTCAAGTTTCAAATGACCAATAAATCAATACTAAATAGTAATCTACGAAATTCATGCAAACAATTCGTTAATCTACAGAATAAAATAAAGAAAATTCCAAATTCGCTACAGTTAGTTAATTGGATTACACCCAGAGCTATCTATTTCTTTAATTACGACAGTAAAATTCTTACCTGTGTTGACCATCGTTTTTGTCTAGCAAAAATTTATAGTCTGTAGATTTATATTCTTATTCAAATTTTGTGTTTCTCCCCACAAATGTTAAAAAATTATAATTAAAGTGCAAGAGGAATGACTAGATGCTATAACTTTTTTTTATGTCTTTATGAGGTGAGAAGAGAGAGGTAGAAATAATGACTGCAAGGAAATGATTCTTTTTTTCCCACGCTGTAGCTTCAATTTTCACATTTAAACGTGAAGCTATTACAAATAAAATGATCCTGATGATTTTTCTCGTTTAATGAAGCTTCTATGGTTTCTGTGTATGTTTTGTTTAAAGCTCCTGATAATGACAGTAGAAGTGGGGTAAAATAAACAGGGCAAGCAGGAAAAACGCTTATGGAAAGGATGACGATTATGATCGTAAACAACTAAAAATAAAGAAATAAAGAAAAAATCCCGTAAATGAGAAAATTAAAAGCTTTGTAAAATAAAGGAACTGAAAAAGTGGATTCAAGTACATAATAATAAAGATATCTATGGAATATTCTACCGACAATATGTAGGAGGAATCAATAAAAAAGCTAATATTTTTTCTTCTGCGAATTTAATGTTTTGATTTTCAATAGGTACGCTGTATTCAAATGTATTGACTATCCCAGTGGGAATTTTATCAGTCAACAATCTACAAAATTCTCAATAATTCATTAGTGCAATGGAAAAGTCAATTCTTGGTATTTACAGGGTGTATTTTTCTTTATAATGCATTATTAAATTATTTATTTGCTGTTTTGAACTTGACTAAGGTTTCTTTGTTGTTGTTTTGAAATTATATGCAAAGGTTGCTTTGAGTATGAGTAAAGTTTTCGGAGAATTTCGCTCGAAAAGAAGTGATTTCGACCTTCACCCTGGATATGTCCTTTCAATAGGAAGAACCTTGTCGCAGTATACAAAATCAGCAAACTGGAAATTCAGATTCTTTTTTGCTATTGTGTTTAAATTCAATTCCCATTTGAGATTGAACTCTTTATCAACAGTGGTGGGCAACCTTAAAAATTGTTGACAATACCGTGTACGGTTTCGGTCGAGGCTTGCCAACATGATAAGGCACGAAAAAGAAATGATAGCCCATCACTGCTTTATAAATTTGATGGATTAATGTCAAAACATCAAGAATCTTTCACTCGTACCTGTCGGCAACATATATCTTATCCAAGTGAAGCTTCAACGGAATTTCCAAGATAATCTGTTCATTAATTAACGAATAAAAAGTAATGTGTTTTTGCGGATTTCCAAAAGTGAAATCTTCTTACTGTAATTTCATGCCTAGTGAGTATTTCTACATAAAGAAAAAAATGCTGCAGCTTATAAATTAGCCATAACAAAAGAAAAAAGAACGAAAGTTTTTTATGAAAAGGAAACGAAAAAATTAACTCATAAAAAATGAAGGCTTTGCAAAAAAATATTTTCCGCAAGGCCATCTTTGATTAGTTTTTCCAACAATCAAGGTTAAAATTAAGTAACATCAATAATTGAACCTCAAGCTTATAAACCAATAAAAATTTCTATAAAGGAAGGAAATGCATAAATTATTATTTCAACGAAAATGATAAGAACGATCAATATGAAGAATTATTAGCTATGAGAACATAAAAAAAGCTGATGAAAGTATTCATAAAATTCATTACAACCCGCATCGTCACCATTATTACATTTTTTTAATGCTTTCTTCAATAAACTTCGCGTAATTTATGAAATGAATATATTTCTACATGAATAAATAACCCCATAAGCAGCTTCAAAGTTATTTCTTTCCTGAGCAACACACACGGAGCTTTTAAGGTTCCGATAAAGCGCTTTTATTGATACCAAATGGAAGTTACTTTCGTTTGGCGTCCAACTGGCTGCCAAAATAGGCAGCTTCCATTTAGTGTTAATAAATGATGATTTAGCTGAACCTTTAAAGCAAAGTTGCAAAAAGGCACCTGCCATAGGCAAAAACCGTACAATTAGATGATAATTTGTATGGTTTTGTAAAGAAATTGTATGGTTTTTGCCTGTGACAGGTGTCAGTTTTGCAACTCTGCTTTAAAGTTCTATGACGGAGCTTTCTTCATTTGTGTCGCTCGGGTCTATGAAGCATAAATTATAAGCAGGTATGAGCAAATGAAAGAAGCTTTAAATGTATGTATATCGTGATTGTTTTTGGTTTCGTGATGTTTCATCAAAGTGAAATTATAAGCACAAATAAAATACCCCAAATGCAGAATTTTCCATTCGTGTTTATCGTACACGTGCAGTTTATATTCATAATATAAAAAAAATATATAATAATGATATTGTTCTATTCTGCTATGTACATAAAATGGAAACATAATAGCCATCGAGTGTAGTAAGTACATAAATCTATATAACATTGCAGGTAACATTAATTAACTCATTTTAAGCATGTGGTTCTGTATTTTGAAATATGAGTGTATAAAGATAAACAATTTGTGCTACAAAATATGAGTTAATTTTGTCAAAACAATAAACACCAAATAACAATTAGGAAAAGACAATTGAACATTATTGACTTACATAAGCAATTTGAACAATCTGATGATATTTTCTGAAATATTAACCATGTCTCTATGTCAATTAAATTCGAATTCATGTTTGTTTCCACCCGTCACCAAAACAATTTTAAGACAAATTTTTATTTTTTTTTCTAGAATGTGTAGAAATTGACAGTAATGCTTAAAGGTCGAAAGCTTTTGTGAGGGAAATAAATAAGAAGAAATGGAAAGAGAAAGAATATTGTTATAAATAATTAATTAATTTCTATGATTCATAATAATCAATATGAAGCTACATCAAGTAACTAAAAAGATTTTTAACGGTTATAATATATTTGAATCGTAGTATTCATGAATAGTTGACAGCCCCTTATTGTTTTCAGTTTCAATTCATAATTCAGACTAAAAACACACAAAATTTACTTTAATTTAATTATTAGACACAAATAAGTAAGTAATTAGCTATTAAACAGTTAAATATTGTCAAAATTTGGACATAAAATTCCGATAATGTCAAAAAATCATTATATTTGCAATCAAAACCTTTATTTACCCAAATTATCAAAATATGTTATCTTTATCATTGTCAATTAATCATTAAAGGTTGCCAATTAGCTGAATAATATATGGCACTTAGAGAAAAAAAGTTGCTTGCCTCAATCAGGTAAATAATGTGAAGTTGACGAGCTTCGTTCAGTCTCATTTCATGCTAGCTTTATAGCACGACATCTAACTTTTACATTTTTAATTTACATCCATTTACTACACCCTAAAAAATTCCATATACACAATAGTAGAGCACGACAGAAGTTTATTAATTAAAAAATCAATTCACAACAATATAGAATTAGTGGCTGCACATTTTCCAATTAAGAGCTTGTCAACGCTCTTACACCACTTTATTTATTCGTTTGAGAAAATCGTCTGTACAAAATCTTTAATTGTAAAGAATTCTGTTAAAATAGCATTTTTTCTATTGATTTTAAAAAAAGTACGTCAATCGAAGAGCTACGACTTGTTATAGTTTCATGAGTTGAGGTCATTCAAAGAGAAGTAAAAATGGAAATCATTAGCTTTTTTTATTACTAATCAGTTGGTTACTAGAGGTGTCGAGAATCGTGTTAAGAATGCAATTAAGGGTTAATTAGAATAAGAAAGCATAAGGACTGAAGGTTCATCAGCTCAGAAATTTGACATTGAAATAAATTAGTAGACAGGCAGTATCAAGAGAAAAACAATTATGCAAATTATCGCATTATTAATCATAATTAATTGAGTTAAGAACAGCTTATTTACAATGATTTGTAGGAATTTGCATTTTTTGCTGTAATTCCAAAATTGCTTTTTGGAAATTCCCATCAATCAACAAAAGTTTGGAAGTCTCTTCCATCAGCTATCCTTGCTACCAAATTAAGCAAGCATCAATGGCCTCACGGCAATTAGTAAAACTCATTTCTCATGACTTTTTAGATGAAATTGGAAAATATAAACATACAAAAAACAGTTTTAAAGGCTAAAACAAATCAAGGAAATATTGAAAATCAATTATTTTTCTATTTTTAAAACAAAAAATTCGCGATTCTTTCGACAAAAAATGCTAACGTTTTAAATACCATGGGAAGCAGCAACAAACACATTTTTAAGCATAACAACAATTTTCATTGTTTAAACAATTTTTCTTTTCTTTTTCGCAAGAAATTTTTAGCCATCAAAAAATATTTCGGGGTTTGTACGTAAATGACGTCAACATTCGTTTTAGAGTTCATCCTCACTTCTAGATTCCTTTGGAATAGCTAATATGAACATTTTGGAGCAGGATCATGAGTCTGAGTAAGAAAACCGAATTGACGTCATTTACGGACGATCCCCATTTGAGGAGAAAAGATTCTCAAAGTGAGAACACACTAAAAATAAAGAGTTTAAAACCTTTTTCTCGATCGAAGAAATGAAGATTAAGTAATGCAAAATGGAATGTGGGATGACGCATAAAGTCATATACATACGATACAATGCTTATGGAACATTCAGATAAATAAGAAATGAAATATGACCTTTTAAGAATTTCTGATTTACAAAATTCCTGAATGTTTTTCTCTCCGGAATAAATAGACATGTTAATTTTTCAACAATGTTGATCATCTTGGAATTGCGATTTAAATTTTTCATTAAGCGAATGACGGAGACGATTGTAGCAACCCTTAAATAAACGCCTTCTATTTTAATTAATTCTCAGGTTTCAAACTCATTAAAACGTTTTCTCATCCATGGATTTTAAAAACTTTCCTTTCCTTTACATTTTAACATAGATAAAGATTAACTTTCAAGCACAATGCACATGATTTATGACAATAGTAGTCATTCGCATGTACTGAATAAGCAGTTTTGGATAACACAGCTTGATTCATTGAGGATGACAAGATAAATATGGCAACTTTATAAAATACATATTAAATATGTACATAATGTAATGATTACTTAACTCATTCAACGTAGTTCCATTTAAATCGATAACAAAATAATATATGTATGTACCTCCACATCCCCCATGAATTATTATCATTTTAGAGATAACATTTTTTTATTATGTAAGCCAGCAATACATTTTCCATAATAATTGATTGCCATTCTGATTTAGAGTTCATAATCAAATTTATGGTTTTTGGTACCAGAAGGAGATTCTATAATAGACAGTTTTTATAATGAGCTTGTCAGATTTGAGTTTTTCAGTTATGGAAGGTTTAGGTAGATTTTTTGGCGCCAAATTTAGATTGCTGTGATTTGAATGTTTTGAAACGTGAATTTTCTTGAGTTATTGACTAGTCATGAACATTCAGAGTTAAGGAAGAACTTTCTTGACAGGAAGACAAGTGGTAAGGAGTAATTGAGTAGCATATCCACCCCTAACAGGCAAAAGGTATGCTTTCATGGTACAGAATTATTAGGACACCTGACTCTTGAGTCTAAATGGTCTGATATAGAATACTTAGCATAACATTAAGTAAATCACGTACTTGACCAGTGATTCACTTCGTACCCGAAATCTCCAGTAATAATTTTATAGGTCGGCAGACTAAAGGAATGTCTACATCACTCAAATGCACTTGCGGATCGTTTAATGAACATCAAAATTTTAATTTTCAAGTTTATTGACAAAATTCCCAACTGGAATTGCATCATCTTAATTAAAAATTGGTAAATAAGCGTGGGGATCTTTAAATGAGCTTGATTCATATCATACAATGAACAACTACGTCATACTGTATGTAAAGTAATATAGTTATCCAAACATCACAATCAGAAATGAAACATTTATTGTGCATAAGTGAATAATATTCAGCATTATTCATCAAAATTACAGCTACATAGTATAATTTACAAGGAAAAAAATTTCCATAAAATTAATACGTAAATTGAAACTGTATCTTTATTTCCTTTAATTTTCTTTTTCACTGCTTTTGGACTGTGTTTTACAGGGAAATTTAATTAAGCCTTTTTCTCTCATTTCCTCTTTATGCTACATAGCACAAACATTAAACATGAAAAAATCATGGTAAAAAATTAATTGAATTTAATTTTAAAGGAATTAGTGCTTAACAAAGCAGCCTAAAAATACCCTTAATTGTAATTTATTCTTGGAAAAGAGGATGTGATGTGATTTAATAAAAATTTACGTCATTCTGATAAGAAATTTGTTAGGAAATCAACAATTGAATTTATGAGTTCATGCCAGGTCTTGATTTACATGCGTCAGTGGTTCTGAAGCTTTGGTGTCTTATGGTATAGTAGATTTGTAAGCTGAAGTGACTCACAGTGATCCAGTTTAACTCACAGATGCAGTATCAACCCACCCAGTAGTTTAGGACTCAAGTCTTGAGGTTTGATCGGATCCAATCTATATTGCTGGACTTAAAGGGTGTTAGGTAGACTAACCTTTGTATAGTTGGGCTAGTTAGATTCGAAGAAACAAGATTCATGTTCAATTTAGTCAAATAAGTAAGATGCTTGGATCAAATCGGGTTTGGTTATCCGCATGTCGTGGGTTCGAATCCAGTCAAATCCAAATTAGTCCTTTTTCGGAAGTTTAGATGCTTTGTACTGCTTGTACGAGATCAAGTCATGATTTGGCCTCAAGAAAGTCACTGTCTATTGATTCCGATGAAACAGTCTGAGCACTTCTGTCACATTTTCATGTAGAGGAATTGATTTCTCTTCTTTTCCTACAAAACATTCATGTAAATTTCAATTGATAAAAAAGAAGAGAGGAAAAACCCAATCTCGAGGCACTTGAGTTGTGAATTTTCAATACACATTAAGGTGCATTTTCTGATAACAGAGAAAATAATGAATGTAATAACATTTTTTTTTTGTGATATGAATATATTGAAATGTAGAGCTGACGAGTTTGATATTGCTCTATAGATACGATGATGTGAAGAATTCTCATTTTCAATCAATCAACTGCCATTATGTTGACATCTTCCTTCATTTTCGTCACATTGTCAGTAGCATGTAAAAATATTTAGATATTTGGGCAGAATCGTATTCGAATATCGAATACAAATATTCGGTTTCGAATGCATATTCGCAATATTCAAAAAAATTCCGTTGCATTTCAAAGAGATTTCTACTCACATTTGTGCAGTATGTATTTCATACAAAAGTTGATCAAAAATCCTTTTTTGCATATTTCAGGCAAAAAATTAGAAATTCTCAATAAAATTGCATTAATGCATCATCATTCTTTCATAAGAACATTATTCCGAGTCATAGATACATGTTTTAACACTAACTAAGATTTTATCATTTTTTGCCAAAAATAAGCAAGATTGATCAACTTTTGTATGAAATTACATACTTCACAAAAACGATAAGAAATGACTCTTTGAATAAATCAAATACAACGGAATTTTTTTGAATAAGCTTCAATATGCATTCGAATATATTCGAATATTTTGTTCATATGCGAATATATTCGAATATATTTATAAACATTCGGTTTAATACGCATAATTTAAAGATCATCGGCAATATTATACGACACGTGAATGGGTGGATATGCCTCACTTTACAAGATGTCTTTTTTCTGTGTCAAAAGCTTCAATAGTCTGAATTTTGGGTTCAATTTAGATCACATGGTGTCAATTTGCTTTTTAGGACATGGAGTCTGGAGATTTCTTTATTATTTATTATGTCCTTGATATGTGGAACAATGAAATGGACGTTAATTCTCAGAAATTTGAAATTTCCCGCACTTTTTCAATTTGTTTGTTTACATTTTTCAAATTACATTTGTATTGAAATTTTTACTATTTTTGAGCATTTCACAGCCTTTTGATATTGGGAAATGGTTTTAATAGAAGTAATTGACATCTGTTATTGTACTTAAGTCCATTAAAGTGTTTAATAATATCAAAACAAGTCAATATTAGTAGTAATTTTATCGATTCAGAAAAATTGGGTGATTTATTAGAATTTTGCATGACTGGATCTTTAACGTCCATCCAAAAATATTCCATTAAATCCAAGTGAAAGCAAGAAGCAAATTTAATTTAAAAAATGGCAAACTTTAGATTACTGCGATGATAAAGTCCTTGTTCAAACAGAAAATAATTTTAAAATAACAATTTTATTCTTATCAACTTTATATAGCTTCATATTTCAAGTGAAATGATATAAAGTTTTATCATGGAATTGATGTTCTGTTGTTTAAGTTATCAAAAAAATATTTGCACACATGTGAAGCGTTTTTTCTTTTAAACAAGAGATACGCAGACTGTGTTTTTTATGGAAACACCTATGTGGAACAAAGTTTGAAATGTGGATAATATTTGCTGTGGTGAAATCAATTCTCAAGAATTTTAATTAGTGCTTAAATGATGAAATAATCGTTAATTAGTGAGCTATTCAGATTCCACGGAAAATTAACCTCAAAGAAATTAATCAAAACCTTATTATGCTGAAAATGCCACATTATTTCGTTCTGAATATCTCCTGATTCAATTCATGCAAATGCTTATTGCTCAAAGAAAGTATCTACGCAATTTCAGACATCAAATAGGGAGTAATTGAGCGAGAATATCAAATTTTATGTCACGCCAAATTTGTTGTTTTGTCATGGATCTGAAAATTAATTTTAAAGTCGTCAATAAATCGGATTGAATGTCGAATGTGCTGTATATGTATGCACAATTTTCAGCGGTTCAGATTACGTGGGATATATTGTGACCTATGATGTGGTAATAGAATATTTATTGTTATTTATCTAAATTTGTGAATTTATTGTTAAATCTTGGGTGATCTTTTTGAAGATTTGATAGTAAGCAGCCAACTTAGGTGGATACAAATTGAATAAACTTCAAATTAGGTTTGGAAAATGTAAATAAGACTAACTTTTGATAGAAAAATACAAAAACTCAATAATGGAAGTCTAAATTGACGCTAATCTCAATCTATTTATGCCATACATACTCTACCTAAATAAGAATAGAAGATTCTTCGTGCCAAAATAAGAATCATTGACATACAATATTCAATTTACAGTTCTTCAAAGATAATTGAGACTAGATTTCATCTTCAATTACATTTTAACGGGAAATATCCATTAATTCTCGATTCTAATGACTCATGAACTATTAAATGAATGCACCTTGTACATCAAGTCTCACTAATACATATCAATATCCAAAATTCCTTTGACATTACCGCTTTCTTGTTAATAAATATTTTGTCATTTTGTGAGTAAATAAATTGATACCGATAAGAACCTGCTTATATGTTATGATAAAAGACAGTTCAACTTATATGGTTTATGACATTGACGTGTAAAGTTTCAGAAACCATCCACAAAAATATTTACATCGTAAATACGATAAACCCGCATCTTATAAATATCTCGTAAGGAACGAAAAAGAAAACATTTAAAAAAATGTTTAGCTGTAAAATTCCAAATACGGATCAAGGTCTGTCTTCTTCAGCTTTGAAGTATGTTTGTTGTGTATTGCACAAATACGCTTATTTAGATCACCCACGTAATTATCTACGATAATGCTAATGACTTAAAGGAATTTACAAGAATTTTTTCACTTCCACAGTGCTAAAAAGGTCAAAAGAAATGAGAATTTCGAGACGAGAGACGAATGTATATGAATAAATTTGAGTTGCTTAAACAAAATAAATTCATGAAATGTTAATTAAGAATGCTAAAAGATGGGAAGTTTTTGGAAGTAAATTTTGGGAAATAAAGAAGAAGACAATCAACAAACAATTGCCGCACAAATACAACTATTCGAGTGTGTACACAAAAGAAGTATGTAAGAATCTAGTAAAGTGAGCGGTTAGGAAACAGCAAACAGCTGTCATATGCTCCTTATTATTTTACATGTATGTTCATTCCACTTTTTCTTCTTGCTGCGTTTTTCTCTTCGTTTTATGATGAATTTTTAAATTCCCTCTATCATGTTCTTGTACATAGGAAGGAAGTGAATGAGAATGTATCCGCAATAAGAAGATGGAAAACGCATTTACGTTAGCAGAATCGTTCTAGATTGATGTGTGTAAACTTATTGTTTTTAACGGTAATTTATGATTTGAAAATGTAACGGAATTTTAGAATTTGAATTGAAAATGTTTGACCATATTCAAATTTATAAATAACGGACGATTGAGACAAAATGATTGAATTTTATCCTTAAACATCAAAGTAACAAGCTAACAAAAAGGGCGCGTATAGAACGAAATGAGCCATGAATAAGATAATTTGGGTCTGATAGATTTTCAGATAGTTTCGATTCTGTTTCAATTAGAAAGTTGGTATAACATAGGATATACATGTCACGCCACATAACCTGCAGCTTATCTTCTACATATGTATTAAACCGAATTGTATCCTTGACCTATGGACATTGACTGCTGCTCTATATAACAGAACATATCTGCTATATACATCCATATTTTTTCATACAATTAAATTGATATCGTAACTCTCAGAATGCCGATGAATCATTTATATCATCAATTTTTTTTTGTGCTTTTTTTTATTATGAGAACATCATGCAATAACTGTGGCCTTGGCTCGTTGCACACACAAGCGAAAGTACTGTGGATGGAGAAATACTCTATAATTTGAAAAACTTAATAGTTAATTATTCATCTCATAAAATCAACACACATACTCATTGCGTAGTTGAACGCACATTTATCGTCTACAAATTGTGTCTAATTAATACAATTTCAATCCATATGATGTGAATATGGCAAATTAGACAACAGCAAGTTTGGCGCAAAAAGGCAAAAATAAAATGTTTTGTGAATTATTGCAATATATAGTATGTAATTGGACATCTCGCAATCAATTTCTAATCATTTTTTGCTGTTCGCATTGTGTCCAATAGTAAGCTATGCGATTTTTTGTTTAATTTCCTTCTTTTTTTCAAATATTTTTATGATATTTTGTCGAAAGTTATAAGAGGAAGAAAAGAAATTGAAATTGAAATGCTATTCATTCCACAGATTATTGTTTGATTCATTCATTCATTCAGAAAAAAAGAGATGAAAATTATAATGTTTCTCTTCTCGCTGGCCATACAACCGTTTTAGCATTTTTGATGACAGATCATTTTGCATAAATGGAATTTAAGTATCATATTCGTGTCTGTTTATTATTTCTCGTGTTCAAAATAGATGGGCCACGACGAGATTATTGTATATTAATGAACTGTTTTATATTCTGATCTTTTGTTGAGTCATAAATAGAATTAAATTAGAAAATTGACTTGCAAATTTATTTATTAAAATTTAACGGTTTTCAAAAATTCAAAAATTAATTTTCAAAATTTCATTTGTTTATGTAAACAATGAAATGATAAATCATAAAATTAAGCTATATAACAACCCTAAAGTCATCTGAAATCCCAGTATTCCGATGAATATTCAGTTATTGCTCACATTTAAATGACTAAATGTGAGAATTTCAAGCTATTCACTTCAAAAATTGAGAAAATAAATTTCGAAGATCATTCAGCATAAATTTCAAATTATTTTGAACCGTTATATTTCCGGATTCTTTTGTCGAGTCCCACAGATACCCAGAAGTCATCAAAAAATTGAATAGTAGAAAGAAAAGAAAAATTAATTTCATACCTATGAATCTAAGAAGAGAATCAAAGCAGCCAAGTTGATGATGAAACTTGTTTTATATGCAAATGCTAATGTCTAGAAAGGTAATTTGCTGTTTACCGTAGAAGATCCTACTGAATTTTGTCTTCATATAATATATTTAGAATAAATTAAATGGACAGAGTTCCTTTTTGGTATTTCACTTATATACATGCAATTTGTCACTTAATCACTTCCACAATTCAATGGACCCTTCTTGCTTCTTTTTATATTGACACTTATTTTATCATTATAGAATGTATGAAGAACATGCAATTGATGCCTTCAAGCGAGTAAAAGGTGTATGAGAATAAGAAAAGAAAGAACCAAGTATATAAATTGCTTTCAATTGTTCGACGACTCGCTATATATATATTTGTATATATTTTATTCTTCACTATCAACAGGAAACAACTCAAGGATCCTTTATCCTTCTACCATGCACAAACTTGAATATTGCCACTTTATCTAGGATATTTTTCTCCTTTTCTTACACATGAAAATCAACACGAATAATTCTTATGTATGACTCTTAACGCACGATATTGTACTCGAGAGAACGATACACGAAAACGTCTTTACTTCGTCGGTGCTAATAATTGAATGAATTGTGCACAACATTGTGGTGAAATGTTGCTTTACTTTATATTTGTGTCATTGTGTGCGTGAATACAAGTAAATTATTGAAATTCACCAAAAATTACAAATTTTTTTCGTACATCTTGAATTTTAAGCTTTAATCTGGTTAATTAAGGAATTATTAAGTTGCATTGGAAGTTTGGAGGATATCCTTCGAAAGGAAACTGTAAAATTCAATGATAATTATTTTAACGGTTTTTAAATTTGAATTTTTATTCACCACACAGAGTCTTCCCCTCAATCAAGTCAACAGCTCATTATCAGTAAAAAATAATTTTTTGTTCCATTAATTCCTTATTTTTTGATTTCTTTATTTTTCTATCGTATTTCTTAGTTCAATTAAATTTATTCTGGTGCTACAACAATCAATTCATACTATCGTTTAGTTAGTTAGTGAAATAGTTGAGTAGAATAAGATGAAATAGATGCAAAAAAATAAATAAATTATGACTTCGTCACTTAATCAAATTTTGATGGAAACAACAAGTGAAGGAATTAGTGAACGGCCACTTATTGAGTTACAGGAATTTCAGCCATTACATTGCCAAAAGGATGCCTTAACAGACTTCTTTGGATGGATATTACAAATTATTTTGGCTGGAGTTGCGTTCAGCTGTTTAATTGGTAAGGTCTTATGAAATTTATTTATGGCTATTAATGGGATTACGTCTTTGTTTTGTTTTACTACGTTTTGCATGCAATTTAGACTGGTCTTTTTGTATTGAAAAATTGCATACTTAATAATTGCCAAATCAATTTAATGATCTAAGCTGTAGAAATTTTTCTAATGTCTTGGGTACGACTTGTTCATTACAGCCAAAAGATATTGTGAACCAAAATACAGGCGGAGACCTTGGAACATTTGGTGGTATGACACAAGTAAGCAAGGAATAGGAGCAATTGTTATTCACATGACTAATGTCTATCTATCGCCATTATATCATGGAGATCCATGTACATGGTAAGTTAATAGAATTTTTGATAAATCCACTGACATTATATACTTAATTTATTTATTCATTGATACAGGTACATAATCAATTTTCTGTTAGATTCAACCATAGGCTTATTTATAATTTATGTAGGAATAAGAGTTTCAATTTACTTAGCTAAAGTAAAGCATTGGCCAGCTATTGAATTTGGAGAGTACAGTAAGTGAAAATTTAATTATTTATAATGGCATTGGAACTGACATTTAGAAAATTAATATTTCAGATGTACCAAAGAGTTGGATATATCAGACATGGATTTATGTTCTGTTAATGATGATCGTTAAAATACTTACTACTTTAATCATTCAAATGGATATGTGGAATTCAGTCAAGATGGCAATATTATCTCCATTTAAGAATCCAAAAGTGGAAGTTATTATTGTTATGCTTATCATTCCATTTTTCGTTAATGTTCTTATATTTTGGATTACTGACAATTTCCTGATGACAAACAAGAAGCATTTCCTGGGTCATCATCAATTACGGACATCAGCAGGAAAGTCAACTGGAAAGAAAAGACGTGGAAAAAGTATACTTGAAAAAGTTAGAATCAGATACAGGAACGATGATATGCATTTACCATTAAAAAAGTATGAATCGGAATCAGATATTATTTCGTCCGAGGACGATCCAATCATTCAAATATATGATGAGTCACAAAGTGCCAACAATACAACAAAAATTCAACAAAGGTCGAGCAGCATATTAGGATGATATTATATTTTTCGTATAGTTTTAATCGTTTGTGATATTATGAGGCCTTCAGCATGTGCAGACCAGACAATAGAAGAGAGCGTGTCCTTACCATGAATTATTCTCTATAATCAATTATAGAACAGATTAAGTCAATATTTTGGAACTGAACATTTAATCATCATAAAGTTTTTACTTTTATCGGAAATAAGCATGCATAGAAATATCTGTATACACCATACAGCTAATATTTTTTGTTATATGTTAATAAAAACTATGAAAAATGCAATCAGTTGTACTCATTATTTGCAGATACTCGCCACATCACTACCGAGAATAATCTTTGAAGCTAGAACGCAGTAACTTTTGACTCCAATTTGCATTAATGACCTAAAAGCGTACATAATTGACATATCAGCTGTATACAATTTTGCAATTTGACTTGCTGCTTGCTAAGCATATTTCAGTATAGTAAAATGTCATGGCCATTTAATTGTACCTTCATCTTCTTCATTTATTCAGCCGTGATGATTCATTTGGCATATCTATAAGAAAAAGAGAAAGTGAAGCTTAATGCAGGTACTGTTTGGATTGAATAATAAAATTATGAATATATTGGCGTGTTATGTGGGTTCTAAGAATATCAGCTTGCTTTGATGTATTTCTGCAGGCATCAAAGGGCTGGATTTGTTGAGTGACATCCAGCAATTGTTGAGAATTCTATGAATTGTCAAAAAGATCCAGTTGATCAATTTTAGGATATGATTTCAAAGCATGAATGTCCACATCACTGATAATCATCCTGCAAAAATGTTTGAGAATCTTCGAACGACTGTTTACTCACTGAAGTTGTTTACATCGTCGGCGACGATCATTTTTTGTACCACGTAAAATTATTATGCGATTGAGTGTGTTTTTATTGCTTGCAAATTTGAGGTACTATTGTAGGAACATGAGTGATACATTCGTTTATCAGGTATAATTAATCTGTATTGCCAAATATGATAAAACTAATGACTTCAATACTTATCAGAAAAATTCGGCATCCGCTTGCTTTATTACTGTTCCAAATATGGAATTAGCTAAGAAACTTGCTCATGGGATTGTTAGTAATAATTTAGCAGCATGTGTTAACATAATTCCTGGATTGACATCCGTATATACTTGGGAGAATAAGATACAGGAAGACAGTGAACTTTTGTTGATGGTCAAGACTAAAAGTAATCGAGTTGATGATTTATCGAAATTTATTAGAGAAAACCATGAATATGATGTTGCAGAAGTAATCTCAACACCTATTGAAAATGGCAATGCACCATACTTAAAATGGATTCATGACACTGTTCCTGAACCTAAAGAAAACGAATAAAAAGATTAATTAAAGAAAAATTTATTTTAACGGTTTTTAAATATTTGAATTTTTTTCAAGGGGACGATTACTGCGATTCAAAAAACAACAACAAAGAAACGGTCGAATAAGAAAGTATTTTATTTCAATTTATGAAGTTTTATTAAAATTACTGTGTTAATCGAAGCTATCTATTAAATTAAGGGTCACAATATAATCTCAAATGTAAGTCCAACATTAATAACATGAAGGTAGAATGGATAAACATGGATTACACAAGAAAATTGTGAAATTAAAATTTTCTTGATTTTTGCGTATTCCATGAAAAATTGCATTCTTATTATTTGCTTCTATTTTTATCAAACAAGAAATAAAGATGACAAAATCAAAGTGAATTTAATTATCATTAGTCACTGATTGAAGCGCATGAGAATTATGCAATATCTTGGCTTGTGTTGACGCCCGATGATTTTTCTAATGAAAATTTTCATCATCATTTGACTATTTTATTCTATACATGCATAACTTTGTTATTTTCATTAGTACCTATACTTTTTCAGGGTCAGTAACAACAAAAACCTTAAAAACGAAATAAATAAAGAGATGAGTAACATAGGAAATGAAGCTAAAGGGTTCTTGGAACGTTTCGTTGGAGATTTAAGCAAGAAATCAACAGCAAAACAGATCTTTATTGGCACTTCAACAGGCTGGTAAGCATTGACCTCAAATTTTTTAGTCCATAAAAGGGAAATTTGCATTCAAGGTTGTTAATCATATGACATCAATTTCAGGGTAACTGGATTTTTAACAATGAAAGTCGGAAAAATTGTTGCTGTAAGTGTCGGTGGATCAATAATTCTACTCCAATTAGCTGCAAATGAAGGATACATCACAATCGACTGGAATAAAATTACGAGTAAGGCTAATAAATTGGCAGATAAGGCTGAAGAGGCAATAACAGGAGAAGGACCTTCATGGGCTGATAAGGTAATATATTAGCAGTTAAATGCTATGATTCTGGATGTCCAGTAATCATTTACTAGATTCGATCTGAAAAGTCATGTAAATTATAATCATGTCCAATTTCAGATCAAATCTTTTATGAAAGATAATTCCTATGCAGCAACATCATTCGTCGGAGGATTTTTGATAGGGATCTCATTCTAGTGAAGTGAGCTAGCTTAACGATTCAAAATTTACTTTTATTATTTACGCGAACGGCATTTCTTCTTCATTTACGATTATTATGTGTGAATAGACCTTAAAGAACGAAAGAATAAATTTTCTTTTTTAGATTTAATTATGTTATCGAAAAATATCAGGAATTAGAATATGATTTTATTCAATTGGGAATTTCCTTTCAGCTGATCCTACAGAAAATTGTCATTTAATTAACGAAAACTTTTGTATTTTTGCAGGCCGATAGATATCTTGATCGTAAACTGGATCAGGCTGAGAGCTTATTGAAGAAGAAAGGCAAGTCAGCAAGAAAATGGTACTCGAAATTGATTGGTGATGAGAATGGACCAAAATTGAATGAACTTCACATTTTTATGCTCTCATTTGCTGCTGGTGTAGCGATTGGCATTGGAACTGCTTAAACATAGTCACACATTAAGCAATGAAAATTTAGTCAACATTTTTGTCGGAACCAAAAGTGAACTCTATGTCTGTTATCCAAATACTCTTTCATTTCATTCTTTATTAATTAGCACACTCCTTTGTGCCTCTCGATTTTCACGTACTTAAGTCATTAAACTTCTTCGGTTCTCATCTTGTAAATTATTGCGTTGTTTAATTAAGTTTAATTTTTACAATTGATGAATTTTTAGGAGTGTATTTTTTTGTCTATTCGACATGCCCCAACCTGTTTATACAACAAGTCTTTGTTTATATTTTTATTTTGTCCCAATTTTTAATTAATATTAAATTTATCAAGATTTATTGTATTGATAGTATTGTCGCTTATTGTCGCGTATTAAGAACAAAATAAAGAGAATAAAATTTTAAAAAAAATTATGAAAATTACGTCCGTGGTGTGAGCCAATGGACTAAAAATTTAGAATTAGATAAGAATGTTCTTATAAATTTGGCATGCTTAAGTGATTTTTAGGAGTTTAGATACTTCGGCTTCTTAAGTGTAGCAGTTTAATGATGAAAACCAAGAATTAGGCAACATGAGATGTAAGAACGATTCATGAATGATGTTGTTAGAATTAGAAAGATACGATAGCTGTAAATTCATCGTGGGGGTCTGTCTTCAACCATATGGAGCTTAGGTTACAACAGAAGGCTTTCCATCTGAATCTGTTGCTGGCTCTGTCATCTAATTTGTACAAATTCTCTGTGGAGGTCTGTCTACTGTAGCAAATTCCTTCCCGGATAGGAATTCCATCGGAAAACAATTTCAAGTTTATGACACAATTTGCATGACATCATAAAGTCCGAATAAACCTCTCTCAACTTATTTTGTTTGTACACGAACTTTTTTATCTAATTGAAAGATAACGACTAACTCATTTTTTTCCTTTCCGCAGTATGATTTCAAATTGTCACCGATTAACAGCTGATATTTCGCGTCTGAAAAATGGGAATTAAGAGTTTGCCAAATGAAATTCAAGAGGAAATATTCACATATCTCAATTGTGATGAATTGATGACCATGATGTTAGTGGATAAATATACAAAAAGTATCATTGAAAGTTCGCCAAGGTTGATGAGTAATTTGCCGATACTTATTATTGATGAGGATGAATTCTATGATGACAATGAAAGGTCTATTGAACCCATGTTGGAATCGACACGTCGAGCCACAAAGATTATTGTTAAATTAAAACGAGACAAAATTATGAAGTATTTGGTGATATTTAAGAAATTTTGTGATACAGTTCGGGAATTGGAAATACATAACTATGGATTTGAAACAATTGATCAAATGAGAATTGTATTAAGGTATTTGTACAATCTCAAGAGCCTGTCTGTGATAAATGTTACGTTCTTAAAACCTGAAAATGAATTCCTCAATTCAATCGTTCAAATTCCAAAACTATCGATGTTTGAGTTACGCGAAATAAACTGCGTAGATTCCGATGAGAAAATGTTCGCGCTATTTACAAACAACTACGACATTCAATTACGAAAGATAAGACTTAAATGTGATAGTCGAAATATGACAAATTGCTTAGATTTCTGCGAGATGATGACTCAACAAGCTTACGTGAAGTCGTTGACACTTGAGAATGTGACGTCAAAAAATTGTAATATTTTCAATTATGAGAATTTCCTTCAATGTCAATTGAGACATTTAGAGCTGATCAACTGCCAGCTGTCTAGAGAACACATGAAAGTCATGCTTAAAATGATTAAAAATCAACAGAATTTAGATACAATTAAAATTATCAACACACCGATTCCATCGTCACTTGATGTAATTTTTGTTTATCGACAAATGTTTTCAAATCCGATAAAGGAAGTGCACGTGGATATAAATGAGCTGTCGTTTTTTCACAGTCATAGTTTTACAAATCGTTCGGTTAGAAAATTGACAATTTATGGGAATTTTGCATTTGAGAATCTTCCAATTTTTATAAATTTTATTAAAATCTTTCCAAATGTTGAGACATTAAAGTTAGTTGGTGACATGCCAATAAGCGATAAATATTTATTTCATATTTTATCGACCTTTTCAAATCTCGTACAACTCTCCATTCCCGGTTTCACATCACGTACCATCGATTCAAATTTCTCAAATCTCTCATGTCTCGATGTTAAACTTAAAACCTTAATTCTCGATTACATTGATTATGATGTAAAGTTCTTCGGATGGAAGAATATTGTAAGCAATGTGAATTCGATTGAAAAGCTGATTATAAAGCGCGATTACTGCAATGTATCGAATGAAATTGTTGATATTATAATTAAGAAATTAAAGTTAAAGCATCTGGAATTGGGATGTGGAGTTGTGTCAGAAGATATACTAAGAAATATTGTATATAATAATTGTGCTGATGAGTTGAAAATCCTGAAAATTACACAAAGTGATTTTGATAAAATTAAGTGTCTGTTTGACTTTAATAAGTTATTTAAAAGTAATAGATTGTTGCTGTATATGTGCAATGATGGATATTTTGTTAAGTGATATGTGAATGGTGGAGTTGTAGGTGAAGTAAGGTTGTTCTGGAAAGAGAGGAGGGGTTGGAAGGGTCAGGTGTCTAGTCAGGGGAGGGTTTTGGGGTCTTCTAGGGAAAAATCAAGGCTTTCCCTCAATATTATATTCAAGTGAGTTATTTGGTGCTTTCGAACTCTAAATTGGTTAGAGTGTCGGCCAACCGACCCTAACGATCCGGGTTCGATCCCAGGAAGATTCTAGTCAGATTCCGATGTTTTTTCGCTGTTTCCAGTCATCTTAACAAAAAGGAGAGTAGGTTGGTGACTTCAAATGCTAAATGAAGTCAATCCAGATGTGCCACAAACCTTCCAGCATTTATAAAAGACCTTAGTAATTAAAACAAAGAAATTTCCTTTTTATACGTCACGATTTGCTTTTATTTCCTCTGTTTCTTACTTAAATAATGCTTTATTCCCTTCAAATTATGTATTCCGTTTACAAAGTAAATGCTTTATGATGATTTTTTCCGTTTAATAATACTTAAATAACATCTATTTTTCAAATAATTATCAGTTTCAAAAGAATATAAATAAAGTAGTTTAGTTTATTAAATAATTGGTGCTATTTTTGATTTTAATCGATCCAGGAACACAAAAGTTTAATACAAAATTCCATTCGAATGCCTTAGTTATGTAGCTCGGGTTCGGAAATTTGATTATTTTACTTGAAACGAGATCCAGAACAGAAATTTGGATTGAATTTACTGAATCGTCTAAATATTTTTGATAAAATTTGTTATTAGAGGCATTATTGTGGACGATATTCATGTCTTTGGTGATTGACTGCTGCCAACTAATAGTTATTAATTGAATTAAAGCAAGCCAGCTTCAAAAATTATCAACAAATTAACAAAATTTGCAAGTTTTCAAAATGATATCGATTTATGTTAAATTTGAAAGTATTATAGCTCTAATACTGGATATATTGAGTGATATTTTATAAACAAAAATACAAAAGTATTAAAAAATTAAATACAAATTATAAAATAAGAGATATTCGATGAAACTTAAATAATAATAGATAAATTTGATATTAATCTGAATTTGAGAGATTTCCAAAGTTTGAATTTGTCAATAGTAAATAAAAAAAGCATAAAATCTGCCAATACAATAATTTCTAATCCTTTAAATCAGCAAATTCCATTTTCTAATTGAGATTTTCGCAATTTTTGTCTTAAGATTTTTTCAATATTCTTTTTTGTCAATTTAAAACTTGAAAATTTGATTTTCAAATTGTTTATTAAGTTTGGAAGAAAATTTGAGATATAGTCATTAGAATGTCTTATAATTCCAATTAATTTATTATTATTTTCACTCCACTATTTATAGCTAAACATTTAATTTGTTATTTATTTATTCAATTTGTCAATAAACACATGTAAACCACGAATAATTTGCTTTTTAATATCATTTATCTTTTCCTTTTAATTTTCCTACATTTAGACTTGATTTTTTTTTTTCAATAAGTTTATCTGCCCGAAAGGAAGTTTGTCAGTTTGTCCAATTAAGATTTCACAATTTTTACCTATACCCTAAGATTATTATTTCATTTTTTTGTTACTTAAATCTCTTTTTTTTATCACCAGATTCCAATTTTATTAGTTTTTCAAATTTTATAAATTAAATTAAGGTTTAAAAGTTGAAAAAATAGGAGAATTCAATAATTGATGAATTTTTGTTTCACAATGAACGACAATTTGTTCTATATTCGAATTTAGAATGATTTTCTTGTGACATATTTGTTAAATATTTCCTCTTTTTTTGCTTCTTTTTTTATTTATAATGTATAAAAATATATATGAAATTACTTAATTTACCTGCATCAAATTTAAAGAAAAAACTCGAAACGCATTGCAAAAGAAAAAAGACTTTTTACAATACTTTCAGATAAAGTTTTATACGAGGCTTTCAACTTTCAAGGACAGATTATAATCTTTGATAATCTTAATGCTAAGAATATCAAGTTTTATAATCTGTGAAAGCCTAGACTTTTTTATATTAAATTATTAAATGATATTTGAGGATTTGAAAGCTTTTTCTGAGAGTAAATTGGAATTATTATTTATTGAAGTAAACAGCAATAAGGAGATACAGGAGGCTGTACTCTGGCGCAGTGGTGTGACTCCTGTATGACAATTTGGAATTAGTCATCAACAGGACATTAAATTGCCATTAACTAGTTATCGTAGTTATCGTTAGAGTATCCTAAGCTTATTCAATCTCTAGCTTGTGAAACGTGACACTATTCTTAAGCAAAGCTCGAAGTCGACTCGGATTTTGTATTGAAAAGTCGACTTGAACCGACTCTGCTGTAGACTTCGAGCTCTGGTCTTAAACAGCTCATAGTTTTCATAGAATTGAATCGATTTTGAGTTCAGCCTTTGAATTCAATTAAATTCAAACATGCCTATAGACAATAGAGCTGCCTAATATATTCCATTAAAAACTACCCAAATAATTAGACTTAATGCCATTAGTGTCTCTAATTTAATAGATTATTCAAATTTTGCAAATAAGATCATCTAACACTGAATGATTGATTTTATAAATTAATTGAAATTAATAGATGCTCTTCGAGGAATCAATATTGTTTCCCCGAGTGATATAAATGAATGAGGCTCCGCTTTATAACTTTTATCAACACCAAATTAGAGCCGCCTACGATTGGCGTCCATATGGCTGCCAAAAATTGCCAGCTTCCGTTTGGTACTAATAAAGAAGGTATTGCGGAGCCTTTAAAGTTCAGTGTTGGAGCCTTCTTTTTCTGTATCGCTCGGATTCCCATCTACTCTCAGAAAGAATGTTCAGCCTCATAAATCATTCTCACATTTTTGGAATTGTTTTTTATATGAATTTTTGTCATTATTCTTTGTTCTAGGAAGAAAGAAAGTTTTTCACGAGAATTTTCTTGCACATCAAATATCTTGTTTAAATATAATATATATATTTTTTTCATTAAATGCTTTTCAATAAGCGCATAGATCAACAAAATTTTTCATTTTTTTTACTCTCAATAGAATAAGCATTAATAATATATAACTATATGCTTCAACAATTATACTCCCTAAAGATTTTCAATTTTTTGCATTATTTATAATGTTTCAATTAATGACGATTATTGCACATTTTTCACTTACTAAATCATGCTTCTTGATTATTCATCTCCCATTATTTCTTATGTATATCCTTTTTTTTCTGCCATCAGTTCGCATTTTCATTTTAGTTCTTTTGATTTTTATTTATTTTTTATTTAAATTTTGTTGTATTTAGTATTTTTTTCTTCAATGAGGGATTGTGACAGTCTTCTTTTGAATTCCCAGGTACCTGTTGAATATAAAATAGACACTAAGTTATAAAAATTGCAATTTTAAAGTTAAACGAGTTGTTTTGAAGAAATTTAATTGAAAATATTGACTTTTTGGCTGGAAAAACAACGTGTTTCCTTTAATTTATAATTTTAGTACATTTAGTACAACTTTAGAACAGTTTGTAAACAAATAATGTAAAAATTGTCAAGTTTTAAAGCTTTTAATTAGTTTAAACAGCTTAAAACTGATTATAAGATAATTGAATCGACTTATAAAGTGATAAGTTAATGAGTATTGATGAAGAATAAGTGAAAATCGAAAGGAAATTCGGAATATTTGTAAACAATGAAATTTCAATGTTTCTCAACAAAGGTAATACGACAAATTAAGTTTAAGCCAAAGCCTGCTCACCATGTGACAAAAAATTTTCCGACCGCAAATGTTATTTGATGAAGTTTCACTATACTTAGATACTTTTTATATCTTTATGGTGAATATTGTTATTATGTTAAATTTTGTTGTTGTCTTCAATTAAAAGAATGACTTGCGCTGCTTTAGGTAAGTGTTACGCACCGGTGATGACAATGTAAGAGTCTCATTGCTGTATTGATGAGAAAATTGAAATGAATTAGATTTTGAAGAATTTTAAAAATTCCTTAAAAATTATAAATAATGCACAAATATTCCTTAAACAATATAGGTATTTTAAAAGGATAAAGTGCATCGATTGTTTTGCGTATCGCACAACTATCAAAAGTTCGCGTTTTCTTTTTCGATTTGAGAATCAAAAGACTTCGCTGTGAAAAAAATGTTTCGTGCAGGTTTTAAAAAGGATAATTAAAAAAATCACTACAACTGTCATTGGACTTTGCATTTATTTGGGACTTTGCACACTATCCATTCATTATAAAAGAACAGAGAATAAATTAAAGAAATTTAAAAAATAAATTGTTCATGGGCTTACAATGACAAAAAAGTTAATACAAACCTCTTCGCGCGATGCATTCTCGCTTGCGAACAAAAATTTTTAACGCTATGGATTTTTGTGATTTTTTGGAGTTTTTTCGTGAGTGACTATAATTGTTTCGTGGTCTAAGGAACGTGCTGAACTATGGCCTTTAATATAATTTCATTTATAATTTATTTATTTATTTTTTTATGCCATTTTTCATTTTTTTTGGATCATTCGTGATTGAAGAAAAAGAAAACAAAAGAAGAAAAAAATCAAAAAACACACAAAATCATTTTAATCTGATTAGATCTTTTTTTTGAATTTTCTTTTTAGTGGGAGATGTGTTAAGTTTGTGCCAAAAATATGGTAATTTTTTTTGTTGAATATTTAGAATGATTTAGAATTTTTGATCGAATAATTTAAACGTTAAAGGCAGTTTGAGGATCGTGATGTTCAATGTAGTTGGTGGGTGGTACAGCATAGTAGGCAGAGACAAACAACCTGCTCGGAAAAGTGACTTGAAGTCAATTTTACTACAATTAAGGATTTATCTCATCAACAGAGTGATACCTCTATCATCCTAATGGTAAATCGAGTATCCCAACCCACAAACTACCTCAAAAACCCTAAATTCCTTTACATTGAACATCATAACCTCAAAAAACGAAAACAAATTTTGACCGAAAGCAGAAGCAAATTGTCATGCAAATTGAACAAAGTAATCAATTAGAAAAGTTTTACAGAAAAAGCAACAAATGAAGTAATTGAAAGAATATCCACAATTTACTTACATGAGAAGAACAAGTGTTTACCATAGATTACTCACAAAACTTAAATAAAAGTAGCCTAATAAAATCATTCTAAGGAAAAGGCTCACAACAAATTTGTAATGATCTTAAAGGACTTCGATCGCGTTTTCTAAAGAAACTGAGCTTGCTACAAAGAACACATTCAAGGAGGAAGACATAAAATAAGAACAAACAACACGAAAAAGGGAAAAAAGAGAACAAATGTATAAAAAAATAGAAAATAGAATAGAGGAAGTAAAAAATAGTCATGCACAAAGGAAGGAGATATTTTTGGATAGCCACAAACAATACGGAACTAAAGATTGATCTAAACATTGAAAATGATTGCCACATAAATCACATACCTTCTTCGTCTCATATTAGGTGTATGTCCAGGTAGATTAAAGCATCCACGTGGTATAACCATCCGTTGATTACCCTGTGCTGGTCGGGAGCCACCATGTGACATTAAAACATTTAAATGAGCTGCATAACCGTCTGTTAATGGAGTCGCGAGTGGTTGAAGTTTTTTGGATACCTTTATGGATAATGTTAATTAATTCATATGGAAATGATGATGACAGTAATTAACAGCTTACCTTGCCAACAATGAATATCTGTTTGGGTTTCAGTCCAATACTCATATAGACACTTATATCTTTGCTACTACCATAGCATGAATGTACAACAAGACCATGATTTTGTATTAAATTATTCAGATAGGCCGCTTTATGTCCCAAAGGATCGGTCGATAATCCATCAGCAAATGATACCAGACCTTTTTATGCAAAATTAAAAAAAGGATACGTAAAGCTTTACATAATCAACAATAAATAAATCTATAAATTACCGTGTGGAAAATTATGTTGACTTAACCACGACACAACCCTTTGTTGTTGCATATCTGGTCTGCCAGTGATGTAAATCAATAGATAACCTAATTCTTGCCAATGACGACAAACGTCAACAGCTCCAGCACGAACTTTTGGATCCTTGCCAGTAACCGACATTGACGCTGTAAACGAACCATCAATGGAGAACACAACAGCTTCAGTTCTTGGTGGTACGACAGTTAGATAGAAATCAACACTCGTATGGTCTCCCCGTACGACCATTTTAATTGGATATATGCCATATCCTACACTCTTATCTTCAGGAATTGTATAGATAATTCTTCCTGTTTTATCAGTTATTTCCGTTGATATTAAAGTCCATTCACCAGCAGGTGGATCTTTCATAATATGAATATCGACTTTCTCACCCGCCAATGTAATCATATCAAGTGGTCCGTACATAAATCTAGCCATCAATTTTTGTGCCTCACCTTCCTTTACAATAACATCATTGGCACGATGATTGGCAGCAACGTTCTTCAATTTTACACTCGTACGCTTTTTATTCCACTTCTCCCTTGCTTGACCAGGCTTAAATGATGAACACTCCTTTATATCATCACCTCCCAAGGCGTTCATGTCAAATCTTCCAATTTGTCGTAAAATAAATGCAATTACATCAGAACTTTCCCAATAGCTTGCATGAAATAGATGCGGAAGAGCATGTGCTGGAAAATTTGATAAACCTTCCGGGCAGTATAAAGCATAGTCAAGTCTTTTCGATCCCCACCAACGTTGCTGTAATGCATTTATTGTGGTCAATGGAACATTATCAATTAAACCTGAATGATTTGATTGAATGCTTGTATCTGATAACCGACGTGGTGCTGGTAAATCACTAAACATATGTGGACTTGTTTGTATTAGCTCTAATAAATGATATGGTTGACCATTTCCTAATGGATATTTTGCATATCGTGGAATATTTATAGGAGCCAACATACTAAATCGTGCACTTATAAGCGGTTCTAAGCGTGCACATACTGGATCTGTTGGATGAAATAGATTATAAATCTGATGACATTGAGGTCTTGTTGCACCTAATTTTGTATCCATTAAGCGTCTTGATGCAAGGATTATTGAAAGCGGTGAACCGAATATGAAAAAGTCACCAACTTCAAACTCAAGCTTTGGCAGTCGTCCTTCACTTGTTGAGGATGAACGTCTTCTTGGAGATGGTGCTGTCAATAAACGATTGGCATCAAGTTCACTGTGTTCAAAATCTAAGGCATCAAGTACACTTCCTTCACTTCCATTACGATTTGATGATCTACATAGCGCATCATGAGCCAAAATTGATCCAATACTGTCACCAATCACTACAACTTGTCCATTAAATCCCCTTCCATCGTCAGACTTGAGAAAATCATTATAAACTTGATTTGCTGTTCCAACTGTTCGATTAACGGAATCAACAAAATCTTGAGTACATGTTGTGAGCAATGGAATGGCACCAATTGGAATATCTGTTAGATTTGGAAGATCAATTTGCGACGGTGAAGCGTCAAATGAGTATGGTGATAAGCTTGATAATATTCCCAATGCATCTGTACAAACTGGTGGACATGCGACAAGTTTTATCATAAAATGTCCAACCAGCGAGGGATAATGCTGTCGGGCAACACTTTCCATTGCACCGCGGAAGGTTGTAATATCAGATTTCTTGGATGTTAAATCGGAATTTGCTTCTAAGCAGCTTCCAGCATGAAATACGAGAATTAATACAGATGTTGAACACGATGATGGTCCAGGAGAACCGGGTGGAGAATCTCTTGAATGTGAACGTTCAATGCTCGGACTTGGACCTAATTGACGCCTTCTGGTGCCACGTTCGGAAGCAACACGTTTGAGATAGTCATGTGAGAATATTGTATCCTCATGTAATTTTGCGGTTTGCGGTGGCGATTCCTCTTCCTCTGCCAACAATTCCAACGAGCTCCATTTTGTTAATGTCGTTGTCTCACTCATGTCTATAAATTGTAGGATTGGAGTGGAATAGACAAAAAAATGTTAATGGACATTAGTACAGGTTACAGTGCCTTAATTTTGATGAATTAGAATTAAATAAATATTACATTTAAAAGCAGAAAAAAATACCTCTTGAAAACGGTTTATTAACTAAAAGACCGACATATAGTATTGGAATGTATGTTAGGGTGTAAAAAATATTAAGGTTTAAGAAGAAAGAAAAAGTTAAAGTGCACTTAAAATTGTTAATTATAATTAAATTAAATGAATTCTTAATTGAGATGCTTTCAAGTATGACAATTCAATCAATTTACCATTGAAATCTTGAAAACAACTTGACATGATCCACAAATCATAAAATTTTGATTTAAAATAATAATCACACAAAATGTTCAATAAACAAACTCACCTTGACAGTCAAAGAACTCCTCCTCAGATCCCGATTTAGACTCAACTTCCAATTTTTCCATTCTCCAATTTGCAACCTGTCAAAACACCACACATATTTACATAGCATGTAGAACAAAAGCAAACATTATAAAAATATTTACTTGAAGATCAAAGCTGTGTGCACTGCCAAGCGGTGACGGCAAAGCTCCTTTCGAACCATATTGAAATTTTGAATTTCCCATTGTTCCGCTGTGCCTCTTTGCAACAACAACCTGTTGCTTTTCACTTTCCCTTTTATCTTTCTCATCTTCATCATCGGAACTGGCATCGGCACTTGCTGTATCGTTTAAAATCATTTGAACTGGCGGTCGTTTCATGATTTGAGGTGTTGAATTCTCTTCAGTTTTCTCAATGGAATTGAATTGATTTGAGTGACGACTATGTGTGTCGGATACGCTATGCTCTAGAATTTCAATAGTCAAAATATCATCTTAATAATTTTGTTTTTGTTTCAATTTTTAGGTTAAAATAATAAAAACCAATTGGAAGTAATTTTCAATCAAGTCAGGGAAGAGAAAGGGATGAAAATAGAGAAAAGACTTATGAGCATCATCTTAACGTAGCATCATTGAAATCACTAAGAATTATCGTGCGTGTCTAAAATGTGCTCATTGTTAAAAACTTCATAAGCAGCTTACCTTCTTCCTCAATTTCTGCACCACCATTTCCCATTTTCTTCTGCAATGCAAGCTGCGTTTGTCGTTCAATTTCTCGTACGTCATCCATTGTAAGACCGTACCATTCATCTAACCATCCCCATCTATCGATTTTAAAATATTAAATTTTCAATATTTCAATTATTAAATCAGTGGTGGGCAACCTTTGTGCTGCGGCACCTAACAAGCCTCCATTTTTTGGACCGCACGGGGTAAATGGATTCAACACAGGCTTACCATCAAGGTGTACCGCAAAACATAAAAGGTTGTCCACCACTGTATTAAATGCTTCATAGGACTTACGCTTGTCTATGTGCTCGAACCATTGTTTTCCTTAATGCCGTATCATGAATAAATTTCTCTAATTTTGTCTGCATTCCCCAATATCTGAATTCAACTTTGCACAACTTATAGGCACACATCAGTGCCATATTTTTCTCAGTCGGCTGTTTCTTGCCTTTAACTTCATTCCAATAATCTTCAACCCACGATTCCCATAATGGTCCACGTCCAGTCTTTTCACTAACATATAATGTTGGATCTTCTTCACGAACATAATCAGCACCAGTTAATTGATCCTTTACAATGTCAATTACATCAACAACTCTATTGCGTAAATCACTTCCGGTTAAACCAAAAACATTTTCTTGATATCCATTATCAGGAAAGTAATAAGTTTCAATTTCGAGGGAAAATTTTTCGACAAATGGACATGTGTAACGAGTTTTTGTGTATGGATATGCATTCCATGCTTCCTCTTCAACGGTGAGTGCACTTTTCGGTAAGAGACTCTTTATCCATCCCGGTAAATGACTCCCAACATGATAAATTTTTCTCGTATATTGTCCTCGACCACCACCCGGACCGTCTTCATATGGTTCATTAATTAAGATCTCTACACCAGATCCATGACCTTTGCTTTCGTCTCGACTTTTTTTCTGGGGTGGATGGAAAAGGTATTTATGTTAGTTTGGAGTAAATAGTTGAGATAAGTACGAACAATTTCGAAAAATTCGAACATTCAATTTCGAAAAGTTCAAACATTCAATTTCGAAAACTCTGAATGCTCAATTTCGAAAAGTTCGAACATTCAATTTCGAAAATTCGATTTCGAAAATGCTGAACTATTGTTCGAAAATAAAAATGAATCAAAGAGTCCTTTGAAATGGAAGATTGTTCTCAACTTACGGCAATCATATACAATTGAGCAATCCTATATTCCTCCACAGTCAATGGGAGTGGAATACGATATTCCTTTATTAACATGATGATTTAATTTTCCAACAGAATTTCCTGCTACAAAAAAATAACTTTTTCCTCCTCTTCCTCTGTTGTCAGAATGAGATTCTTCGACTTTTGTATTTTTTACAAAAATTTTTTTGCATCAATATTTGCATAAACTTTCTACATTTTTCCTAATATATATATTTTTTTGAGAATCTGTAAAGAGAGATGAAAATTGTATGTAAATATTTTTAATAGTTTATAAAAATAGAATGCAGGCAATTTATTTTGCACTTGAACTAGACTCATGAATATTTCATTTCATTTGAAGCTAATATTTCGGTCGACGATTAAAATACACATTTAAAAGGTAAAATGAGATATGTTTATAGAGTTTGTCCGAATTGTTAATGCTATAATTAAACAATAGCTCACTTGAGTTAATTAACGAGTGTGTTTTTAATGCTTTTTCAACGTGCTATTGTATGTGTGAAAAGATATTACGTTAATATATAAAAATTTTCTCTTGACTTATGGGGTTTAAAGTCATTGTTGTTTAAAAACAGATTTCTAGTCGTGAATTTCCTAGTTGGAGGGCAGTGGTGAGCAACCTTTTATTCTTTGCGGCACACCTTGTTGGTTAGGCTCAACCAAAACCGTATAAATTGTATGGTTCATAACATTACCAAGCACACTAGTGTGCCGCGACACACAGGTTGTCCATCACTGCTATAGAGACTTGAAGTTAAATAAATAAATCTAGAAACCACCCTTGAATTTATAATTTATTTTAGACATCCCGCAAAATATAATAAATCTAGACTTAAAATATTGCGAACTGTTAGCAAACCGCACAGGGGTCGTTGAGAACTTCAAACTCATTTAATTCCAATTTTCAAAACTCTACACATGAGGATTTTAATGTCTAAATTTTAAATTAAAAGCTTATAACCTCAAAATTGCTCATAAAATTCTATATTTAGAATCAAATTAAAGCAATTCAAAGCTACAATCACAGCATTCGCAGGTGAATTTGAAATCACAATATAGAATTAAGCACATAAAACCAGATTAAATTCTAATTTTATTCAAAATAATGCAAATCGTACTGAGCAGATTTTTTCGTCATAATTCACTTTTGTTTATCCTACGAATGAATGAGTTTTTCTCTCATTTACATACAATATGTATTTCCTATAAAGATAAATAAGTGAGTAAACATAAGAGAAAGATGTTGTTTGTCATAAAACACACAGAAAGTTTTTATTCAACGAAATGAAAATAGAAAAGTCAATGCTTAATTCGATTTACTCAATAATTTTCGTCGCTGATGGAATTTATTGTTCTTAGTTATTGTCTGTTTTGTTTATTTCATTAATTTTTGTTATAAAGTTAAGTATGGAAGGATTTGAATTGTTTAAAGGTTTTTTGAAGAAAATTTGAAAAATTTGCGCAATTTTTTATTGATTTGTAAACAAATTTAAGGTTAAAATGAAAAATATGATTTAATTCCTATTTTAAGCGTGATTTAGATTGAAATATTGATGAAATCTTGCTTGCTCACTAAATAGGGATCATTTAAAGTCATATTAAGATAGAATTATTCATTATTAGCCTCAAAAACTCATCTCAAAATTGCCAAGTGAGAAAATTTTCATCTAAAATCAAAAAACTAAAATTTCTTAAACATCAAAGAACCCAAAAAGACTCATCAAATTGATATGACCTCATATCACATCCAACCAAATTAATTTAGAGCAATGTTGAATCATAAAAGCATAAAACAATCATATTTTAATTATTTTTCCATGCCAATATGAATCTATCGTCTATCATCTTTATGCTCTCAATTTTTATTCAATAATCAATGCTTTGTTCTATATCATATATGTCTGTCTATACAAAACGATTCAGTTGAGTGTTCTGATAGCAACATAAAATATTTGCTATTTTATGAGTTAAGCAATTTGAGCAAATTCTCTAGGAATGTTTTCAATGTTCATTGAGTTGTTAAATCGATCTATAGAAAAGTTTCAATCCTTTTTTTTACTAGACTAAGCCTCTCACACCCTTTTGTTTTATGCTTTTCATGCTAAAATCGATTGTGATTAACATTAAGTGGCCTGAGAAATATATAACAACAAAAAAATGTAGTTTAATGGAGTAGATCCATTGTTGCAAATAATTTATGTGTGCCAATTTGAAAAGCTCTATCTTTGAATTGTGTGAGAATTGGATGGGATTTAAACGATATAAAATTGAAGAAATTAATCACGTGTGGATCGTATTTTAAAGCCATTTAGCAAAAAGTTTGACTTAATGCATAGGTGTGTAGTACAAGCTACCAACAATAAAGGATTTGTAGACAGAAACCCATAAAATGATTTCCATATTATGCAAATTTTCGGAGTATTAAATTTATTTGTCCACACTTAATTTAATAACATGACATTATTTTCATTAAAGGACACAAGCAAGTAGTTGTTGGTCTGAACTGTATAGAACAAGGTTATAAACCACAAAATGAATTGTACGTGCAAAGTTCACTTCTTAATGTCATTATAGATAGAAGAATTAAGTTTTCCATGTTGAGTGCTATAAATTTTCATTATTTTTCAACACAAAACTTTTCTATGATTTGACCTTCATAGCTGCTTTATAGAGTGCGGTTGGAAAAATTATTGATTTGTGGTCCGACAAAGTCCTATTTTTCTCACTATACTGCTAACGTCTCTGTCACATAAATTGTTATAAAAACAAACTACTATCAGCTATGAAGATCTTATATACATTGCTATCATCAATTGACCTTCAGTTTTAAAAGCGTTTCGGACATTTGTGTCAATTTGTGGAATTGAAAATAATAAAACTGCTGACAATTGTCTTCAAATAAATTAATTATTGACGTGATTCAAGTTTTGGGAACAAATTTGTGGGAAATTCAGAAGTTTTTGAGTGATTTCTCGAGAATTCTTTTTGTTTTTCTTTGAAATTTGTAGTTTTAGGGACAATCCTAAGTCTGCAATGTTATTGAACTCATTTAAACAATTTCAAACGGCAACGTTTTTCTAAAATTCAAATCAAACTGTTTTTTTTTTCAAATTTGGTGAGTTTTTCAACACAATTTTTAACGGCTTTTCTAGTTTTGAAATCTACAAAATTCAATAAGAGGCTTAATAGCTTGAGAATCTCAGAACAGCTCAGACTATTAAATCCCATAACTGACTCATAATGGTCAATTATAAATCGACAATAAAGCATCAACAGCTGATTTAATAATCTCCAATCTGGCACATAACAACCGAAACAATAATTGGTTCATTTAATAAATTGCAATTAAGAACAATGATTCATGATGTAACATCCATTTTCATAATCAATCATATTGTCAGTGGAAATCATAATTTTCTCATCCTTTAATCATTCGGAAAAATAGTCAAAAATCATCTGTTGATTATCATAAAAATTTCATGATGAAATTATAGCGTGTCTGAACATTTTTATTATGAAGGTGAATAACTATAATGGCCACTAATGACAATAGCAATAAAGTTCACAAAAAAATGATTAAATCATTGTGACAAAGCTATTTAGTTAAATTGAACTTGATGAACATATGGACATACATATGAGCATTTGCAAATGTGCATTGAATTCAAGATAAGTATTAAATGACTTTTATGTAATCATACAAAATACAATGTAATCAATTTATTATGAACATCCCTTCTCATCTTTCCCGTTCTTTTTTCTGCTTTCTCTTCCATTTGGCAATATTCCCATCTCGTAGTCGATGTAATATTATGTAGAAATAAAGAATAAAATGCTCTACATCCTTGAATTATATGACGTATGATGATGTGAAATTGGGTCTTCCACAATGTAATGAAACAATCCATGTGATATAATTCCCATTAGGACTTTTTTTTGTTCCTTTTTTTGAATCTCCAAATGCTCATATCGTGGAATTATGTACGAAATATGTAAACAATTAAAGAATTCTTTATGAGGATGTCCTTTGTGGTGTTGAATGGGAATATATTGCTGTGTTTTAAAGTCTGATTGTGCTGTTTTGGATTGAAATTGCTGAGTTTATCCTTTTTAAAGGCAATTTTGTATGTTTTTGTAAACAGGGGAAAAACAACTGATTGTTTACATTAGTTTGGATAAGTTTTGTGAAATATTGAGTTGATTTTCCCCTTTTGCTATGCTAACTTATAGTTTGCTCTCAAAACGAACAAATTAGCACAGTTATCACTCTCAAAACATAATTTAAGCTATTCCGACGCACTAAAAAACTAGTTTCAAGCACTATCTTGCAGCTACGTTCGTTATCATGTTTCAAAGCTATTGTATAACTTTAGCTGGATGTTTATATTATGAAAGACGATTCACCCCATTAAACATTACCCAAAAGAATGCTTCATTTGGTAACTATAAAAGAAAAAAAAACATATTCACTTTTATATGTCAGATACACAAACAATGATGACAAGAATGGCATGAAGAAAATTTGAGAACATGAAATTCCCCCAAGGATCTACTTTTTTAAATATTTTGTGTATGTGTTTTTTTGAGCATGTAAAAAAGCTTTCATTTTTTCTTCCACTTTCACTCGCCATTAAAAATTTAATCCTCCCACCTGAAGCTCCTTTACCTTCCACTTCTTAACTTTTTTTGTATTTTTATTTTCATATTTTTGAAAGCATTAGCATTGGGAAAAATATCTTCTTTGTTTCGTATTTACAAAAGTAAGTTACAAAGTTGCAATGGAGAGTTTTTTGTTTGTTTTGTTGGTTATGGTTGACTTCACTTTGGTTGCTTTGATTAATTTTGAACTTGTAAACTTCAATTTTCACAATTTTTGTTGTTTTCGCTTCTCACAAAGTCAACATTTCATTGCAAATTACTGTTTTAACTTTGAACCAATTAAAATCAAATTAGGTTAAGTTCAAATCAAGTTCAAATTTTGAACTTTGATACTTTAAAAATTTACAACTGAACCGTTAACATTTGAACTTTGAAAAACCGGTTTAACTTTGAAAGTTCAAATTTTGAACTTCAATAATCTGAATTTTACAAAAAGTCTCAATTTTTGAACCACAAAGAATTGAACTGAATGTTCAAAAATTTGAACTAAAATTTTGAATCATCAAAAACCGTTAAATCTTAATAAAATGCGCTATAATCACTCACAAAACGGTGTCAGTATATTACACAATATCCATGTCTTTTTACCTCGTTTTCCTTCAATTTAATTTGAAAAAATGAAGAAATAAAACACTGATATGGGAAATTATAATCCACTTTACTCTAATGGCTTTTATTACCCTCCAAGGTATCGATGAATTTTTCCCAGTTGGCACAAAAAAAAAAATGATTTACATTTAACTAATTTCCTTTTTCCTGTTATTCGTTCCTCAATGTTTCCACGTTATTTCCATTCAACTTTTTTTAAAATTATCATCACAGAGTCTAATTTTTATTTCAATTGTTCTAATTTGATTATCCTCAATTTTTCTTTCTAGCTCGTAAAATTCAATCGAATAAAAGAAAGTTTTTTTTCAATTCTTTTTTTTGTTGCCTTCCTTCCCTCATTCGTGCACTTTTCTCACTTCAAGGTAATAAAAATTTTCACAATCTTTTTACTTCTTTTCTTCATCACAAAAGCACTTTTGTAATTGCCAATATATTCAACTAAGCATCCACTTAAGATGTCTTTGATGTTGAGAGCTTTTAAAGGAACAAAAAAATTGACACTCCTCTACAAATACCTGACTTATTTTGTTTTACTGTGCATCACGATCGAGAGTCCAACATAAAATGAATGGAAAAGCACTGAATAATGGTGGGAAAATTTTTTCATACTAAAAAAAATTTGAGAGAATTTTGCAAAGAGAACTGAGATGAGATTTTTATCTAATATAAGAGATAAAGAGAGCTTTTAAAGCTCATTACATGTCATGACGTCATGAACTTTTTTACTTCGCATTTCATGACATGTGTAACATCATCTAAATAGAGATATACGAGATTTTATTTAATTAGGAGATACAGACAACAGAGTTGTTTACATTTCAACGCAGATTTATTTAATTACCATCGAAAAAAAAGTATAAGCGGTAGCTTAGAGCTAAGCAGTTCAAGTAAACAATAAAGATGAAGAAAAAATTTTCCTCAATGACGTCAGATATTAAATTTATTACGTTGTGGATGAAGAGATTTCATACGTAATAATCAACTAATGGAAATACGCTCAGAACTTGTCGTTCTTCAATTTTTATTAATAGAAAATAGATGTATTGATGGATATGTCGCAATTGACCTTACAGAAACGTGTGGTCTTTTGTCAAAACTTTTGTAAACAAAAGGTTCTGTTGATCTGTTCGGTAAACGTGTAATGTAATCAATGAGCTATCTATAGATGTGATTGTTTTTGGATGATTTAAAGTAGAGCTTGAAGTCGACTCGAATTCTGTATGGAATTGAGTCTTGGAATGGATTGGATTCTGTACGGTGTGGAATCTTGGAATGGATTGGATACTGTATGGAATTGAGTCGACTTTGAGCTCTGATTTAAAGTTGCCAAAATCTTCGAAATTCCTAGTGGTTGGCAACCTTTTCTTCTTCGCGACACATCTTGGTGTCACGACCGAACCCACGCATAGCGTTCAGTCGAACACCGCACACATGTTTCTTGGCATGGTGTGTGCCGAGACACACAGGTTGCCCAACAGCTGCTTTAGCTCATCTCTACCCAAGCCTAAGACACACCCCAAATAACACAGCTACATGCTGATAACATTCTTCATTCCATGAATAATTGAAGGATTGTCATAAACATTTTGAATGAAGAATTAGAAAATAATGAATGTAAAGAGCTGTGCTGTGCAAGAAGAAGAAAAAGGATGTTTATGGATATAAATAGGAACTATGAAATTGACATCAGCACATGTACAAGGACAATTTTTTTTTTCTTCCGAATAAATGAAGAAAAGGTCGCTTTTTGTAGTGTAAACACTTTGACTTTTAAATTTACATGCCAAGAGACTTTCCACAAAACCCTTTTTTGCTGAATGTCTTCACAGTCTCAACCATTGTTGTTTCTTGACATAACAAAAGAGTGCTGGAAAAAGTCTTGTTTTTTTTTGGAATTTTCCACACAATTAAGGATGATATGCAAAAATCACTTCAACTCATTTCGACATAAACAGCCTCATTCATGTCTATTACCGAAACTTTCATTCACAGAACAATTTGACTTTCTCGCTCGGTGTGACTTATGGAACTTGAAAGGATTTTGTTATTTTTCAGACAGATTAATTGTTTTATAAATGTTGAAAAATGGCTTTTGTTTCCATAATTGCGTTAAGTAACACATGATAAAGGATTGTAATCGCAGACGACCTTGCGGAGCTCATTAATTAATCAGCTTATTTGAAATTTTGATGATTTAAGGGGAAGGTGTTGCTTTTGGGAATTGTTCGAAGCTTCCTTGGGGATTTAAAGCGTTGAAAGTGTCAAAATAAGGTGTTGATTCTTGATTGTTGATGTCAAGTTAGCAAATATGGTTGGAGTCATAGATTTACTAAGGTTTGACCAGTGGTGGGCAACTTGTGTGCCGCGATACACTAGAAAATGCCATAAAACATATGTCGTATGCTGTTTTGATCAAGTCTAACCATCAAGATGTGCCGCGACACACAGGTTGCCCACCACTGATACACTACACCCCGACGCCATCCCTGTCACATCCTCAAAATCCCATCAACATCAACTCATAAATCGATTTCAAGTTCAAGTTGTCACGTATGTCAAAATGAAAGACATTAAGTATTCAAATGATTTCAAAAGTTTGTTTATATCGACCCTGATTCGCATCATTATATTTTCTATTATCATTTAAATGTCTGTTAGCAGACACAAAACAGTAAAAAAAAATATAGAAGAATACAAGAACAACAAATTTCCAGTGCAAAAAAAGTATGAAGAATCATAAACTTTTTATAGAGATCTGTAAGATTCACAATAGGACAGTTGAAAGTAGCAAAAACACAGTTTAGAAGTTTATTTTTTTGGTAAATAAGCTTAGGGGTTGTTTGGGAATTGTGTCTAAGTTTCTAATTGGATGGGAGTATGGAGTTGTATGAGGCTATCACCAGCCAATAAAGAGCTGGATCTATGCTAGGAAATTGAGGTCTGGTATTGAGTCCGGCTATTTAAACTACCCTTAATAGGCCAAAAGACTGCTTTTAGGTGCTATAGTGGTCTTTCTGTAATATGAAAGCATAGTCTTTGCCTGTTAGGGTACGAGACGCGATCAGGGATTGATGATCGAAAGATTTTCCAATACTCGAGTATTAAGTACAATTTTTGAGTAACTCGAGTATTGAGTATTAATTCCAGGTCAAGACACATATGTGAGCATGTAACCTAAACATCAGCCTAGATACACAGTGACCACAAAAGGTTAAGAATGTGACCTATACATAACATCATGTCATTGGGTCTCATGTTCACATTGAACCAGACTTTGCATCAGTCTACGCCTACCTGATGCTGGATTTTTTGTCACTTTCTAGGCAAGAGTATCATAAAATGTTTGACGACACACTGCATTCACAATTGACTGCATTGGTTTTGCATGCAGTGCCTTGAAAATTTAAGAGACATCGTTCCAGAGACTGCAAGTCCCTCCGGACGTTATTCATAAACAGTCACTCATTAATAGAATTTTCAATTCATGAATAAAAGGAAATGAAATGAGGAACAACAAGAAGTAATGCAGAGAAATTTTTCCTGAGGTTTTCCCAAGCACGAAAAATATTTTTTTTTCTCTGTTTTCCTTATAATCGCGTCATAACTTTATGGGAGTGCTTATGATTCTTATATTATTGAACGTGATGCTTCTACAGCAGATATACTCTCAAGTACTTTTAAGGTAAGACATTGAAGTTGATATAGCTTGATGGACATAAAATAGGTCATTAGGGATGACGATATAGGACAAAATTATGAAAATTTATATTCATGACGTCATGAACGAGAATGAAAAATTCTCTAAAGGATGATGAAAAAAAAACAGACACTGGAATTTACATTTTTTATGCTGCTTTAAGCTACACATTCACATTTATTTTCACTTTGTGATGATTTTAGAACATTAAACTGTAAATTTTGACATTTATTTATTATTTTTTACATTAGAAAAAAGCAAATTTTTTCACTGATTAAAATTCAGCAGCAGAAAATTGTTCCTTAACTTTTCATTCGAACTGTACTGCTTAAAACTTGAATCACAACTAACTGACGAGAGAGATAATTCTTATGTGTGCAAAAAAGGTCTCTTGATTTGATGAGCATGCGCACTTTTAAATGCCAAAGTTCAGAAAGGATCTTCAAATACTATAAGAATAGGAAAAAGCACATTTTTAGCGAGCATCATATTGTGCGTTTACTGATACATCTCGGTATGTCGTAAAAGCTCCTCCAAATCTATTGAATCTGTTTATTATTCTTTTTTCTTTCCATCACACTTCACTCGATTTCATTTTGGTATTTTATGATAATAAGCATAAATGATGCTTACTACAATAGGAGAAATACATTTTTTTCGGTTACGATGGATGATAATGAATGCATAAAATATTATCTCATTAGAAAATTGTAAACTACGTCTATAAATTTCCTCAACAATTTGTTTTTGTTTTCTTAATTAAATTTAATTTATAATTGAAGTTATTTTGAATTTTAAGGTATTGTTTATATTTGAATAATGGGGAATATTCGCTGTTAAAATTAAGTATGATGATGAATTTTTAAATTAGGGAATGATGTCTTGTTTAGTTTGAAATTATTGCTATTTGGTACTTTATTAACATCAAAGTAAGCCTATGAGATTATCAATTCTAATTGATTCATCATAGTATGCAATGGCATTTTTCATTGTTTACATTTTGAGAAAATAGAACGAAAATTGTTATTTTTGCCAATTTTCTTACCAATTTCATGATGATATGACGATAAGTTATGTCTTAATACTTAACTCTGCATTGCAAATAATCAAAATTGTACAGCAAAAGAACAATGAATTTATTTCAAAAGAATTTGATGTTTATTGTTCGACGATTGAAAACAAACTAAATATTTCTATGAAAGGGGTTTCAACTATGCAATGTGAAATTAGATCAAATACAATTCAAATATTAAATGACCGTTGGTATGTTCTTAGCAATAATTCTAATTTTAAGAATACAAATTCAACAAATTAAAGAGTTTTCTTAACTTAATCATAGTCAAAAGCGCTGATACTTAGTAAAACATCCTCAAAAAACAAAAACTTTTAAAATTTCCCTATCAAAATCGAAAGCATTAGAATCTCTAACTTTTATCCCCTTCAAAATCATTTCAAGCGTAATTGAAAGTTTTGATATTAAAGATAAGGATCATACTGATTAGGATTTAGAAAGCGGAAGCTCCCTTAAATGTCAAATTCAATTTAGAACTAAGAATAGAAGTTCAATACTACGCAACATGTACCCTTAAATCGTAAAAATCTATTTGGAGAATTTTTTTTTATTACATCCATTGTGTTGCTTAACAAGAAGCTAAGAAAGGATTTTTATAGCTTCAAATAGATTCATCAAGATAAAAATAAAAATCTAATGTCCTTCCGTATCCCTCAAACTGCAGTTGAATGACCAACTAAAAAAAATGTGCAGCATGCATTGTTAGCAAAGTTGTGGCTTGTACAGGAACATCACACGTGTTATTTTAGAAACGATGGACGGATGCCAACAATAATAATGCAAACTTTATCAAAAAAATGTTTGAATTTACAATGTCGTCATCAATTTTTAGAAAGTGAAAGTTTTTCTCGTCCTGCTTTTATCGTGAAAAAGTTAATTTCATTTGTAAAGCTTCAACGATGATGATGATGATGCCTTTGCTATAGAAAGCCACTCGACCTTTTTGCTATTCTTCAATCATGAAGAAATGTTTTTCCTTTATTCCAAAAAGATAATGGAATATTTTCTACAATGAAGAACCAAAAACAAGATCCACAATTTATGACGTCACGACGAGAATATTTTCGAATTCGACTGTTTTTGTGTACATAATATTTGCGTAGATTTAATATACAATGTGGAATGGCACTTAAGATGTTGCTGTATTTTGTGTACCTTAGAAAATGCGTCATTCCTTGAAACGTTTTTCGACAGAACAATTTTTCCGAATATTTACATTGAATGTCGATAGAAAAAAAAATTGTATCACTTTAAATACTGTGGCTGGATTTCTCTTGTTTCGTATTCTGCATCGTCATTTGGGACTTATTAACGTCAATTGACACTTTATTCCTCTGATCTACATTCTATTTTGCATGTTTTTTGCTATCACACAGCGATAAAGTAGAGACTGATTTGAATTTGTAATGATTTTTATTCTATATCTAAAAATAGGAAGTGTATGCCGAGGGACTATCCCAACATTTGTTTATAAAGTAATCTCAAAATGATGAACGTTTACTTTTGAATGCTGCGTTCAATAAAATTCGCAATATTGTTCATTTCTATTTTCATTCATAAACGACATCAGTCAATTAACCTATCTTGTTGGCCTTTAATTGAAGCATGAACTTCAAAAATTGAAAATTATGGAGTTATGGTGATGATTGATATAGTCGGAATGAAAAATGTCTGTGGACTTGTACAATTCAAGTTTCATTGGAATTTCTATTGAATTAATTACTTTCAAATTTAACGTATTTTAAATTTTTAAAAAAATTAGAAATTGTAAGGTTCTGAAATGATATAAGGTGCGAAATAGAATTTGAAGTGTTCTAAAGATGCGAAAGTACAATTGTAAGGTTTTGTAAAAGTAAACAAATATTAAATTTCCAATTTTAAATATTAAATTTCCAACTCTGCTGTAATGAATCGCGTGTAATTAGTTAATATTCAATCAATCTGTTTGTAAAACATAGATTCATGTTCTCAGAAAGTAATTGATAAGAAATACATAAGTTTTAGAATTGTAAATAATTACTCAACTTACTATATTTATAGAAAGTGAAGTGCTGATAGTGTTACCGAAAAATAAGGCAACGAAGAACAAAATTGATGATGATAAATGAAAAAGTCAAAGATAACGTGTTTGTACGAAAAAAAATTTACAAGAACAAAAAAATATCTTACAAGACATTCGAAATCACTGATAACAAAACACACATATTTCTTGTTATTGTTTATTACAGCAAAAAATATAGTATTATGGATCTTCATGAGTGTTTGTGCTACTTCAATACTTTTTCATGCATGACTCAATCAGTCGTTTAGTCGTCAATCATACATTGAAGAGTGCACATTATAGCAAGAATCGAGGGATAGTGAATTAAATTAAATAGAATTAACATCAGAATGTATCCATCGCGTGAGGAATTTAGTGAACTAATTTACTATATAAGTGAACTAAAGCATCAATATACAAACAAGATTGATGAACAATCTACAAAAATCAATGAACAATCGATGATAATCGAAGAACTGTTATGGCAAGTTCGTGAACTAAGTGATAAGATACGTCAAATAAATCAATGGAAAGTTGAGGTAGACAAAGTGATTAGTGATAGTAGAGAGAAATTCAATGAAGTTACGAGATCGTGTATATGCCGATATGAGAATCATATTCCAAAGAATCGCATAATAAATAGTCGACAAGGTTTAATAGACAATCATCATCTAAATGGTAATAATTCTTGTCTTATCAGTTCTTATCAAAAATTATCATTTTTGTGCCAAATTTTTTAGTAGATATAACGAAAGAATCAAACAATGCCAATAAGAACGATGATGATGTATATGAGACAATTGACTTTAGTGATTCATCGCATCACATTTATACAGAACCGTTTAAAACTGAATCGAATTATGGAGCATTAAGGAAAGTCACAGTCAAGACAAATAATTCAAAACAGACGACGTTAAGTACGAATAAGAAGTCAGTTAACTCAGTTTCATCGTCGAAGAAAGGAATTAAGAAATCAACTCGAGTGCGGAATTTACAAAAATTCCCGGCATCGCAAGACGTATCAAAAGCTCAACATTCCGAAGATGATTCTGAGAAAGATGAAGTCGATGGGACCAAAGTGCAATTACGAGTCAAATCAACATCTCCAAGTAATATGACATCAAATTCTAGACAAATAGCTAGTAAGCAAATAAATGCACTAGTTTCAGTAGGTTTGATGAAACTAATTAACCTTATCATTAATTATAGTAATTTACATCTTAATTTTCTCTACTTTTTAGGACATCGAAGTGGGATTTATTCGAAGCAACAGAGAAAATTTGGCGAGTTTTATCCCACAACGAGATGCTTCAGGTATTTTAATCAATTTCGACTATTCAAAGTTAAGACAGCAAAGCGAAACCCATGAAAGAGGCTCACTTTAATTTAATTAGTCACTACAAAAAACTTCTTTCTTTTCATGTAATTTCGATTATTTAAAGTTGTTGAAACATCCAAAGATTTACCTTTAATTCACAAGAACTTTGAACACATTTCACAACTATTTAATCACTTATTTACAGTTAGTGTATATAATAAATTATAATTTTACACAAATTTTATCTTTAGAAATTTTTTTCTGTTGTTTTTTTACCTACAAGGGGACAGAAACTATTGATAAGAAATTCTTTCCTACGCCTTGATCTTGTTGATATGTTTGGTATGGCTTCCTTTAATTTGATTATTTGCAATGGTTACTTGAATTAAAATTAGCTAATTTTGAAGAAATTTGATTCAAATTTAAATTAAAAATTAAAAATCGATCAAGTCAACTTGACTCAACTGAAGAAATTTCAAAAATCAAATTATCATCTGCAGCCAACTTCACGATTTTCAAATTCTCATCTGTAACGGAAAAATCACCTAAAAAACGTGGATTAAAAGAAATTTCAGTTTCAATAATTTTCTATTTACAATTTTTTTATTTGAATTAAATTCAGCAGTGAAGTTATTAATTAATTAATTAATTAGAGTTAAATGAGGATTACAAAGTAATTTCAATTAGTGAGTTTTTTTCCATTTTTTTTTTTCGTGGGTAACATCCTCAATTATCAACAATATTTGCTTTTGCTAAATTTCTAGGACATAAACTTGCAATAATTTATAAGTTTTTTTCGCTAAATTTTTTATCATCTCTTCAGAAAAGGCACATTTATTCACATTTAATTGCTATATTTTTTGTTTTATTAATTAATCTAAATTAATGTTAAAGTTCAAGTCATCATCAGTGATTTTTAGTCAAGAAAATAAATTAAAAGTATTATTAGAAAGTGATTTTTGAAGTTTCATGTCTTCGAAAAGTTGAGTGAAAAAAAAGTTTGAAAATTTAAATTTGAAATTTCCGTTAAAAATTTAAATCTGATATTTCGGTTAAAAATGAAATTTTTTCCACTCAACCAAAAAAATGTTCGTTTTACGATTTTTAAAAATTAAAAGTTCGTTACAGGACTAAGATACTTCCTTTGTAAGCGACTAAGAATCAATGCCGATAAAATTGGCAGTTTAGTGCACATTTATCATACAAAAAAATAAGAAATCCTAAATTCAACAAATTAGAGATTCATTAAAAATTAATCAATTGGACATTGTGCTACCCATTTCCTTCTCATTTCTCTTATTCCTTAATTGTATTATCATGTGATCATTGTTTTGCAAAATAAAATGACTAGCAATGAATAAAAGAATTTTCTTTTCTCAGATCATTGAAATAAGATGGCAAAAAAAGAATTTTTTAATTAATTTAATGGGAGCATGCTGCTGCACATTTTTGTCACAGTTTAAAAGTTTTTCATTTCATTTCATTATAAATAACACAACAATTTTATCCATTCGGGATGACTTTACAAGTGTTCGTCACCATGATAATTGCCATTTCTATTTAAAGGTTGTCTTTCGTGCGGCGATCCTGTTGGACGATTTCGCTTGAAGAATCCACACTAGAAGGAACATCAAGGATATTAGCTATAATTCATCAATTCCATAAAATCAACTCAAAATTACCTTATACAGCAAATAAATAAGAAGTAACAATATAAGTGCACCAGCACATGCTGCCAAGACGAAAATCCATAAAGGAATAACATCTGGTTTTGGAACTGGATCGGGTATTGCCGTCACAAATACTTCGTGTGATTTTAATGTCTCGTTAGCTGGAGCTCCAACATACGGAAGTTTAGTGATTTTTCCTATTGCCATTGTTGAGAGCTTGATGTCCTGCTCACTTCCAAGCTGTAGGATTAAAAATAGAATATATTGGATATCCTGAATATTGAACTGACTTATACTCACTTTATTAAGGGTATGTGCTACTAATCTCATTCTAAGTGCAATCTCAGCACCTGTATTTTTCTCAAGTGGACCAACAACACATCTTACATTGACACAATGTGCTGATTCACAAAGACCATTGCTGTTGACATTGTTAATATCTCGAGTTGTTCGATAAAGTTTAAATTGTGGATTTGCATCGGATGATTTGTAGGTATATGATGATTTATGTTGTGTACTGTATGAGTTTCCTTGTGTCTTATCGTCAATGTTATCATTCTCAAGTTCCTCCTCTTCTCCATACTGATCATCCTCATATGAATAATCTTGGTATTTTATCTGATTATATAAACTTGATCCTAAGTATTTTGATGTTGATCCTGAAGAAAACTGTGTGTTTGAGTTTGAACTTGATGATTGTCCGCCTCTTGAAGCAGATCCAGCTCCAGTACTACCACTTGTAGACTGTCTATTACCACTGCTGGTAGAAAATCTACCTGATGATCCACTTTGTCTTCTGATTTCATCATCAACATTATTTCTACCTCCCAAAATTCCTAAATCGACACCAACAGTTTGAAGTCCACGTCCACCTTGTGCTGCTTTCTCAAATGTCGTTACTCCATGTACCAAATCAGGTCTTGGTGGTTCGCCATCTTGTTGACTCATCATCCGTCTTCGTCCACTGTGTGCGCCACTTGATGACGATTCACTTTGACTTTGTGCATTTTGTGCATGTGTTCTAGCAGCAAGTGATGAAATATCTTGATGGACATTCTCATCTAAGTTGATGTCAACATTTCCACTTCCGTAGGATGATGAACCGGTTGATGATGAAGAGGATGTGTGTGACGAATGTGATGATTGGGATCTAATATGAGTAAATGGAGTTCCGATTAATAATTTGAATCATACAGAATAAGAATTAAGGAAGTTACTCATTGATTTTATTGTTAGTATTGTTATCCAATATTGTTATGGTTGTGAACATTTTGTTACACGGTTTTGATTCATTTAAGTATATACTTTTAAAGATAGTTTAGTCATTAGTATTAAGTTATTCAAATAATAAGTAAAGGAACCTTGCATTCTTACCTGTTTCCACCTGCTTGACGATTACCACTGTTCCTAGTTTGACTTGCTTCATATGAACTACTTTGTGTATTTGATGTAGATCGAAGTCTTTCCTCTTCAAGTTTACGTCTTTGCTCATCAACACGTCGCTTCTGTTGTTCCTCATACTGTCTTCTTTCCTCTTCATATCGTCTTTCATCATCTAAGCGACGCTGTTCATGCAATTCAAGTCTCTTCCTTTCTTCAGCTCGTCTTTGTTCATCGAGTCTTCTACGTTCTTCAATTTGTATGCGTCTCTGCTCTTCCTGGATTTTCTTCTGCTGTTCGTAATATTCTACTCGTTTTCTTTCATATTCTTGCTGTTCCTGAGTTTGTGCTGTTGAGTGACTGGATCCAAAACGACTGTCAATATGGGATGATCCTTGCATATCACTTTGAGATGATCCACCAGATTGCCATGATGAGTGTCCAATGCCTCCAGTTATTATTGTTTCTGTGCTTGTTTCTGATAGAACAACACGACCGCCTTCACCTCTAACAAATGTTTGATTCTTTTTAGAAACATGAGTAATTTGTGGACCGCCATTGACTGAGCTACTGTTCCATTGTTCATGATATTCGTATTCACGGACATTATTTCCAGCGCCACCATGTGCATTGGATCCTGAGATAAATGAATTCAAATCAGATCCTGAATTTCCGCGTTTGTCAACAACAATTGTTGAGCCTCCTTGATTTCCAGCTGAAGATGAGCTTCCTGAACTTCCAGATTTTTCGAATGCAAATGATCCAGATCCTGATCCTGATCCTGATGCTCCTTGATTACGGCTTGAGTAGGTTTTATTTTCAAAGTAGCTGCTTTCATATCCACCGCTACTTCCGCCACCAGTAACAGTTCTGTCAGTATGTGCAGTATGACTTGTAACTCCTGTGCCGAATCCTTCACGATTTTTATTAGAAGTGCTGCCTCCTTGAGTAACTTGCCATTTACCTTTATGCTTTTGACGGTTTTCATGAACTAATGAAGCATCTCCAGCACTTACTTCCTGACTATCAGATTTGTCAAGGATTTGTTTTTCCTCAAAAGAAGCTTGACCTTGTGTATTATATCTATTTTTACTTCCCCATGCGCCAGATGTGAATCGTCCTTCACCACTTCTGATTGGTGCTCGATTCTTGTCCAAGAAACTCTTTTTCTCAAGTGAATAGTCAATTTGGAGATTCTCCTGATTCACAAATTGTGTTGGTTCACAATAGACATTTCCTGAGATTTCAGGTTGACTCAATAAGTACATCAATGGTTCCTTATCCAATGTCATTGCTGGCCAATTAATAAATAATTCAATTTCCTCGATTGTGGATGTTCCATTATTGCGGATATCATAAATATGGACGAAATGTGGACCAATGTCAGCTTCATTTGATGAGTTACTGAATTCTCTGTACTGAGAAACATTGTAATGCAAAACATCAGGTTGTGATCTTCCAGTAATTGATAAATCAGATTCGACAGAGATTGAGACTTGCTTTCTGTATACATTATCAGATTGACCGCCTTCAGCTTCCTCGTTTGTTGAGTTTGCTTCCATATAGAATTCATAGTAAGGTGAAAGTCCTGCCTTTCTTGATGGCTCAAGAATAACTTTAAAGTTAACAGATTTCTTAGCTGGTAATGGATTTCCGATGTCACATCTGAGTGTGTAGTTTGTCATTGCACTTGGTGCTGTACATATGAAGGATGTGTCGCGACTCTCGCCAAGCTTCTTGGTACTCTTGAAATCCAATCCTTGTGGAACTGTCATGAAGAATGTTGACTCGAATGCATCCTCTCCAAAGTTGCTTACTAAAACGTCGACAGTAAGAGATTCATTTCCACCCAGGATGTACTTGTCATTTGTCTTAACATCAAGTCTCAAATCAGGAATACAAATGTTGTCCTTTCCGCAATTCTTCATGATATTTATCGAGTCACGTTGAACTGTTCCACGATTCTCATCCAAAACTGTTTCCAAAACAGCACGTGCACGTCTGTTATGCTCTGATGATGCATAACTTGTTGTTGATTTTCTAATGTTGTACTTCATTTCCACTTCCAATGGTGTCAATTTGTCTCTAATTCCATCAGCAATGTAGACATTGTCCGAACGACATTCTGACTTTCCACGGTACAGTCTCATTGTTGTGTTTTGGATGTTCTGTGACTCTCTATTGACGAAGAACATTCTTGGTGTTTTTGTCTTTTTGGAATCAAGGACCCATGAGATTTCAATATCGATAACCGATGGTACATTCTTGCCATTGAATGATAAGCATGATGTAATAGTTGTACATGCTACCTGCTTCTTATCACGACCAGATAATGTGCAGTTCTTATTATCCAATGAGATGAGCTTATTCTCAGATTCGAAAACAGCACTTGCGTCCATTACTGCAACTGTTCGGGATCTGTATGGTAAGGAAGTAATGAATAGAATGAAGCACAAAGGATAACTGAGTAACTTACTTGAATACAATAGCAGAACTTGACTCATAAGCACCAACAACAAGATCAGGATATTGATTTCCATCCAAATCAATTCCACCAGCAAGTGAGAAACCGAATGTAGTCAATGGTCGTGGAGTTCCAGTAACATCTTCAGATGCAATGACTTGAGATGGCTTCTTTAATGGACCATTAGCTGAACCATGATAGATATAGACAACACCGCGTTCATTTGGACCATCATATGGAGCACCGACTGCAAAATCTCCATATCCATCAAGATTGATGTCACCAAGGGATGCTAAAGCTAAGCCAAATCGTCCTTTTGATGCTTTTCCTTCGCGGGTTTCGAGATTCTTGAAGTTATCCTGTAAAATATTGTTGGAATCAATTGATTATTTGGGATATGCTGTGATTGATGCTTAGTACTTACCACTTTACTCTGATAAACAATGTAAACGATTCCAGTCTCATACTTATTATCCTTATTTGGTTCTGTGTACATTGGTGCGCCAATAATCAAGTCCTGAAGACCATCACCGTCAACATCAACAGTACATATCGAGTATCCAAAGTAAGCTCCAATTTGTTCTCCAGTAATATTGACTTGATTTGTGAGATTCCATGAGAAAATGAGAACTTTACCTAAAAGTCCAGCACCACGTGGCATACCAACAGCAACACCTTGTAAACCTTCACCCATAAAGTCACCAGTTGCTGATGAATATCCTAAATATGAATCATCTTCCTTTGATGAGCTTTCCTTTGTCGAGTAAACTTTATCTTTGGGATTGTTCAGGCTATAGGAATACATTTGTCCTAAAATGTATAAGGAAACAGGCATTGAAGAACAATTTCTTAGAATTTTGTCATCAAATGATGAATTGCTGCATACATTTTATGCTGTTTTATCATCATGTAATGACAATTTTGAGTTTTATAGCTTTTTGTTATCTTCCTGCACCGATATGCTGTACATATCATAAATAATATAAATGGATACACCTTTAACCGTTCATAAGCGAGCAAATTATCTTGAAACTAAATGTCTTATGAGAAGCATCAAGAGAATTTACAGCCCTGTTATGCTTAACTAATGATATTCAGCTAAAGTAAAGCTGTTAAGAAGTATATGATCTTCTAAACTATGAATTATGTTAATTATTTTCTATTTTTATAAGCAAATTCATGTCAATTCTTTGTTACTTATTAAATCTTGTTCTATATTCTACTATGTAATCAAGTAAAATTTAAATCTGTACAACCATCACCTGCAACACTGTAAAAATTCCGTCCTTAAAGAAATAATTGAGTGAAGATTCTTGTAAAGCTGTGGTGAGCAACCTTTTATTTTTCACAGCACACCTTGATGCCTCGACCGAAACCGCACACGGCATACGGTTCATGGCATTTCCGAGGATAATTTGCCGCGATACACAAGTTGCCCACCACTGATGCAAAGCATTTGTGCGAATATTTTCAAAAATTTGAACCTTTTTGAATAGATTCGTTTAAAAAAGCCGTTAAATTGTCAAAACCAAAAACCGTTTATTAAAAATTCAAAAATGTTCACAAAGTTCAAAAGCAAAAATTCAAAAAAATTAAGAATTTCACTCAATAATCATCATTAAATTCAACCAAAATCATTAAATGTGAATCTTGATGACTTGAAGAAGTTAACAATTGGGAATTGAACTCCATCCCCTATGATCTTCTATAGATTAGATCGCATGCTAAACTGATCTAACCTGAGTATGAGGAAGTTCCAAATTATGGCAAATCATATAAATATAAATTATACATCTTTTGTATCCCTCTTACTTCTGCACTGGCATATGATATATCTTTGCTAGGTCAGAGTTGCAAAGCAGGCACTTGTCACAGGCAAAAATCGTACAATTTGTTGGTAATTTGTATGGTTTTATAATAAAATCCATGTAAATTATTAAGAAACTGTACGGTTTTTGTCGTACCTAGTTGTTAGGACGGGAATTATCAAATTGAGGTCATTCTGTGATGATGAACACGCTTTGATCCCTAATATCTCGAATTTACAGAAGATAATGAAGGACAGACTCGACTTCAGATGTTCCTTCTATGTACAATGCGCCCTACCCAAGTAAAACATCTAAAATGTTCATCTCCTTTTACTACTTCACACTCTAAATTCAGTCATGATTCATGATTTTGGTTGCTACGCTGCATCAGGAATATTTTACAGTGCCTAAAAGTTGTTCTGTGACTTCCACCATGATTTCAATTAACTATACTACGCTTAAAACTTATTCTACGACTAATAAAAATATTGATAATCAAAAATTCAATAAAAACTGCACAAAAAAAATATACAAAAGAGTTTGATGATGAAGAAAAGAAGAGATATAAATAGCACAAAAAATATAGCAATGATATCATGAGATTGCCTGCTTTAAAGCATTTTTGTTGATAATTTAAAATAATTAAAAATTAATGAAAAAAAATTTCAATAGTTTGCGGATTCAAGTGGATTGAATTGGGAAAAGTTGGACTTGAGTGGACTGGGGTTATATGCTTTGGTGAGCAGATCATCAGCCAGAGAGTCAATTGAGATTTATTATGCAAATAGATTTGCTTTCTCAAGCTACGCATCGTTGTAAATTGATGATTGGATTGTTGGAAAGCAATCAATTTACGACGATGCTTTTGATCTGATTTGGGATTTGATCTTCAAAGCATATAACTATGTCTACTCAAACATTTTATTGCTGGATATTGGCTATTTTAGGAATTTGAGTTTTATTTGCTGCAAAAATATTATTTTGGATTGTAGCATAAGATTGCGTGAAGAGTTTGGGTTAAAAATTTATGAATAGTTCAACTGCTTTACAGACTGGATATTGAAATTCTAATGCTAAAGTCAGTTCTAATTTGAATTCTTCAAAATTAACTTAATCTAGTTTTCATTTTTTGGCAAATATAAATTTTCAAAAGCAAAGAACTCTGGATCTTCATTTTAGTTCAATTTTACATTTTACAATGTTGAATCATGTTAAATACATAACTTTGAGCTGTAAACTAGCTAAAGATCGATAATATGACAAGAAATTATGTTCAAAAAGAGAATCAAATTCAAAAAATTTCAAAATGTAAACAAAGATTTAAATTTTGAAATTTGTAAATAATCTTCCAGATTGCACAAAGTAGGCGACGAATCCAACTTTCCAGAGTTGTTAGATCAGAGCTAGTTGTTCAATATTCAATAATAAAATCTATTCATAAATTTTCAAACCCTTAAGTTCTTTAAAACCTAAATGCAGAGAACTTTTAATATTTCCCAAGCTTTAATTGCATTCGCTTTCTATAAAATGGATTGTATTTGATGAGAAAGGAAGAGTCTAATAGTTATAATGTAAGCAACACCGGTAAATGCTGGCGGTTTTATGAATTTCTAACTAAAAGGATTTATTAATGATGTGAAAATGAATTTATTGGTTTTGGATTTGGCTAAATGACACTAACAAACTAATACGATAGGTTGGTTAAAACAATTCTTATTGTATTAAGATGTTATGAGCGGAGATTACTTGATGATTATTGAAATTTTGAGGTTAGAATCTTAATAATGAAAAGATTGCTACATTTTGTCACTAGCTAGCTACAGCAGGCTTTCGTTAGTTGTAACAATCATTTGATTATTAAGTCATTGATCTCAAACTTCTATGAATCATCAAAGAATCTCCATTTTAGGAAGTTTTTAATCTAAAAATTAGCATTATTTTGAATGAGTATAAAATTGATCTGTGTCACATGTATGAAGGATTTGTTTTGAATGTATAATGAAGTATAAATTATTAATCATGTAAAATGTTGAAAGTTGATGTTGTTTTTTTTGGTATCTGATTTTGGAAAACAAGTATGAAAAAGTTAGAAGCATTTGTTACTTTTTCAATTTTAAATAAAAAAGTTAAAAAAAAAATTAATTGTTTTTGTTTTGTTTTTTCAACATAGGAAATACCTCCATCGCCAAATTGCCCATATCGAGGGGGCTTAAAAGGATACTCAGCATCGGTATTAATTGAATATACTTGTCCTGCGTGGATTTATGTGGAATATAAATAGAGCACAGCCGCCACAAAAAATATAATTAATTTAATTATTAATAAATTCAGGATCACTATAAAAAAATTAATAATTTAAGTTTGTTCAAAAATAAGGATTGTGTTTTTGGGGTTTGCTAGAATAGAGTTTCGGGAGTTTTTTATTGAGGAACTGCAAAAATGATTTGTGTATTTATGTGTGTTTATATGGATTGATTTTTGGGGGGAATTCTAGTATATTTACAATGATGTTCATTCTTTTTTTCATTAAATTTGTTATGAAAAACTCTTAAATGTAGATGCGGGGAACAGGATAGAGTTTAAAACAGCACAAATTTATTGGAGGACGTTAAAAATTATGAGAGGTTTGGATGGATTTCAACAAAATTTTGAAAATATTGTGCTGGCAAGTTTTGGCGCGAAAATTTCAAAAATTCTTGAATTTTAAAAAGTTCTAGTTTTTCGAGCATATCTATATACACTCGAGAAACTAGTTCCTAATTCCACCAAGAAAATGCCGCCAAAAACATCATCCAGCACAAATATTTTGAAACTTTCACAAAAAAATCAACAAAAATGTAGTTTAATTAATTTGTTTACTACGCAAAACCTCTATCTACATGTCATCATTTTTTATTTTTTTCATTAATATCGCTTGCCTAACTTGTTTTTCATCACTAAAAGGAAAATTTTGAATTTGTTTATTTTTTAATTTGTTGTTTAATTTCAAAAAAACGTCAAAAAAAAACTTGCCAAACTGATTAATTTGATGTTGGTTATACTTACAACTTTGAAATATTGAAATGTGACTTTATGTATAAGATATCATTTTTGTGATTATGGATTGAATTAATATCAAAAATAAGTATGTAAAAAATGTTGAGAAGTTAGGCAAATTAAGGTAAAAAAAATTCCAAGAAATTCGTGAGATAAAAAAAAACTAAATTTGATTAGAAGTTTATAAGGTGAAGAAAAAAGGTTTCTATTCTAAAATAAGTTGCGCGATATCTAAAACTCTTTTTTTTTAACAATACATAATTTGATTTTCTATTTTAATTGTTCTCGCTTTAAAGACTATAAAAGACAATTAAACCCTGATGGATTTTGTATATATACTTGTAAATATAAATCTAAGACGCTATAAATATGTAAATAAAAAAATAAAAGAAACTTTAATCAGAGTTAAATTGATCATACCTTGCCAATACCAGCTTCCTGGTGCACCAACGAAAAGACGCTCGCCATCCTATGGGAATAAAGAAGAAGAAAAAAGAGAAATAAAGATGAATAATCGATGTTAAAGTTGGAGATTTTTAAAAGGTTTTATTGACGCAGTTTTGAGAATTTTCTTGATTTGAAGATATTCGGTTTGATTCAGCACTATTCAGCTCAATTAAGTACTTTTCAAACTTAATTCAACTTAATTCAATAGTTTTTAGCTGGATTCAAATTTGCAATTTAACTGAATTTGTATTCAGCTTAGTTTAGTAGTTTGAAGCTGAATTTAGCTGAATTCAGTAGTTTGAAGCTGAATTTAGCTTAACTTAGTAGTTTTTAGCTGAATTGAGTCTAATTTAGTACTTTCTTTATTAATTCAGCTCATTTTATTATTACTAGCTGAATTCAGCTCATATCAAACCTTTTTAATAGATTTCAACTGAATTCAGTAACTTAAAGCTTTATTCAGCTTAAGTTAGTAATTTTGTAAACAAAAACAATTTATTGCTAGCTGTTTGGTACTTCATAACTCAATTTGAATTACATACAGTCAACATAACCCTTTCCGCTGCCCAGAAAGACCACAAACATCAGATTTTCTTCCTCGTAAAGATGCAAAACATAAATGAGAAATTTAAATTTTTCTTATTTTGCATGCAAACAATGAGAAATTTATGGAGTTTTTTACAATCTCAATGCTTATTGCTCATTTTGATCGACACATGAATATCGAATTGAAATCGATTTTTGAAAAAACAAATTTCCTCATGTTCATTTCATGGAGTTTTTCAAAAAGCAGTAAAGAAGTTTAAGGAATGAAATTTAAAGTCCATTTAAATGTTCAATTGTCAAATAAATTTCGACGAGAAATGATTCTGTACAATAAATTCATCAAATATCAAGACAGTTTGTTTTGATTTTTACGAGACTTCTTTCTCTTATTCATAAACTTTTTTTGTGTGCACTTCATTGAATTGCAAGTGCATTTATACAATTGATACATAAAAGATTATCGTAATGGAAATCATGTTTTGATTGAGGTGATCTTTAATTCATGCTATGGGATGCAGGCATGATTGTGGTATGGGAATGAGAATACAATGAGATTGAACTAGATTTTTGAGTCAAGGGAAGGGAATTTGATGACTTTTTTGTGATATGACCTGGATTTCCATGATCTTCTATGAATTGCCTTTAATCCACATCATTTGGGTGGTCTGTGTCATAATTTGGAGAAATTCTTTCATCATAACCTCAAAAATTGTATTTAAACAGAACAATTGAGCAATGTGTGATGAACACATAGTACAAGTACAAGAGTACATGCTCAAAACATGTTTTACAATTCCAAAAACATGACACATCTTAATTAAGATATGATGATAAGCAAGAATCAATTCATGTAGACATTAAACTGTGAAACCAACAATTTTAGACTAAATAATAGTAGAAATTAAACTATTTTAATGTCACACATGATTTAGGTTCTCAATTCATTACAGTAGCCTGATAAGGAATGGAATGGTATAGACAGGTATCAGTGGGGTGTTATTAGAGCAAACAAAAATTGATGAATCATCAGAAAAATTGTTCTTCATTTCCTGATCTATAAACGTTATATCAAAGGAAAGCAGCAATAATTTTTTTAATAATTTGAGAGATGAAAGGAAGGTTGTTCGTAAATGATGTGTTAGGTTTAGTCGATGTCAGGGGATCATGGTGCATCTTTATGTTCCATCGTGCCATTATACTAGACCATCACTGGTGCACCATTGGGATAGTGCAAGTATACTACTTTGCTATCTTACCGTCAAGGTGTACCAATATCCTACCGGGCAATCTTAACACCGATAGCTTCAACGATTTATTTTAATGGACGAAGGTGAGTTAATCAAATGGATCATTCTGGAGCTATCTCAGAAGACATATAGCGATAGAGAGAGCCCCAATCCCAATATATTGTTAAACATCACTGACGAACAAACCCCATCGAATGAAAAATTATAGAAAAAATATTTTTAATGAAATTCTACCAAGTCATGCGGTTTTCAACAAATAAATATTTTGATCGATTTTACTTCTTCTTCTTCCTTTTTCATGTAATTTAGTGTCTGCGGAGTTGATCGTACTGATAAAGAATGTTTTTACACATCTCGTGAATGAATTTTGTATGTAAAGCTTATTGGTACATTCATTATAATTTTTAACACGCTGATATTTTGTGCGTGTGAGGATTTGCAGGTCTTTATGTCTGATGCTGTATGTAATTAATGGTTTACAGCAGTGAATAATTCGATTTTTGTAAATCCATAATTATTAAATTTTGATTAAAATTTAAGTCCTCATGTTCTATTATAAAAATGCGCTTGTAAGCTTCCTTGCATGTCCAATAAACGATGAATCGTTGCAAGAAGAGAAATGAGAAAGATATATTGGCTGCATTGCATGTTCCGGTGATTGATTTATGGTTTCAGTAATAAATATTGAAGATTATAACTCACCAGACTGCAGGCTGCACCCTTGATATCTTCATTATTATTTTTTGGTAATCAAAAATTTCAATTTTTTTATATTAAACAAATATTTGATCTTGTTCCTTCATATACAGTATGTTAAGTAAGACAAAGAGGAACAAAAAATTGAGATTCTTGCTGAGAACAGTGAACAAAACATGAGAAAAATTTGCTATAGAAATTCCATCACAGTTGTTATTTTTCATGTAAATTTGCATTCTCAATATTCTATAATCCATTGCAATCACGAGAGTTGCCAAATGTAAATTTTTATTCTATATGCTGATTCCATTATTATGTTAATTTACTTATGTATCTATATCCACTGCTGGATATATGCATATGATATGGATTTATAAGGAGCATCCATGTGGGGCAGACTATGTCGACTTCTAAATGCAATTGTTCATTCATAAATATTAATAAAGATTTTTTTTGTTGCTTGTTGCTTCCCAAAGACAGCGAAATTTATTTTAATAGAGTCACAAAAGAATCATCTCAGTTGTTGTTTCACGACAGAAGGTACAAAACGGGAGGACTCATAAGAATGCTTCTTTAACGGAACAAATTCTGAGAAATTGTTCCTTTAAGCATAACAAAAAGGCTCTTAAGGTGCATAATATTGAACTCGCGAGCCAAAATGCTCAAATATTCACATGTTTTTACCTCGACAAATGTAAATTTCTACTCGATTTTTATTTTATTATTTCGATGACAAAACAATAAAAGGAAATGAAGAATTGAAAACAGAACGTAATATTAATATAAAGAGATATTGCCGTGTGCAGGGAATAAGAATCGATTGCAATTTTGTATTTTTTGATGGATTACTGTTACTTATGGTGATGTGCAGACTACTGATGGATTATTTAGTCAAATTTACGATTGTTTCTGCTTTGGTAAGAGACCTGCTGTATGATTTTCACTCAGTTACTATTTATCAGCTCAATTTTGACTAATTTAAGAATTTTTAGTTCAATTTGAATCAATTCAGCGATTATTACTCTTTATTCAGCACAATTCAGCTCTTAATTCAACAACTTTAAGTTCAATTCAGCATTTTTTGCTTAATTCAGCTCATGTTGGTTCAATTCAGCGTGATTCAGTTAAAATTTAGCACAATTCAGCGTTTTTTGTCTTGATTCTAATCAATTTTATCATTTTCAGCGCTTTTTTTATCAGTTTACCTATTTATTATCAATTCAGCGGTATTCAGTTCAAGCTAATTCAGTACAATTCAACTAAGCTCAGCACTTTTCAGCTCGAAACAGGACAGTTAGTTAAATCTTGCAAAATTCATCTCAATTCAGCAATTTTATGATAAATTTACTGGTATTCAGCTTAACCTAACCTAATTCAGCTGAATTCAGCATTTTCAAATCATTCAAATTTCAAATCCCTGACAATAACAGAATTTTTGATATCGTTTAACTTCTTCTTCTTGTTTTAATATTCAAGAATAAAAATCGCCAATCGAATTTTGATTGTCTTTTAATTCTTAATATTATTGAATCGAAAGATATATTCACAATAATACAATGCCTTCCCTTTGAGTAATTTAATTTTATTGCATTTTGGTTATATTGAAAATTTATGTTTTTATTGTTGCTGCTCGATCATCTCAATCGGAGAAAAAAAGCCACTATATATTATAAAATTTTTACATCTCGTGATTGCATTTATTGCCCCGTACCCGATATGATCGTCGGTTGGGAACAGAGGAAGGGAGAAAATATTTGAATAAAATTCATGTTTTGAGACATGTAGAACATAATTTCAGTAGCGATATTTCTCATGTTTTAATGTGACTTGATATGTGAGCGAAAAATTCTATTGTTTTCTTGAGTATGATTATGATGACATTGGGAATGATAAATTTGTGTCGTAAAATTGGAAGTATTTTGATGATGTTTTAAGGCATCAAATTATATTCTGGATTTTCTTTGTTCTCGTTCATTTATATTACTGATTTTGTAAGAATCGAACATAGAAATAAATTGCTGAATTAGTAAGACTGTTAAGTAGTTTCTAATAAATATACACCTGAGGTGCTAGGTTCAATTCCTGAAAGTTTCATTTCATTCATAATTGTGGAAGTTTTTTGTATTTTGTATTATTTTAAATTATTTTTTTTTACAAAATTGTACCATTTTAAAAATGTTGAAATTAGTATGAAATGTTATACTTCACAAGTGTCAGCAGAAATCGGTTTTAAACAAACTAAAGCAAACTCAAGTCGACTTAAATCTCTAAAATTCTAATAATCTGATCTAGATTGCACAATGCTGTGACAAGGTGAAGTCCACACCGAATCCGACAGTCCACCAACCTGAACCCAGACCTCAATCGGCCAGTCGAGAATTCTCACCCAACCTCCAATCCATAACAAAATATAAATAAAAGTTCATTTACCTTGCTAATAGCAGCACTCAAACCAGCTTGACATGAGCCCTGTCGATGATATCCCCAGTACACTAAAAATGGAAGAAAAACAATTAAAACCGTAAACAACTATTGAACTATTTCCTGTGAATCATCATAGAAACTAGTTGACAAATGTGCAAATTAGTTAAAAGGAAATCTCAACGAAAAACCTAATCATAAAAAAAATATTTACAGCACTTACGTTTTCATTTGATCATAAATTTTAAAATAAGCATATAGGAGAGACTCATAAAATTATATTTACATACTAACCAGAATAAGAATGTGCCACAATGTTGGCGCACATTTGTAAGCAATAAAAAAATTTGCCGACAATTTGTCATAAATGAATACAACTTCTGCTTTTGAATGGCATGTAATTTATGTAAATTATTTAAAATAACTTTTTAATGCAAATGAGCATCATAAGAATGTAAAAAAAAGAGTAGAAGAAGTGAAGGAGAAATGCATTTACCGGGGCATTGACAAAAAAGGAAACAAATTATTTAAAAATATATAAGATAGAAACAAAGAGAGGAACATGAAGATGAGCAATTGAATAGTTAAAAAAGAATACATAAAAATGTGTTGCACATATGTTCAAAAAGTATCATCAGATGCCGCGCACACGGGTATAACAAAATAACAACCGTAAAAGTAGAAAAGAGATACAAAGGAAGAACCTTTTTGTGCTTCTACAAATAAAATGCTCTTACTATGCATTACTATAGATATTGTGCATGCAACTATGTAGTTTGGTCGGTGATCTTGTTTAAGTATGGTCACTAGGAGAGGTAGACATAAGGCGCATACCCTGGTGCATACTTTGCATGTTAAGAGTTTACACTTGATCAGTAGTGGGCAACCTGTAAGCCACGACACTTCGCGGTAGAAATTCTACCTAATGATTCGTCTCAAGCGGGAATCGAACCTCGATCCTCTCGATTGCCGATCAAGTGCGCACACCACTAAGCAAGTCCGCTAATCTAGCACGTTACAAGCAATAATCTTACTGAACTTAATGCTGATATGTTCTATTCTCAGGCTAGTGCAGATCTTCTTGCATCCAACCCTCAAAGACCTCAAACCAATAAACCCCATTCAAGACTAAATGCCTACCTAACCTCACTTTCCATTTCCCAAGACACACTCCACAACTAAGTAAATGAGATGAATTTTAAATATTCAACTATTTTTAGACTCAAGTCGGACCGGGCATGACGAATAAAAAAATATTTCCAGCACGTATTTGTTTACGGCATCAAGAGAGATATTAACTGCCTTTTTATGTCTTTTATGTATTGATTGTCTATTTCAGATTATTATTGTATGGAATGAGATTATTTTACAATACTTCTTATGTTCTTTACAAGCTTATTGTAAGAAAAATTTTAATTTCTTCTTTAAGAGAAGCTGGATGTTCGTCATTGAGATTGTGGATCATTTAATAAAGAAATAAATCATGACAGAGAAATGACTTTTGTGTCAAAAATGTTGTTACACATGAAATATTTTACAGATTTGGATGTAAATGATTCTATTTTTAGATATGGAAGGTATGACAGCTTCTGATAGTGAATAGGCGTGTGGGATATCAAGAATTGTATTCTATCTAGAAGCTAAAGCCACAATCTTTCAATTTCTATGGCAATAACTCATGAAATTCATGATTAATAAGCAATAGCTTGATATTCCTGAACATAACCTCAAAATCTCAATTCCCAAGCTGTTTCTAATTAAAAACCACTCCACAAGCAATCCTTTTGTAAATTAATCTACAACATAAATCTCCTGACTATTATGACATCCATAAAAATGGCAAGCAACTCACTCTTGTGTCAAAAATGTCATGTAAATTTCTTAATTAATTATGACCAACAGTTCAGGCACTTTTTCAATGTTAAGTTCATGATAAATCATCAAAACTAAGGGACATGTGTGTCTGTGTGTCCATATTAAAGCATATCATGCATCTGTACAATAAAGAGGATGTTCACAATCGATTTTTTTCACGCTCCACTTCCGTTAATTTTTTTAAATGTCAGTTTTTTCAAGGGTTTATCGCTGTTGACTATTGCAATGTAAAGTGGTTGAGTAGGACATGTCATTATCCCTTGAGCATATACACTCTGGCTGAAATTTGATAGTTTTTACATAATTCAGAGGAATTTCGCTCTTATGAACATTGATGTGATTAAACAATTGTTTCATATTAATGGATTTATAGCCGAGGGTGTCATGTAGGTAAATAAAAATTAAAAATGCACAACAAAAGACAATAAATTATGAAGAAAACAAATTTGGAACGTGACTGAATGATGTAAGTAAACAAACAAATTTGATTTATATGATAATATTAAAGATAATTAAGTGCATTAACCTATAAATGACGCTATTAGGAGATACTGTTAATGCTTTAAGGTAGATCACGTTCTCTAGGTGTGAATATATTTATTTGGAAGCAACACTGTGGGCAATTTTAATTAACTTTATAAAATTGATGAAAAAATATCAAAAATTTCAACGGATTTTTCAAATTTGAATTCTTAATCAGGGCAAATCCTACGAAATTTGATTTCAACTTCCAAAAGATCAAAACAAATACTGAAAATCTTCAAAAATATCAATATTCTAGTGACATCCAAGACAATTTCATCAAAAACTACAAATTTACACTTCATCTACTCTTCTTTGATGCTTGAACTGATCTTAAAGATCAAACAATTCTTTGAAGTTTCAACTTGTCACATACCATTGTGATGAAAACACTTGAGAGCAATAATAATATTTTAATTAACTTAAAATCGACATCAGAGGTAACATAAAATTGTTTTCCATAATTTTCTCATAACATAACATCTGAAGTTGTGCATTTTATGGGAATTTTTCTAATTTTTTAATTTTCATTTCCCCTAAAGCAATAGCTGTTTCCTTTTATATTCTTTTTTGTTACTTTTGAAAGAAATCATGTCAATTAATCTATTTTTAAAATTGAACATCATTATTTAAATGCCTTAGTCAATGCATTAGGTATATTCATTTCATGTATTGAAGGGGAAGACGTTTCTTGACTCTAATTGAAGCATATTAATTTTGAAGTAACTGAGATTTCCTTCCAAAACTACATCGTGTATTTGTCTCATACTCACTTGTTCGACATGGCGAAAATTCTTTAAATTCTCGAAAGTTATCTTTGGCAATGAAGCATGTACCAACAGGTTCGTTACGTTCAACCTTTTTCGGTTGATGTTGATGGTAGACGTATCGTGGTGCACAAGCCTATGGAGTAAAAAAAGAGAGAAATTTAATAGACAGTTTATTGGTGTGTGGTTTAAGTAGAATAATGGCATCAATTTTATATGGAGTTAGTATTGTTTTCTTAATTCAGGAAATTGAGCTGAATTCAGCATGTTGTGCTGAATTCAACAAGATGAGCCAAATTCAGTCTATTCAACAAATCAGCGAGTCAAGTTAAATTTAGTCAATTCAGGAAGTTGAGCTGAATTCAGCAAGTTGAACGAAATTCAGTCCCTTCAGCATGTTGAGCTGAATTCAGTCAATTTAGCAAATAGAGATGAATTTAGTAAAATCAACAAATTCATTCAATTCAGCAAGTCAAGTTTAATTCAGCAAAGGAAATTTTCGTGAGTTTAGCAAAGTTAAGCTGATTCAAGTGAAACTTCATATCCCAAAAGTACAAATCTTTCAACAAATTCATCCACCAACATTATCTCTCGTCTCAATTCTTTTCCTCGTCCAATAAAACTCTCATTTCTTGTCAAGTCTTGTAAGTATTACAGTAAAAGAATGTTGTTTCTTGTCCTTTCCAAAAATAGATTTACGCCACAACCTTGAGTCGCAAATCAATCATCGATAAAAGGAAACGACAACAATTCGATTTTGTGATAACAGCAAACAAATAAGAAACGAAACGGCACAAAAAGTACAGTGGACTGTGGAGAGAAAGAGTGCAGTAACATTTTTCAAATTAAAAGACACGAAGACCTCTGCATATAGCATCTCATAAAACACGAATGATACTGAAAAAGGCTAAACAATGTGGATTTTGAGGTGAGTTGTAGATGCTTGGCAAAAAAAAAGAACTGAATTGATGACGATGAAGAAGTTTTGTGTGTGATGCATCATAAGGAAAGAAACATCATGATGGACATAAAATGATAAAAAGAAACAGTAATAAAAAAATTAAATTCATCCATGTCCAGTTATATGTTCATGGATAGAGAAAAAGCGGATTTTTTCAATGTTAAGGCCACCGTCCGTGCTGCATCGAATCTTACAAACAAAAAGTTTCGTCAATTTTATGAAAGCGATAAATTTACCAATAACAAATAAAAAGGAAATGAGATGTCGGGGCACGTGAATTTATGTTATGTTGAGGATGCTAAAATGTACAATAGTCTTCACCCCACGAAATCAGAGTTTCAATGCATTTTTTAAGTTAATTTTACAAAATTTTTCGAACTCCAATGTGAAATTGCCAGCAGCTTTAAATGTACAAGATGAACAAAAAATTACGCATTCAGGTGTCTGATTTCGAATGGACAGAAATAAAAACAAGAACATCGGCAAAATTTTTCAAACATCCATAAATGGTAGCAGCATCTTCACCGATTGTTATGTATCGAATTTTTATACAATAACATAAGAATTGAATAAACAATCAGGAATCGATAAATGTTGAAATGACATTATTGATGACCTCTGACCACAAAATCTCATTCATATAAAAGAGATATTTTACATAAAACAATTACAATTTGCCAGTGGTACTCGATTGTACATATAGAGCGTATGATGCGTATGCACAGAAACAAACAATTTTATTGTTCATCCTTCCCATTTGGTATCAAATAGTCGAGAAATGTACTTTGGCAAACTGTTTTATGGAATGCAACAATGGGAAGATGTGTGTAATGTGAAAGAGAGTGATTGTATCTCCCTTTATTCTTCTTCTTTGTTGTATACTTTATATAAAGTGCAATCGATACGGAAAATTTATTTAAATTGTTCTTTGAAGAGCTACATAGACACACCATACTTGGCAAGGTGAAAATATATTTTATTGGAAATAGATACGATGACTTATTGTTTTAAAAAGTGTGCCTTTTGGACATGGACTTTTGTTTTGTTGAGTATTTAATGTTGCAAGTCATTGACATTGAATGTTTGACTTCTATTCAAGATTTAACGGAATTGTAAAATTTGAAAATTTAATGAAGTTTTAGAATTCAAAATCTAACGGACTTGTAAAATTCAAAGCAAATTAACGGATTTGTAGATTTCAAAAACCTTCAAATTTCAAGAAATCCCCAAAATTTCACCACGATTATTAGAACCTCAAATAAACAAACATAAAATCCATTTACAGTCACACTATAATTATTCATAGTTTGATCATTGAAGCTCTTAAAAAGCAGTTCAAATAATCTTTAAACATAACTCACGACTTAACCAGATTAATCCATTTACATTGTTCGATTTATATTTGCTCCATTTATGGTCATTAGGAATTCAAAGTTTATCAATTTGCATACAAATAGTAATTCATGTTTTCCTGCCTTCATTCTTATTCTTTCTTTCTTCACGAAAAAAAAGAGAAGATCTTTAACAAAATGATTCAATTGAATGGTATAAATACATGCTAAATAGCAATTTAACCTTTCGACCATAAGATTATTATTTACTTTTTCTAACTTATTCTGATTTCATTCTCATCATCTAAATGCTTCTGTACCCATTTCTCATGTTTCTAAGTTACACAAAAAAATTAACGATTAGCTAAAAGGAAAGTCAAGTAAATTTCATGTTTACTAACCGACGATAAGTCAAAGCGCAGGAGAAGATACAAAATATATGCATATAGGTACGGTAAAGCTTCAATCTTAGCAATATAACACGCTTGTAGATAATAATAATGAACAAAGAAATGCTCTTTGTGGGTTGTCGTGTCAAGAAGTCAAAGCGATTAAATTAAAATTACGTGAAAATTACTGTAATCGCTGCCTTTTAAAGCACTTTAATAGGATTAAATAGGATATGCTGTGAAAGCAATAAATGTCTGGATTGTTGAGCAATTCGAGTTTGCTTGAGTAGAGGACATGGTTGTTAAGTTTTGTAAAATGCATATTCCATAGTCAAGATTTTTGGAGGTTATATGGATCTCAGGAGAGTGAGTCTATCGCCCCCTTCTGCTTCCTTACTGTTTCAGAAATCAAAACCAAGCAGCTATCAAGGTGTGCCATCAGAAACCCCTAAAATGCTCAAATCACAATCTTATCAAACATAACCTTGTGACTTCCTCAATTCTCCCAGCTCATGTCACTAACCCCTTCCTCCTCAATCTTTTTATTTGCTAATCATTTTCATATTTTTTTTCGCTATGCAAACATGCCATAAATCCACATTTAATGTCAGACACTATAAAACCATTGTTGTGATAGCTTCATAATATGTCCATCAAGTTGTTAAGTAAATGACATTTATCTTTCTCCACTGTAACGTAGATAGTGCAAGGCAAATGATATAAATAGAATTTGACATGAAGGTAGGTTTTGCTCATTAATTTTTATGTATATCACATGATGGCGGCCTCCCTTTTTCTCTAACTTGATTGCTATGAGTAAGAAAGTAGAAGAATTTTTTTATGTGCTATGTGGGATTTCCATCAACACGTAACATGCATATTAGATATTTTGTATTGTTGATGCAATGAATTGATAGAAAAAACAGGAAGACGAGCACACGCCTTAAGAAATAAAGTGCAAAAATCAATCGAAAGTCGTTAAAATATTTTCCTTTTCCCTTCCTCAGTCGGCAATGACTGCACAAACGTCTACACAATAACCTTTCCTAAAAGCACAATTTCCTTTCCTATTCATTCATCAAATGCGATAAAAAGGCGACCAACAATTTCGGTGGCTTTTAACTTGATTTGGTATTTTTATGTGAAAATTTATTTCCTTCATTCCGTTCACTAATTCAGCAATCAAAATTTATTTATTTTTTCAAGAATCACAAAAAAATGGAATGAGAGATAATTTATTGACGCGTGTAGGTGGCCAGAAATTGTGGTGGAGAAATTGACATTGAAAATTAGACAAAAAAGACACAAAACTAACATATTGCATTGATGCCACACCTTAATGGATTAAAGAAACTTATTACTTACCACAAGCGGGCCATTAATGCCTGTGCTTGATACTGATGCGCCAAACCATTGATTTGATTTTGTATCAATTTGTTCATTTCGCTCATTGTAGTTGTTGCCTGTAATCGAAAATTGAATTTTAATTAATTGAGTGAATATTTTACACGCTTTTATTTTTTGTTTCTGCGTCAAATCTTGGAATGCAAACATACAATATTTAAGCAATTTAAATCAAAAATTCTTAATTATGCTATAATTTTAATGTCCGAAGTCAATTAAGTATATTTCCAAGACACTATAAAACCATTGTATGTGGAAGAGATAGCTTCATAATATTCAAAAAACCATCAAGTTGTTAAGTAAATGACATCTTGATATTATGGAAATTTATCTAACATAATTCTTTCTAAACTGTATAACGTAGATAGTGCTGGATCTTCCTAAACTGTATAAATACGGTTCAATTACTGATCCTAAATAGAATTTGACATGAAGGTAGGTTTTGCTCATTAATTTTGCTATGTATATCACATGATGGCGGATATTACCTCCCTTTAAATATTCTCTAACTTGATTGCTATGAGTAAGAAAGTAGAAGAATTTTTATACTGTGCTATGTGGGAAGCGGAGCCATCAACACGTACTGTGATCATGCATATTAGATATTGGAGTCCGACTCTTGTATTGTTGATGCAATGAATTGATAGAAAAAACAGGAAGACGAGCACACGCCTTAAGAAATAAAGTGCACTGTGAATCATATCGAAAGTCGTTGGACGAAAGAAGCGAAAATATTTTCCTTTTCCCTTCTGTGATCTCAGTCGGCAATGACTGCACAAACGTCTACACAATAACCTTTCCTAAAAGCACAATTTCCTTTCCGAAGCGAAGTGGAGTTCATTCATCAAATGCGATAAAAAGGCGACCAACAATTTCGGTGGCTTTTAACTTGATTTGGTATTTTTACTGTGCAAATTTATTTCCGAACTTGATCTATGCATATTCCGTTCACTAATTCGAAGCAATCATCTACTGTTTATTTATTTTTTCAAGAATCACAAATAAATGGAATGAGAGATAATTCTACTATTGTGATCTATGCGCGAAGCGTAGGTGGTCCAGAAATTGTGATCTATGGTGCGAAGAAAGCGAAGTGGAGTGACTACTGTAATCTTGAAAATTAGAACGAAAAAAGTGGAGTCCGACACATAAAACGAAGCGAACATATTGCATTGTAATCTATGCATAGTCACGAACGAACGAAGCTTCCGACACTATGGATTGCAAACGAAACGAAGCGAAGTGGAGTCCGAATTACTGTACCATACAAGCGGTGGAGTCCGACTCTACTGTAATCTATGCATAGTTGGACGAACGAAGCGAAGCGAAGTGGATGACACTACTGTGATCTATGCATAGTCGGACGAACGAAGCGAAGCGAAGTGGAGTCCGATACTGATAGTCGGACGCGAAGCAACCTTCACCATTGGGTCGAAAAATCTATACTTGATTGACTAAAAATGAATAAAATAAATTCAATTTGTTACACGCTTTTTCAAGAGTGAACTCATATAAAACAAAATTTTTAAGTAAAAATAAAAGCGTGGGGCGCTCATAATAGACATAATGTTATAATTCTTAGTTACTTGTATATTCAAGCCCCTGATCAAAAAGCTATAACAAGCAGATTTACTCCAATAGGTATTAATATGTTAACTGATAAGATTCTAAATGTACTTCATTTTGTATAACCTACTTTAGAATATTTTAGCATTAACAAGAAAAGTTATGTTAGTGCATAAAAAGAATTAGGAAATTGTAAGCAAGTATTCCCAAGAGACAAGGAGCATGCTTCATGAGTATGCTCATATAATTGAGCATGTTCAATTATATTAATTCAGTATACATATAAGCACGCTCGTTAAAATGAGAATGTTCATTGTCTGCTAGGGAATGCGTTAACTTCATATGGTAAACACTGAAATATATACAATTTCAAAACTATACAAGTAACTAAGAATGTATAAATTATGTCTATTATGAGCGCCCCACGCTTTTATTTTTAGTTAAAAATTTTGTTTTATATTTGTGTGTCCGGTAAAAAAAATTATTTTCTTCTTTTTAACTCTTGAATAAAAGCGTGTACTTTTTAAAAAAAGTTTTTTTTTTATATAAATTGATTGATTGCTGTGGTTTTGTCGTCCAAGAAATGCTTCTTTATAGCTCGAATCTATTATTTATCACAAAAATTGTCAAATTTGATTTTGTAAACAATTCAACGCTGAATTCAGCTGAATTGAGGAAAATTCAAATTTGAAATTTCAGTTAAAAATTTTCTTGCACGACAAAAATCCAAAAGTGAATAAAAACGTGTTAGAGGATTAACTAGGTGAAATTATCACTAAAAACTACAAAACAAATGTTCATCTATATCTACAAAATTGGAGCTTTTAAGGCATAACATAATAAATGGCTTTAAATGCTTCAATTCTTATCTAAATATTTCCATTTTCTTATATTTATCTATAATCTTATTTTCTCAGCTAGAACACGATGACTGTTCATCACCATCCAACCCACCTTTAAATGTAACGACACATTGATCCGGGCCTTATTTTATTTTAACAAATTTTCATTTTATTTATTTCGAAAGCGGTAAAATAATTTTAGAGAAAAAAATAGTCAGATTTTGTATATGGAAATGAGACACTTTATTGTGTGTTATACATGAATTTATGAGAAGTTTTATACCATTATTGCGTTTTTTGAGTAATTTATGTGATGAATGATATGGAAGATTGAAAATATGTTTCTTTAATTAAGTGGTCTTTTTGATCTTGTTTGGCTTTTAATGATGGAACCAAAAAATAATGTTCAAAATTAAAAATATTAAGATGTTAACTTTATTGCCATAATTAACTAAGAGAGTACACATCTAAAAACTTATAGTAATGTTAACTTTGGTTTTGTTTCCTTTTTTTCCCCGCCAGGACAAATTCCGTCACTAAAAACTCTTTGACAAACTTCATCCACACGTTGCCACAACTTATCTCCATATTTTCTAACTGAGAAATCCTTTTCAGTCTCCTTCAAACAGTCATCTGTGCATTGATTACGATAGTGGAACATTAGAGCATCCTTTGAGTCAACATATTGCTCATATGAGCCTTTGAGTGCATCCCATACATAATGATTTCCTACTTCTATGACTTTATCACGTTTAGCTATGAGTTTTGTACGTACATGATTCCATTTGTAGTCACCAGTACTGTGCTTGAGTCGAATGACTTTAGCTTGAGTGTATAAAAATTTATTGAGTGAATTTTCAGGAACATTTGAGTAATCGCTGTCAAATTTTCCGAACACAAAGAAGTTTTTGAATATAAATGAATGAATTGATGCACGATCATGATGAGTTAAGAATTCAGGAATTGTCTTATAAGCTATAGGAAGAATAATCTCATCAAAATCAGCAATCATGACATATTTAAAATTATCAACCATCGTAGCTCGATAAAAACAATCATTTAGTGTTGCCATAATTCCATAATAGTGAATTGTTCCTTCATCCATACTCATAACTCGATCAATATCCCATTGTAAGACCTCAATTGTTTTTACTGAGTGATAATATTTGAACAACTTATCAACATCGTTGGATATTGACATGTTATAGAAGTAAAACTTCTCAATTCCTAAAAGTTTATAAAGTTCAACAAATTCAGCGATTCTTAATGCATCACCAAAATTATTTTGTGCAGGACCTGGACAAAGTGCTACTCCAGACTTATTCCTCTCTCTAAAATTCTTGTTTGGATACGTAATTCCAATAAAGTATTTATCAGTTGTGATATACTTTTCGTAATTTTCGTGAGTAATCTGAACAGAATTTGGCTTAATGATTTGCTCACTATCGGTTGTGAGTATTATGAAAGGGCAAACGACAAAAAATCCAGGATAATAACCCCAAACAGCCTCATTTAATTGACTCACAGACAATGCCTTTGTTGTCTTGATCATTCCATTTGGGAACTTTAAATGACATCGAAATATTGATTCTTTAAATCTTAATTTCCAGTGCATAGCTCTAAAAATAATCAAAATTATAGATCATGAAGAGGTTGAAGGTACTTTAGTTCTTACGCAATGATTCTTATAGTTCCAATTGGACTAGCTTCAGGAATACTTCTCAGTTTATTGATATACTGTTCTAGAAAATGTAATTCTATTTTAGAATCATCTTAAGATGCTTTAGTATCATGTAGCCTACCCGTCACATTTAATCTCGTATCAAGAAACGCGGAATAAATGAAACAACATCTTGAACTCTTCATCATTCGCTTCCAAGTATTATTATAATTTGTTTCTGTATTATCATCATTATAAATTGTTGAAATTTGAAGTGCTTTCAATGAATTCAATAAGAGATTTTCCTGATGAGTAAAATAAACAGCAATTAGCAATGCTAATTAAGCCCTGATTTAAATTGTAATTCTTACACATTGTTGAGCTTTGTAGTAGTAATGATATGAGATCATCAACAATCCAATTAAAAAGATAACATAGCAGAAGTAACTTGTACAACAATATTTTCTAATTTTTCTTTTTAAGCGTTGAAACATCCTAACCATTGAAATTTAAACTTAATAATTTTTTCTACCTAAATAAATTTGACTAAATGCGGCTTCACCGCATCGAATACTTTCAAATACTGAGTGCATAATGTGTGATAATAGTTTGAAGGTTTTATATCTCCTGATAAGAATTATTTGCTCTTTAGTGTCTGTAGATGTTGTTATCAGTTTTTTATGAATGTATTAATATTGTAAGTTTTCAGGTGTTGTTCATTTATTACATTTGTATTTTAGGGGTTCTTTCGTTAACGATTTTATCTTTTAAGTCATTGTTGATCAGAGTTGGTGCTTCTATGCTTTAATTTAATTATCCTATCTATTTGAAATTGCTTGATTTGGTTTGATTATGATATTTTCAATAAATTCTTCCTTGGATGATTTGGAATTAAACTATAAGATTCTTAATGACTTTATCTTGCTACCAATAAGAGTTTTGATGAGTTTAGCTTAGTATAAACCACAAAACTTAATTAATTTTACTTTTCACACAGAATTTGTTTACAAAACTCTCAGCTGAATAGTTGCTGAATACGCTGATGAAAAATTCAAAAAATTACCGTTATTTTTCAATATAATAAATCAGAAATATTAATAAAACTCAATTTTTAATGACCAAACACGAATCGTCCATATCTCGATCCATTCATTAAGGAATTCCAATAGAAACCACACGAATATGATTATTCTTAAGTATGTGTTTATATGTGAACTCCCATTAATCCTCCAATCTTTCATATAAACATTTGTCATCGTTGACAATAAATCTTTCAATTTTGCTTTCTGTCCATGGGCGAAGAACAGAACTTTTTCGATTAACTCATATTTCAGTAACATAAATCAGTTCCATTAAAAAAAATTTAGATCTCAAAAAACTTACTTTATTATAGTTGACATTAATGTTAATCTCATCAATTGCCCGAAATTGTTCAAAATGAAAAAGAAAACAAGTTTCTTATTTTATGATCACTTTATGCTTTCTTTTATGCCATCTATGACACAAAGTTTTTGTCTTGTGGTCGCGCGGTATGCGGTGAATGTTTTGTGTAGGTGAATATTTTTTATTGCCCTTTTCTCACCAATTTCTCTAATGGATTGCTTTGATTTGTAAGAGACTTGAGTGGAAGTAAAATTGAAGTCATTAATCAACGTATGGTTTAAGTCAAGGGATGATGATTTAAAGTTATTGTTTGAGTTTTTTAAGGTTTGGCTTCCAAATTTATTGGTCTTTAAAGTGCAATTTGAGTTGTTATGTGCATAAATCAGGTAAATCATAAACATATTCCAAAACTAGATCTGCAAACTCATTCAATTGCTCTAGTTGACATAAATAAACAATTGAGTTTGAAAAAATCAGATGCAATCGACCAGCATGAATCTCGCGAGACAATACACCACGCATTCTAACTCAAATAGTAATTTGAGGAGTGTAAGACAGTTCCATTCAAATCAGCACGAGCCGCAATATAAAAATAAACATCGTCATTTTTAACATAAGCATATGTTGTGTTTAAACAAAAGGAAATTCCATTAATGAATAGCATGAGCAGTAATTTAACGCTATTAAGATTATCCCAAAACTGAATCTTCTATTGTACATAATAAGAACAGCAGCCAACGGAGGCAACTTGAAAATGACACTCTCTTATCTTTAACGATTTATCGTCTTTACCAATGCTGACGACGCAGCTTGTTGCATTTTATTTTATAAAAGAAAACGTTTACTAAATAACATGTAATTAATAAATTATCGTCTCGCCACAGATTGTGGTGGATCTCCTCTCTCGGGTGCGATGCTACTGACTTATTATTATCTTTATTTTGTAAGATCACGAATGGAGTCACATAGAGAAGAGCTTTAAACTGTTTGATAAGGCGCATGAATAATTTATGGTTCAAAGTTGAGAATGATGCGAAAGTTTGCATCATAATTGAGAAAAGATGCGAATATTTACATCGAAATTGAGAAAAGATGCGAAAAATAGCATCAAAGTTGTGAAATGATGCAAAAAAATTGCATCAAAACTGAGAAATGATGCGAATATTTGCATCAAAATTAAGAAAACATTCAAAAAATTGCCAAATAAAACGGCATCTGAACTTCAAATTGACGCGAAATCTTTGCATCAATTCACTATTGAGCCACTGAAATCACATTTCACAACATCGTTTCCTCTACAAAACTCATTGAAAAATAATTTTTCATTCATACACAAAGGAATAAATTCTCGATCTGGAAGCAATTGAACGTCATAAAAATTAATTAAACTGTTGTGGCTTTGACTGACACTTCTGGAGCATAAAAATGTATATTATAGAATGTATTTATGCATACACTGCATGTAATGCAACATTCATGCTCATGCAAAAAAATATATATAAATTGGCATCGTGCGAACAATAAGAAAACCGCACGACTGAAATAAATTAATTAATATTGCAACGTCAGATTACATTAGAGTTTATAGTAAGAATTTGACAGCTTAAATATGAAGATTCTGCAATCGGCGAATAATTTTTCGGACTTCTTATTCATTTTCAAGTTTGTGATTATGAGAATGAGAGGAATAAGATGAAGTCTCAAGAGAGTATGGACGGAATGTTTAGTGATTTTGAGAATATTAAGGAGTTTGTGTTTGTAAAATCCAAAACTCAAACATTTTTAGAAGTCATTCACTTGATTTAACGATTATCGTGTCTACATCCAAGACATTATTGAATAAAGCTTTCAAAATGTCAAAGCCTCCTGCCCTCCCAGCCATATCTTACTGAATAAAACTATCAAAAAAGTCTTCATCAAACATTGTTGTGACTAACATGATGTGATCTATGATGCACTTTTGACTATGTATGCATAATGAGGCAATCATGTCTGTTTTGTCTGTATTTTCTTTAAAAATTTTCTTTTTACTAATTTTATATTAGAAAGAAATCTGTAATCATTAAACTGCTTGTCATTCCATCAACGTTCATTCATGTGTACGCTGTCGATCTTCAATGCAGCTGTTCCGAGTTAATCTCATTGAGGTTTAAAAGCTATAGCTTAGCGAGGTTGATATGTATAGTCATGTTGCCATTTATGAGCATTCCGTGGACGAAGATTTCGGAATCTTTTTAAAAGTTCTAATTTTCTTTGCAATTTAATACCCGAAAATACCACTGACAGTTCTCAAATGATACACAACTAAATGCTGAATTATGATTGTGTGAAAGTGCGGTACACAATATGTGGCTGATGAGAAACTGGTTTGCTGTATTTTTATTTATCGTGGGTCGAAAATCAATAAAAAGATTTTTTTCCTTCTCAATTTTTTTTTGTCTACTGATCGACCTTGAATTTCTTCTTTATCAACCACATTATAAAGTTGCTGTGCTCTGGTTTTTAATGTATCATTTAAAATTAATAAGTGAATAAAATCAGTATCAATTATAGGCTACTTCATGTGATGAATTTAAAGTGCACAGACATGTGTCCACATGATGGATGATGATGCAATGGACATCGATATTGATGGCGGTGCTTTTCTTGGGGTAAACCAAATCGAATTTGATCGATCAAAGTTCAATTTACAATCTGAATAAAAGAATAGTTAGTTTCCACGTGCTTTTGATCATTTTCAGACAGAATTCTAAAATTTTATCAATTTTAAGGCGATTTGCTGATTTATTATATTAAAAACAGCTTTGCTCACTCAAATTAAACAATCTTTAACATTTTTCATATATTCAAAATGCAAATCAAGCGAGTTTTTGATGACAATATTTGTCAGGTGAGAATGTAAACAAAATCTCCCGCCAAAATTTGAAAGCTTTAAAAATTGTTAATTTGGAATTGAATTTTCATCTTTTAAACCTTGAAATTCACTTATGCCACTCAAATTCAATCAATTTTACGCAAAATCAATTGAATTTCCATAACAAAATCCATCGACACACATTAGCCCTTACTGTTCAACCTCAATGCACTCAAAATCACGAAGGATGACGGTGAATTTATAAAGAAGACAGTTTTTTGATGAAACGTGACGCGAGCTGTAAAGTAAAGTCAGCGGCTTAAATTGTTTTAAGTAATCTCTCATTGTTTGGATTCGACATTTTTTGAATAAAACTCATAAATTTATTTTCCAAAGAATTGATTTTGTTTTTCTTTCATTTTTTTAAATTGAATTTCCTCTTTCCTGTTGACGTCGTACTGTTCATTAAGTCATCAAAGAGCAATTTATTTACAATTCAATGTTTTTATTTATAGATAAAAGCCTAATTTCTTGGTAGTCAATTTATTATCAAAAAAAATTGTCATGCACATTTATTCACATGAGCAATTTGATTGCAGTTGTGGTTTTGGAGATAATACATAAATAAACAAAGACAGGAAAGCAGAGAATGCATTTAAATTGCTCGATTTATCAATCAGTTGCATTTAAATTAAGTAAACAAAAATCGTGGTCGAAGAAAAATATCAGCGGGTGTCGACAGAATGATGTTGTTCTGAGTTGCTGCATGGTTTACTGGGTATTCTATTTATAAATTTAGTATTAAGAGCGGAGTCAAAAAAATGAAGAATTTCACAATTAATTGATTAACGGTTTTTAAAAACTCGAAAAAATTTGCAAGACATTTCAAAATATTTTCAACCGTTACAAAAATATTCCCAATTTGCTCTCAAAACTCAAAATTTATTACAAATTTCAGTGATTTATGTAAACCAAAGTGGAACTAATAATAATCATATTTTTCATCACTTGGCCAAGTGTATTTGTTGACATAAACAGTTAATCTGTTCTCATATTAAAATGAGATATGTGCATTCATAAATATATATGTTGCATGAGCACACACATCGATGTGGACATTTAAATTTATTGCGCATATATTTTTAGAAAATTACACGCAAGAATTTGGTGATTGACATGTGACTGAAGGGCCTTCATTTTGTACACAATTCTTTACACATTTTTATGAGCTCCTCGGAAATTTTTTCGGAGTTTATAGCACAAGGAAAATTGCAGAATGTCGACATGTCTCAATCGTTAAAAATCTTCAGTTTCCTCATCGTATCATCAGAATAAGAATGAATTAATTGGAATTTTATGATATCAAATTTTATGAATGATCATAAACCAGTTAATGGCCATACCAAGCCATAACATTAATCTTACATAACAAGGTAAATGATTTAAATTCCCTTATTTTTTTCAAGTCATTATTTTCAAATGGCGTGACTAATGCTCAATTGATTGTTAATATTTTATACTCTGAGAGAAATGCCAATTATTTACTCATATCATGCTCATGCCTTTTTGCTATCTTATGAATATATTCAGACGACCTTCGCCTTTTGGTGCAAAAATTCAGCAGAATTTTGTGTTATTTTTTCTCGCTCATTATCTTCTTCTGCTTCATTATGCCTTTACAGCAACCTTTGGTATGAAAACAACGGCAGCTTATTATATTACATTATGCATCATAAATGCATGTCGTAGACATCATAAAGACTAAGTTTAATGAAATGAAACAACAGTTTTGCTACTATGGATTCATAGAATCAGACAACAGCTAGATGAACTGTTAAATTGTGTCAAAAACCTGACCAAAAATGAAAGTGTTTTTACCGAGAAAATTTTACTTGGTGTTCTGATTGTTTTGGCAGAAGACATGGCTGTTAAGAAACAGTTTGTTTGGTGTTTTAGAGCCCCAGCTATTCAATTTAGATACTAATTTCTTTTAAAATACATAAAACATTCAATATTATAACAAAAACATTGAGATAATGTCAAATGACCAAAATTCAAATTCAACGTAATTCAAAAATTTGAATAGGCATTTTTTGATTCAAAAAAATTGTAAGGTTTTGATATGACGCCAAAATTGTAAGGTTTTGAATAGAAAATTCAAAACAAACTTCAATTTGAACAATTAATTCGATTATTTACAATATTCATGAGTTGTTGACCGTTGGATTAACAAAAACTAAGCCATCGCAACGTTAAATAATTAATTCAACTCTAATGAGAACATTTAACTCGTAAATATTGACCATTCTCATGAGAATCTCCTTTTAATAAAGCTATTAAGACTACACCTAGTTAACAATTCAATAATAAGCCGCAAAATAATCCGACAATTATGTAGAACCATCAAATGATTAGAGAAAAAAGCTAAAAATCATCATACTAACTACCTTGAATAATCAACTCAATGCTAACATTTGTTTATCTACGAAAAAAGTTGTCAGATCATCACTTAAGCACGAAAAATTTGTACATGTTAATTCAATTAAGAAAGTTCAAAATTAAAATAAAAATTCCCATTGACGCTCGAAGACGATTTGATGTTTATTTTGACATATTTTCAAGCTACATCAATTTTTTCGCATACTTTTAGTTATTTTCTTCACATAAATTCAATTAGACTGATGGCGATCGCGAGAGACATTGAGGAATGTGCTTAAACATGCAACACGACAGTGTTTATTTATCCAACGATTTGTCATCACAGCCTTTTCTTTTTGCTTGCTTTTGTGTATCTGAAGACATGAATTTTTTACAGAAAATTGTTCTTACTGCTTTACAGCAGCAGTAATGGAAGTTTTAAAAAAATCTCAGTTAATGCCTTCAAATTCAATGAATGTTTACACAACTTATTTTTGTGTTATTTCCAATGCACATATATCTCTTTCTCATCCATAAGATGATGATATAAAAATCGACAATGAAAACATCTGGATATTAACTGGAGGATGGTTCCTATCTACGTACATGTCTCATGGCTTTCAACACTAAAGTAAATAATGAAATGAATTCGACAAGATTCTTTTCTCTTTCTTTTACTTACTCAGACGCAGCTCATGATTCGTGTTTTGTTTGTGCGAGATTTTTTTTATGAAAAAAAAAAGGTTAAAGCGATCACGTAAAGGGAATCTTCCTCTTTATACAGTGAATTTCTTATGAATTTAGAGTTCAAGGGATGAGCATTTTGTTGATTTTTGTATCTATGGTCAGCTTAAAGCCAACACTAGCTAGGGTCATGGATGTGATCATGACATAATATTGAAAAACAATCAAGTAAGCTTTGAAAATTAACGGTTTAATAATATTTGAAAAATAACGGTCAAAAAATATTTGAAATATAACGGTCAAGAATTATTTGAATTCTGAATCTAAAGAATTCCAAAAAATTCAAATTCTTGCTGACAGTTAAAATTTTAAATGAATTTTATGTCCAAATCCATCAAGTTCCCATCCCTATCCACATCCACAAAACAGAAACAGCTAGACGCTAAACGTGATAGATAAAAATAAGTATGTATCATGAAGATGATGACATAAAAGATTCCCATTGAAGCTATTTTCCATCCTCTTCAGAAGTGCATTCATTGAGTACTAAAAAAATTAAGTAACAACAAACAAGAAACAGCAGCTTATAAAATCAAGAGCATTTTACAGAGAATTTCGTTTGTGTTTAATAAATAGTAAGGTATATGTGTGAATTATATTTATCATTTCTTTTTTTATGGCTTCTTTCCTATTCTTTTTGAGTGTTTTTGATGCACTTCCTTTGAGATATTTTTGTATGGTTTTAAAGTGACTTGACTTTTGGAGTGATTCACGATGGGATTATTTTTGCATATATGCTGAGGATTTGTTAATTTTGACTTACAATGTGGAATTTTGGATTTTAGGTGTGGCAGATGAGTTGAAAGACAGCAAATTCAAGTGAACGACTTTCAAAGTAAACCAGAGCAGCACTGTAAGGTCGCCAAAGCACTGAAACGTCGCCTACTTAGCGATTTTTGTTTTAAATTTGCAATAATAATATCAATGTTTATTGTTTGAAGTTCTAATACAGACTGAATCTTTATATGAAACGGGGTAAACAACTATGTTACATTTAAATATAATTTAAATTACAAATGGCCGTTATAACAGATAATAAATTCAGAATTGATCACAAAATGAATCCTTAAGAGAATTTCCTGCAGTTTCTGGATGTTTCCAATGAATCCTAACCTTAAACATCTCGAACGCCACCATGACAGTTCCCTTATAGCTTATGCTGCTCGGAAAATACTCCAAAAATATTAAAACAACTTCAATGCTTGAAGAAATCACAAGAATTTCGATTGTTTAAAAGAGAATGAGAAGATTTTAAACAGACAGAAGGCATTAGACACATAAATATTTGAATAACTTTGATATTGATAGGAATCTTAATCTCATTTTTATTGCTGCTGAAATTCTATTTATGAAATTTTCGGATTTCTCAATAAAAAATAAAATTCGCGATTCTTTCATGTTTTTATGCTGACCATGAACCGCAAATATATTACCCGTTCGACATCATCATTGTCTAAAAAGCATTGATGATTGTGATTGGAATTTTTAATTTATGTTCCTGCACATATTTTTATGAGTTTTCAAATTTTAACTTTTATAACGGTTAAGTCAGATCGAAATAGACAAAATAAGGCAAAATCCCATTTTGTCAAATCCGGTCATGAATATTTTGCACCTTGACAGTGAGGCACAACATTACCCGATTGTTTAATTTTCTCAGAAAACATAAAATAAAGTCACAATCTTTGAAAATTTAAAGAATTGAAATGACGTAATGTAAATAAAAAGTTGTTAATAGCACGCACGCAGAACTCAGGCAAATATTGACCAACAAAAGGCTTTCTTCTTCTTTACTGAGTTCATTTAGTCGTTAACTTGAAGACACGATATTCAATTGGTAAGCAGAAATGCAACATGAATACTAATTGACTAATGTTGTTCATTTCTTTAAGGTTTTGAAGAACATTGCGTGGATTGTTGCTTTTTTTGGTATGAATTGGATTGGAAATTTTGTAAAGAAGTGTTTTTGGGGATTATTGAGTTTATGTGGCTTTAAATTGTGAGATTGAGATCAGAATTCAAAAAATTCATGAATAAAATTCAAATTCAACTCGAAAATGTCAAAATTCAATTTCAACGGCTTTTTCAGATTTAAATTTGCATAATTTCTACTGTTATTTCTCCTGAATCTTAGTTTCACACCCTTACAAATGTTGATGAATACAAAATTCATCAAAAATTCAATTTTAGAGCTGAATTGATCCATAAAACATAATCTAAGCTATTCATCACTTCCATAGTACTCAAATAGTTGACAATAAATTACACAAAATAATTGAAATCATCTTTAAATTGAAATGTGTACATAAACTTAAATTGTCACTGATTTAAATTAATTTAAAAGATACAAAATGATTAAAATAGGAAACTTAGGGTTGATGACTTTTAGAAATAGTGTAGAAATTGTATAATATGAGTGTTTTTGTATTCAATATGAATGTTAATTACTTCGTTAGTAAATCCATAAGGACAGACAAAGTTTTAAGTCTGCCTGCCACCAAAGTAGGCGTTTTTATGTTCTTTATTTACTCACCATTCGAATCAAAATGTATAATCTGACAGCGATTATCATCTGAGATGTCACATCGATATACAGCACCAGCATTATACACACCGGGTTGGAATTTTGAGGTATCTGCTTTTGGTGCGCCGATAATCACCCTGCAAAAAAATAAAAGTAAATGAAAAGAACATGAATAAGAAGTTTTTTAGTAAGAAATACGACATGAGATAATTGAAGAACATTAAATTGTGATTACAATCATCTTAACACAATCGCGCCTGTATTGTAATTTTCATTGTGGTGCGATAATTGGATGCCAATCGTCAATTTCAGAAAACGAAGTTTAAAGTACATTAAATTTTTTTCTTGCAAGAAATTGTGTTTATGTGCAATTTTACAGAGGATAAGGTAGGTATGTGATTTACACAATGAGTGACTGGATTACTTGATCAGATTAAATTGAATTTGCTTTGAATTTTAAAGAGATACAAGTTGTCAACAAAGGAATTCAAAATTGAAAAATCCGTTAAAATCTGATTTCCGATTTGTAATGCATTCCAGACATATTTAGTGATCTTCATGACAAGAACTGCGCTTAAGGCAAAGCTTGCAACTTCCACTCATCACTTTTCTTAACATGAAGCGTCAATTTAGCAAGAAAGAGATGAAAGGAATGAAAATTAAGACATTTTCACGCATTTCATCGTATGAATATTCCAAAATACCCCTGAGGATTTAGAATCCACCAATTGGCTCGTGGCAATCAAAATGTTTATGTCGAAATAATTCAATGAAGGTAATCATCACTGAACAAAGGAGAGAATTACTTTTATTGAATGGAATTAATGAAGCTGTCTCATTAGGTTTTCTCACATGCACACCCTACGAAGATATTTATTAGTTAATGGAGCATGTTGTGCTTAATGAAACTCGCTTATTAGACTTATCCGATTCATTATCATTACAAAATTGACTGCAGATTATTTAGTCGTAAAAACAAAGTTTGAATTTTAAATCTGAGCAACCAGTTTTTTTAATAAAAAATATTTAATCTCTTATTTGCTGTCGATTAGGCTGTATGTAAATCAATGTAAGTAGTACTGATCGTAAAAAAACTGATAATGACTATATTTTTTGATAAATTATATGTCTCTTAATTTATGATTATGCATAAGTAAGCTGAACTTTATTATGTTACGCAATTTTCTTCTTATTTAATCATATTCAAGATTGTTATGCGAAGCAATTGACTTACATTTCGAGTCTGGATTGAGCTTGACTTTAAAATTAATTTTTTTGACGGGAAATGTGTAATTTTAAATTAAAGTGAGACACAACTGTGTATGTTTTGATTTGCATTGATTACTTTGATTGCATTTTATTAATAATTTTCACGAAAATTTGTAAACAAACATTTTTGTTTACATTTTCAATTCAATATTTTAGTTTACAAATTTTGTATTAATTTGATGTTTATATGCATTTTAATTGAATTTAAATTATTATTTGGAAGTGAGCAAAGTAAGAAACATCTTGACTTTAATGCAATTCTGCCTGGAAAGTTAAATTCTGAATATTTATAGAAAATGGCGGGAAAATCAGAATAAAATTATGCAAACTCATTGAACTCAAGCATGTCTAACTGTTTTGATCTCTAATTTTATATATTCTCAATCATCTCATGATTTCTAGTAATTTGAATTCCAAACATATCTTTTGAAGCTTTGTCATTGCGTGTAATGAAAGAACAAAAAGTAAGTAATTGCATTCCTAAACATCCAAGATCTGGTAATGGTAGCTTACATTAGCATTTATATATGTACATAATAAAGTCATTTTGTAACTCTTTAAAGAAAGTATTTAGATAAATCTGAATAAAATTGTAAAGAATAAGAGATAAAATAAATGCAATTAAATTTTATAGGATTATTCTTTACACGCAATGAATTCATTTAAAAAGATATCTTAGCAATATGTAAAAGTATTTAAAATGCAGCTATGCAGCTTAGTATATGAAGTGTTGAGAACAATTGGAAATTATTTCTTTATTCAATTGGAAAAGTTGATGGAAGATTAAATAGCTTAAAATCAAATTAGCTGTGATTTTTATGTGATTCTTAACAATCGAAACTATTGAGGATGATCGTAACTGAGACTATTTTATGTTCTGTTAATTTAAACAAGAAGCAGCTGGATATTTCTGCCAATAATTCGATTGTATTTAATTTTATCTCAATTTTATTTGGAATTTTGTAAACAAAACCGTCAAAATGTAAAATTTTGAATTTGAAAAACCCGTTAAACATTTAATAGAGTAATCCAACGACTGATTTTCACTCTTACATGTGATATCGGAAGTATTAAAATTAACAAATCATAAAAAATTAGCTTCTTTCAATACTAATTAATAAATAACCCTCCTTAGCACCCAACTAATAATAACATTAATCGGATCTAATCAATTATGAGCTCACAACTGCATACACTATGGGTAAGAAAGTCAGCATGTTGAAAAGTTTTCCAGATTTTTTTTTTCTTTCTTTTTTATTTATTTTACACTGTAATTGTTGTTTATTGATGCTCGGCACCCATTCATCCATTACATTCAGCATTTGCTTGTTATGTATGCTCTCAGATGGAGTCAATTGAAAAGCAATAAAAATCCAGCAATAAAATAAATTATGATGCATTTCTCACAACAAATTCTTACCCATTTTTATCTCTCAATGCTTTTCATCCCAAAAAGATTTATGCATGAAACTTTTTTTTTGTGCGGTTATGTGTCAAACAATAATATCGATGTGCGATATAAATTGGCAAACAATTTCCAATAAATCTTCTTCCCATTTCTGCTTTCATTTTAAATTTTTTGCTCATTAATATTATGCTCTTTCACTCGATCGGTGCTGCTTGTAAGTTGAGTTCAATGCAATAATCATAAATCGAAAGATTGTTTTTATCCAACATGTAGAGCTTAAGCTTAAAATTAATTGAACATGATGCATATTGAAAGATAAAGTGCTACTGTAAAGTTGATTTTGTGTATAAAAAGTGTTGTAGTTCAGGGTGCGGTAGCAAAAAGGGATTTGAGACAATGAGTATTGAAAATTTTCCTGCCATTTTTTTCTATGTTTGTTTACAATCAATTAAAATTTGCAGAAATTTAAAATTCAATGTAAAATGTTGTTTCTGAAGTAATAAAGAAGTAAATTATAGTAGTAATCGCTTTGCTCATTACTGAAGAACATTTTAAAACCTTTGAATTTCAGTAAACTGCTAAATTGAGCTGAATTTTGAGCTTTAAATTCTTCAGGTGAACACATTTTTTCAAAAAAATTCAAAATTTAAGCAATTCCAGCTTAACAGTCAAAATTCAATTAAATCTACAATTCCAGTTGCAATTCCCCTGCATTACAGCCTTCATTTGTCAGACTGCAACATAATTTTTCTCTTCTTCATATTTAAGTTATCGAAATGTTTACATTTTAAATGAAAAATGTTGAGAGAAAAAATGGAAATTTTCAATTAATTATCGAATGAGGGAAGGCTATAAATATTAATTGTAATTAACTTAATTAACCTTCTTTAATATAATTGCTTTTAATTTTTGACTTTAAGAAAATTAAGCCGAAAAAATTATCTTTCCTATTAATCGGTCGATTCTTTTAGCTGTAATTGCTTGACATTAAGTGTTCTCCACCTTTTTGCTGTTTGTTTAGCTTTAGCTGCAAAAATTGTGTCAAAAACTTTCATTTCACTCCAAAAATATGCTTATCAAACTGTTTTCAGGACATCCAATCCTTACTCTACCTCTTCTTTCATCACTAATTACATCTCAAGGTTAGACAGCCGTACGACCGAGTAAATATTTGCACAACATGCTGGCTGATATTCGATACGTTAAAATGCTAATAATAATACAGCATTCTATGAAAATGTGTGTTTACTATGACTTGAGGCACATGCTAATTGTTAAATTCAATAAAAGGGAATTAGACGCAACTGATACTCGATTCGAATGAGATGTAGTTTAATAAAAATATGAGCAAGATTGACGGCTTTTAGAATATTTTTAATTGAAAAAGAGATGAGGAGATTGAGAATTGAATGTGAGAGGAAAATATTTCATGTCTGATGGGATATTTATATATATTTTATGAAAAAATTATCGGTTATTAACAGAAAAAATTAATTTAAACTTTTATTATTCAGCAATAAAATATTGATATGAATTCTTTACATTTATTTCAAGGATTTTTATGCAATAAAGTTCGCAGCATATGCCATGTATAGCTTCATAATTTTAAGTTTAAATTTTAAAAAATCGTTGAAAAATTGAATTTCGATTTGAAAATATCCGTTAAAAATCTGAATTTAAAATCCGTTAAAAATTTGAATCTTAAAAATATTTGAAATCAACTTAAATATTCAAATTTAATAAATACGTTACAAACCAATAAAAAATCAAATCTTTTAAACGCTCAAACATCAGTTCCAACATTTTATATCTTAATAACTTTGACCTTAACTTGATTATTTATAGAAATCATGAACAGAAGTCATCTCATATTCTACATGAAAAATGAGAAATCTCAAGAGCTATATGATCATAAATGTCTGTCTATAAGATTCACCACACAAATATAATCAAAATATACTGAAATTTATTTACATAAGATGACTATAAAATGCTAGTTATAAATTTTTTATTACAACACAAGAAAAATATTTCCGTGGGTGATTGACTCTTTCACATGCAAATTTTCAATTTCCATTAATACAGATGAGCCACAATACATACATCTAAAGCTTTCGATAATCCCATTCATGATGATTAAAATATTTAAATGAAGAATTCGACACATTAAGAAGCAAAAAAATTATGGATTTATAATAATGTATTCATTCAGATATTGAAATCTATGAGTTCAACCGCATTTCGTTAATGAATGTGTATGGTAGCGGCTGACTGTTATGATAGTGATACATGTAAGTATCTTAAAATAGTGACTCAAGGTCATATCTCAATTAATAAATATTTTCTATTTGATTCCTTTACTACGTATGGCTGCCAGTCTGTTTTTAATTTCAACTTTTAATTGCCATAAATATTGTAATATAATCGTACAGATGTCGATAGATATGAGTGCATCAGTACTTTAACAAGATTTTTATTGGTAGTCATTGTTCTTACATTGAATAAATAAAAATGCTCTCTCATTTCCTATCGACGTCAAGTGATTTTATTCATACAATTTCAATTCAAATCATCAATCGATATTGCGAGAAACATCATCGATATTGAAATGATCGAGGGCGGTTGTAACTTCAATCAGAATGAGTAAGATCAATAAATAAATATATTTTCACATATGGTTCATTTTTGAAATCTACAGAGGATGAAATCTCGTGAGTGGAAGCTGTGGTGTGCGTATGTGTAGTATTTTCACAATATACCTGCATGGTGTTTTGTGTAGATTAATATTTGATGCAAATTTAGTTGTTCAAATTGAATTGAATTAGTATTTGTTGACAAAAATGATCATTTTGAATTATGACTTGTAACGGAAATTTTAAATTTGAATCAAGTTGAATAATTTGTTAGCAATGCTAACGTTGCTCAGTTCTAACGTTGCTCAATGCTAAATTTGTTTTGATAAATTGCAATAATTTGTTTAAATTCATTAAATATTCATTAACAGTTCTTTTAAGCATGTTTCTTGTGAAAACACGAAGTTGTTAGTCAATAATTCTAAAATTAAACAATAGTATTACTCATTTCTCTAGAAAATCTATCATAATTCTACTTAAATAGTGTGAAACAGAAAAAAATCCAAAATTTCAAGCTAAACTTAAGCTTTTGCAAATCAACAAAGCAATCAAATCTTATCAGCTTAAATATCAGACGTATCAACACCACAGACTCAAAGGTGAGATATCACATGAAGCTAAAAAGATGATAAAAGATGTCAAGTTGTGCCAACTAATGTCTACTTAACAACACAAGACTGCTTTATTTCATGCCGAGAATATCGCATATTAATGCTTTCATATTCTGTATCAAATTTTAAAGCATTCATCATCGGGAATGTGGCATCAAAGAAAGAAATTTTTTACGGCAATAAAGATTTTATTTTAAAACTTTTTCTTTCATTGCATGAATGGAAATATCTTCCATTATTAACTAAATGGATGCTTACAATGAATTGTCTCTCTTTTTGTTTATTATTTAATTTATCGACATAGATACTTACTTTTCAAAAACAATGAGCATATATTGTCATTTAAATGAGACTATTTTACTATTTCTAGTAGAAATGCTTGGGAAAATAACTGGGTCACATGAAAAAGATTCAAATTATAATTTATATGAGTTATTTTACACCATACTTTAAGTTTTATGAATCCTCCAACAACAAAAAGAAGATAAAAGCAAAAGAATTCTTTCCATTATGTCATCATTCATCATCCAAATGTCCCCGCGAGGCAAAACAACATACAAGTTCTTCAATGCAGCATATGCAACTGATTTTTATCGTTATGCAACGCATCATTTATTAGAATAATAAACATAACGATTGTTTAGTTATGCTAGGTTTATTGTGAAACAAGAATTTCTCATTTTTGAATGATGCGGAAGAGTTTTGTGATTGAAAGAAACATATTTTCACACTTTCACAATGGCATGACCTGCCAATCTTAAAATTAATGGTTTTTTCTTTTATCATTTGTCAGAAAATAATTATCTTTGCCAATTCGTTTTGTGAATATTGTGAGACGTAAATATTGGAGAACATTGAGAATATTTTTGTAATTTTGCACAGATTTCGAGGTTATGTGTGATCTTTTAGATTATATCGCTGTCTTTTTAGCAGTTTGGGAGGATGATTGGGTTCTAGACTAAAGAGCCAGTGATCAAGCACCTGAAAAGTGTAAAATTGTCATATTGACTCGGACTAAGTAATTTGAGGTTAGAATAGTCCCGGTAGACGCAGTCTATGACAATTTTGGTTGCTAAGTCCTAGTTTAATTGTTCAGAGCATATATGACAGTTAGCCAACTGCGTTCCAGCCATCAACCTAACTTAACATCCAAACTATCTCAAACCCATCACATCTGACGTGAGATGAGCATCATTTTTCATAAAAATTGATTTTTGCTTTCAAAAAAATCAATTACCTTTTACCGCATGTCAAAATATATATCCCGAAAAAATTTCTTCTGGAAAGCGTGAATAATGTAACAGTAATAAAGACAATAATTAATTATCACTTTAGTCATGAACTTGAAGACGAACTGTCATAGATAAATTTTAAGAGTAATATACATTTTAAATGATAAAATAATACATTTAAGTCCGTGTCATTGCCAATCTTCTTATTACTATTTTACTCGCGAATAAATAACGTGACAGGCGCCATGCTGTGGTTTCACGAGATTGCGGAATTTTAAACAGAAAAACTTCTAAAACCAGCATTGGATTTGTTGATGAATTGAAATCAAGATAGCTATTTTGTTGGATCAAGTGCGAAATATTTTTATTAAGGAGGTAAGATCGATGTGAATGACTTGAAGATTATTTTTTGGTGATCATAGTCAACTTTGCAATTGTTTTAGTGATTCTGGGTTGGAATAGATCCAGTATTTCACTTGTTCGCCACAAAACGACACTAAAGTATATAAAAACATGACTAATTAACTCAAACGCGTCAAAATCCTAATGACACACATCCAATAATCTACTAAATTATTCTTATGATTTCATTTCTCAGCAATACATGGAAATACTAGCAATTCGAGTAGATTTCACAGTAAAATAAGCCTGTAAGTGCTTATGATGTAATGCAATTTGCAAAGTCATTTAGAAAAGCCATAAAGATGTAAAAGATATACCTCTAAGTCACCATCCACAATGTATAAATATAAATATATCTTACATTTATTGAAAATGAAAACTCTGGCTGTGATAAATCGTGAGAGAGTGAAAAAATAAGTCAAGTAAGCGCCAATACAACAACAGCGTACGGTAAAAAAAGAGACCTAAACACATGTTATAAGTTGTGAGCGCGCGCGAGTTATTTTGTTAGTATTTGACGACGACAAACGTTGACGGCATTTGTCTATCAGTGTGTACACATATTTCTTACGTTTCAATGAAAATGAAATTGTGTATATTGGAAGTGAGATGAGAAGCAATAATTCTTGACCATCTGTAGGATAAATTAGTGAATCTAATCGCATTTTGGGTGTTGATCATCAAAAATTAGCTGCCAAATGGACACCAAATGTCAAAACTAATCATAATGCGGTTCATAATGTGCATGTTCTATGTAATTTAATAGAAATTTATCATTAAAAATATCCGTTTGACTAATTTTTTTATTGTTGTGTAATGCCGATTGTGATGAGAAGAAGCGAGACGATGAAATTTGTGAATCATATGGCCTTAAGGTATTTTTGTTGGCTCTATTATTCAGACTGTATTCCTATTTAGCTGCAGTTGACTTTTTATTTATTTTGTTTGTCCGTGAATGTTTTTTTTACTGACCGAATAAGGACTTAACAACCTAGATTTATGCCTATTCTTTGAATTTCATCAATATTTTAATGAAATCATTATGTTATTTGCCTTGGACCATTGAATTTCCTTAGTTTGACATTTATCTTATGAATATCGTAACTCCTTTGAACAGTTGCAACAATCTGTGTTCATTGAACAGCAATTATGAGTCTAATAATTAAATTAAAGTACTTTTTGATGTTTTCTGATTGAAATTTTGAATAAAACTGAAGATCAGAAAAAAGGGACTAAAGCTACGTTCAGAATTTGTCATAAATTTAAAAATTATTTATCCGTTGCAAATTCATTTTTAATTTCTCAGTAATTTCTAGTTAATTGTAACAAATTTACACATTGCCTATGCCAAAAATGGATATTAATAAATTATAGCTGTCGCATTGCTCATAAATTCCAACTAATTTCATTTTAAATATCGCAATTTCTTCTGCTAATACTTATTTGCACTTTCGTTTTCATTTAGACTTTATATCGCGCTAAAATCTGACATGAACAGTAACTTATACTTAATAATGTAGTAATATTAATAATTCACTCAAACATGATTACGAAATCGTGATTAAATGAGATTTTCTTAATGTTTTTTTCTCTGTTTTTTTGCGAACCAGAAACATAGCAGCTGATCAGTTCAACGTCCATCAGTTCGCACATGAACGAAATTTAAATTAATAAATATGATATATAGCCTGGATAAGAGTGATTGGCGCCAATGAAAAGAGAAATAAAAAATTTGGAAATATTTTGACTTTGCTGGATGTTTTGCAGACATTTTTTCGAGGGCTGGATATCCACCTCCTCTTTTTAACGACCTTCAATAACACCAAAATCATGATGTTAATTAATATATCGAACAATCTACAATTAATATGTCGTAGATCTTATTTAATCATACATCGCATAACAGCAAATTTAATGACTTTATAAACAACCTTAATTACCAAAAAGTCTTGTCAAATGCCAAATAGATTCACACGAAATTTGTGTAAAACTTTCATTTTCAATTAAATTTCAGCAGCTATAATAAGTCAACATTAACATTATTCCCTATAAGCCCACAAACAATCAACCTAACCAGCTCGCAACAGGCTGGATTAATAAGATTTTTTTTTGCTATTCAATACATCAATATAAAGGCAAGGAAATTAATTTTTTTTTTTGCAGCATAACAAAAAAAGACAAAAAGTTGAGTTTCGTAATAATAAAATCAACGACAGTACCAATTGAGAAAACAAAATTTCCATATTTGGTAGACTATTGCGCGACTTTAGCAGATCAAGTGTGTTGATTTTGTGACTATATGACTTTTCATAAGTAATGAATTCAATATTTAATGTGCATTGAGCTTATTATTTGTCTGTAGATTCTCAACAGGTCATATTTTTATGCTGTTTACCTAAATTGGGTAATGAGCTTATATATATGTGTTATGGATATACGGTTTAACGTACTCCAGTCATGATCTCGCATATTCATCGCAAAATAATTTATTTTATTCTCAATTTTCATTTTCATTTTCGAGACTTTATACATTGGACGAGCATATACATATTGGAATCAATGTACATATAGATGAATATTACACGAAAACTTTATTTTTAGATATTCGCGGCACGAAACAAAAAATTAAAAAAAGTGAAGAAGAATCAACACAAAAAATAAGTTTTTCTTTCCTTTTCTTGTGCTATATTCGTTTCTATATGTACATCTTGAACTGCAATTTATTGCGTCATTTGAGACTGACTTGCATACACACAGACACAACGGATTTGAGTTAGACGCGCTACTGAAATGACGCAGACTTCTTATTTTTTGTGTTTATATCTTAAATTTTTTTAATGCCGATGGGACATGGACGAGATTGTTTTGGCTGTTGATGGCAATAAAATTGTCTGGCATAAATTTGTCTGAACTTGCAAGTTCAGAAATTTCAACATTTAATTTTAACGGTTTTCAAAAATTTGAATTTTATTCATTTTTGAGAATTCAAATTTTAGCGGCTATTAACAAGTTCAAACGGTTTTCAAAAATTCAAATTTAGCTGATTTTTGACCATTCAAAATTAAACGGTTTTCAAAAATTCAAATTTTCAATCTAAGCAAACTGAAATCAATCCAATTTCACTTTCCGTAACAATTTCCGCTTATTTTCATCCAACACCCGATTAGATTCTCATTCTGCTTATTTTCTCTCCTCAACTTAAAGTATTTTAATTGTTTCACATGCCTGTAAAATGATATCCAAAATGATGATGATGAAGATGTAAAAAATAAGTTATCCGGAAACTTTAAAATGGAAAGAAGTGTGCATTTTGGTTACTTTTAAGTCTCTTTTCATGTTAATCCGGCAATTTATTTTAATAAAAATTTCATTCCTATATTGAAAGAATAATTTTATGTTCGACAGGGTTATCATCGCTAATGTCTTTCAATTTCTGTTTCAGTTATAAATATTTCAGCGCATCGCGATCTTCTTAATGTTGATAAAATAATAAAAACAACATTTTCGCTTCTTTATTTTCATTATGTCGCCTGTTTGCCGATTTTTTCTCTCTCTCTTAGAGTTTTAGAACGTATCATGTTGACTTGTGAATCTCCTTGGCACTCTGCCTTAAAGATTGAGTCACATCGCATCGGTTGATTTGAGTAATATACGCAAAGGTAGACACAGTATAAAGATCAAAAATAGATCACACACATCATCGTGGACACTAATTTGCTATTTTCAGTGAGTCAGATGTGAAAACTGAATGAAAATATCGGGATGTAGAGGAAATGTTTGAAGAAAAATGAGATGTTGCCAATTTTTTCATAATGCACACAGAGCAAAACAGATTAAATGTGCAATATTGTAAATTAATGTAGGTTGCACACATTGCTTTCATCTTCCAAAATTAGAAACAAATGCAAGATGAGCGATTTTGTACGCATTTCCCGTTGACGACACTTTGTGCTAATTTATGACGATTTTATTTTAGAAACGAGACTTTTGTGCATTTGAAATTAAATTACTCATTATTTTAGGAGACAATGCGTGAAGCGCTTGACGTCTAGAGTACGAAATGCAATCTTTGTTGGCTACACTTACGGGAAGTTTTTGGTTGCAATTTTTTGAGGTTAAATTGTGAATTTTTCAATATTTTGTCACAAATTTGACCTAGTTTGCCGACTGGATCATGGAAAACAGTTGCATTTACAGCAGTTACTTCGGGGCGGACACTAAACTCCCACCTAATCTCAGAAACCATTGTGATTTCATTGAATCCATTAACCACACCCAGAATCACTTAGAATTATACACAAAAACTAGGAAAACATTAAATTTTATTCATCATCAACAATTGGATCCTCAAAGTGTGATTCAACATTTGATAAAAATATATCAATAGCCTCTCGTAAAGTCTTTGTCATGTGTTGTTCGAGAAATTTAAAAATATATTCTCTGATTATCTCATTCAATTTAATTATATCGGATCGATTTAAATTAGTTTGATGCTTCTGACTCACTTTCGACATTGTGTAGTTAAAGTAATCAAGATCATAGAGTCCATCCTCAATTAGATTTGTGTAGACATCAAGAACCTTATCGGTGTGTTCATGAAGCTTGTGATGATCTTGAAAAAAGCCTAAATAATTCCGATGTGTATCGTAAAATTTTGCAAAAATGTTTATTGCATGATTTTTAAGTTCGGGTTTGAAGAGCATCCATGCTGTTTGTAATCCGACTTTTTGTGCCACAGTCAAATTATCTACATAATAGCCGAAATCGTCTAACTGCATAATTTATTTTAAGCACTTGAAATTTTGATAAAATGAAAGAAATGATTGCTTTGACCAATTTTCGCCATAATTTTAAACAACATCATCATCATCCAAATATAGAAAGATTTAGCATGAGTCGAATGATGATGATGAGTGGGATTTAGTGAGAAACATTTGCTGCATCTCATTCATCTTTACGGTCAATTCAATTACATCACCCTGCATCAATCAGTACCTTAATATGGTAAAGTCGATTGGTCATTTGTAAGTGACTTATGTATAGACTCTCTAATAGATTGCCTTAATTGACTCGAAAATTTCTCTAATCGTGAGCAGCATTATTTATCTGCAACATCCATTAACAGTCTAATGTCTTACTTTTATTGTTGCCACATAAATTTCACTGTGACTTAAAAAATTTTTAATTCTTTTATTAATATCTTGAAAATTACTTAATTTAACCACACAACAATTCAATGTTGGATTTTTTATTTACAAACTTGTTCAGCCCACACGAGCAGTTTCATTCATAAAAACATAGATAATATGTTGCACATATGACAAGAATTACTGCATGTAATATCCATCATAATAACAAATTGTCTGCATTTTCTTAACTGGTAAATTATGGGTTCGTTAATAAGATAAAGGAGTGTAAATTTCATGAAGTTAAAGTTGAGACTGACTTGAAATTTTACAATTTTTTGGAATTAAATCAGTATGGCCTGAATTTTTGATTAAAAATGAGGTCAAGTTTGTGATTTTTGAATTGTATTATTTAAAATTCCAAGATTTTCTCATAGATCTTGTTCTACATACAATCAAATCTATGTGAATTCATTGTTTTGAATATTATTCATTCAAAATTTAAGGGATTCATGCAATTGTTAGCATTTTATCTTCTATATGAATCAGAATACTTAATACAGAATAATAACATGCAATAATTTGACGGAACGAGTTGTCAATATTTGCATCAAATTGACTTAATTGATTATACTTCAATTAAACAGCTGCTGTAAATGTCTAATAATTAAATTAAGGTATATTTATAATGATGTTTATTGATTGAATTCTTAAACAAGACTGAAAATCATAACAAATGCAAGGGGTATGAAACTAAGTCTTGAAGAAAATAAATTCAAATTTATATTTTCCGTTAAAATTCTGATTAGATCATCTGGAAACTTTGTTTGTAATAGAAACATTAATCACATCCTTTAGTGATGCATTTTTATATTACTTTTAAATTGCTTATTTTTAATGATAATTTGCTGACAAATTACCACATTAAATGAAACTGACTAAAGCTAACTGGATGACTTACACTTTTCAGCTCTAATTGATAAATTAGCCACAGTTTTATTATAAAGTATATCGATAGTATCTCCTTCTAATTTTCAAAATTTTATTGCTTTAATTTAATTTAATTTTCAATCAAATATAAATGGAACAATTTTGTAAATAATTGGGTATAATTGGAAACTGAAAAGTTCTCCTACGCGAAACATTTTTCTTCAGTTTATATCCACAACTATACAAACTACGAGTAATAAGTTCGTTGGTGAGACAAAAAGTATTTATTTAAATGCCGAAAAAAAAACCTACAATATATTTGTAAATTGAGTCACCGATTAGTATTCGCCTGTCTTTACTCAAATTCATGAGCTTGCTAACCGACATTCACCCACGTGCTGTATTGCCATTTGCAAATAAAATAGCTTTAGATGTGTGGCGCTAATTTAGAGAATTTTATGAATGAATTCTTTACAACTGTGAGATGTTAATCTGTCTTGGAAATTGAATAATCCTCAAAGTCAGTAGCAGATCTGAGGAAAATTTAACACAAATTTTAATTCTTTTAATTGCGGATTTTCGGTTGTGTGAGTTTAATGCACTAAAGATTGATTTTATCGCCAAAAACTTGCATTTATGTGAAACATATGGTCCGCATATGGCAAAAAAAAAAATAGGAACGAGATTATAATATTGTTGCATTCACTCACAAGCCAATCGTCCTTCAAATCTCACAACTTTTTTTCATGTCGTAGTTCTCTTTTTACAATTTTTATTTTTCTTGCCTTCTCTCACATGTTTCGTATTAAGTTGAATGTAATTTAAATCAATGAATTTCTTGCCACTCTCGACTGACTTTTTGTCTGTTGTTGCACATGAGGAAATTCTTCTTTTTATATTTCCAACAATGTAAGGGATAAAAATGCAAAATTTATGATCCTTGCTGTTATTTATGCCTTCTTTTCCTTTAACTTTTTAAGTGATTTCTTTCATCCCATAAGTATCTCTTCCTCCCTAGTATTTCCAATATATTTCTTATGAATTGTGTTAAAAATTAATTGAAATGAATTTATATTTTATTTTGTGGGAAAAATCGAACCTCTTCCTTCTTTTTAATTATCTCTGTTTATGTTTGGGGAGTGAGAGATGCTTTTATAGATTTTCATTCTGTACTTAGACGGTCGTAAAATTGAAATGTAGGACAAAGGAGATACGCGTTTCTAAAATATGATTCACATACGTAACAGAAATCAGCGAGATTGTGGGATTTATGGCTTAAATTAAATAACATTTTGTAAAAAAAGTATGTAAATAGAACAAAATTTACGATTTTAGGTCAAGTGGAGCAAGTTTTGAGTTTAAATCATGAAATTTGATTTTAACTGTCATAATTATTTTGAATTTTGTATTGCTGTTGTACGGTTTGTGATTTTGAACTTGCTGTTATTAGGTTTTGAAATTTGAATTTATCTGTAACGTTTTTTATGCAAATGAACTCAATTTTGACGGCTGTTGTATGGTTTTTCAATTTTTTGAACTAACTGTTGTAGAGTTTTGAACTTTTTTTATGAGAATTCATGAGAATTTGCAATTTTAACATTATTCCAGCTCAATTCAAAGATAAAAGTCCAATAACGATAAAAAATCACTCAACACACCTCAAAGTTTATCTTTGCAAACCATTAAATCACAAAACATTTACTATTACTTCCCATCTACATACATATCGTTCAATACCCTTCAAAATTGCCTAGGTTGACCACTCCTACACATAAACATATTCATGCGTTAATTTAAATGAAATTTGATTCCACAAAAAATAGACTTGCATATGTGCAAAAAAATTCAGCATTTATGATTTATTGCACATAAAATTGTTTACGCAATAAAAAATCAACAAATGTTAAGTGGCATTTATTTAATTAAAGTAAGTTCTGCTTCCAGCAAAACAAAAAAACTTCCGACAATTGCGTGCATTCTACATAATATCATCAACGTATTTATGTCCAATTAATTATTTTGCTTTTGTTCTTCGATAATTTTTATTTATTTCCATTTGAATGACCACCATAAAATGCAATAAAATCATGATGATGATTAATAATATCTCAATATGCTCATCGAAGTGATGCGAAACATAATAAATTTCATGGCGGTTACAGTAGCATAGAGTTCATTCCCATTTAATTGTTTAGAACTCATGTTTTTGCCTCTTTCTTCTTTATATCTTGTTTGTCACAAAAGAATAATGCACGATAATTGATTGTCCAGATCTCAACATAAATAAAAATGTGTTAGAAGCATCTTTTGAGAATAAAAAGCAATTGTTTGGAAGTAGAATGAATTTTTGGACTTACGACGCTTGAAGTCTGGCTGGGAAAATTAAATTTAGTCAATTTTTAATTGTAACGGTTTATAAAAATTTAAAATATTAACGGTTTTAAAAAATTCAAATTTTATTGGTTTCCAAAAATTCAAAATTTAACGTATTTTTGAAATTTAAATTTATTTTTTTATTTGAGTTTCAATTTTAAAACCTGTCAAGTCAATGTCAACCCAAAGTGAGATCACAAGCTCCCCAAAAAACTGGCACACAGAGCAAACTTTTGATTTTTTTTTCTCCGTCCAAACATAAATCTCTCAAAATTAAGATTCAAAAAAAAGCTGTCATCATCTATAATTTATGTCAGCTGATACATTTTTTTTGTCATGTTCATGCACAGCATCAAAGTGATAAGAAACAAATTAGTATAGTATTAATTCATTCATGATTTATGTTATCACAATTATATGAATAATAATCCGTTTGCCGCTTGACCTTGTGATCCATGAAATGAGAGATTGAGAGAACAAGCAGGAATTCCTTTTGAACGATAACGAAACAATTGTAAACAAAACGAGTAATGTACCTTACGTATACAAAAGTCCTATTTTAAGTCTTATCGCTTAGAGGTGATTCATGTAAATTTTTTTGCAGTGCGGAGCAATAATTTTTATCACCGAATACAATGTGTACTCATATGGAGTTATTTCATATTTGCTATCTAGTAAAAAGCTGTTCCTCACTTTGCAAATCGTCAAGGCAAATGAATTTAAACCTGTATGTTGATTTTTTGCTTCTCTCAAGTTCGAAATTTTTGATTTTTTTGTCGTAAAAATTGTCTATGACATCATATATCTCTTCTAATGAATTATCTTATTCACACACATATCCATGATGATTGTCGAGATGAAAATAAGAATTTATTAAAAAATTCAAAGATTTGTTTCTCATTCTCAATTTTATTGTTAAATACAGAGGCGTTTCTTGTGAATAAATAATATTATTATTTTGTTTTGTATCTCTTAAGGTATCGCCACCGCACAAATCATTTTTCTTATATGTTCACGAGATAATTTTTCACTTTTCACAAGGTGGTATGGTTTTGTTCCAATAGAATCGTGTGATGTGAATGATTGAAAATTTATGTCTTCAAAACTTTGTGAACGTATTGGAAATTTGTTGTTTTTACGAATTTTTTTCTCTGTTTGTAATGCATTCTTCTTAAAAGTCTGTATTTAAACTAGCCTTTTGTTTATTGAAACTTAATTTAAATGATGTTTCTTGTGTTTGAATCATTTTAATTGATGTTTTTGAATTGAATATTGAGATTTATTTGAAACAATAACAAAAAGGGGTAATCAACTATGAGAAATTAATATTCAAATATTATTTGTCCGTTAAAATTCTAAATTGATATTCTGTTTTGACATATTAAATGAATTCTATACGATTATTATTATCTTTATGATGAAACTTAATTTCAATGATCGTCGCACGATTATGCTAATCAAAACTGTCTTCGAATGACAAATTTAACATCCACACAGCTTTAAAATAGAAAATTTATTTAAATTTTTGCGAAAATTAATTCAATAAAAAATTGTGCGAATTACACCATACTCTGAAAATACCGCAAATGCCCTTGATCACTTGACATAGAATATAAATCACAAACTCACCAGCTTCGTTGTTCCTGATGCAAAGCAACACTGAAACCAAACATTGATCCATCTTGTCCTTCATGACTAATATAATTTGCGACATCTAAATTAAATGTACTAATATTGTTGACGAGTAGCAGTAGCAGCAGAAGAGGTCTTATCAGTAATCCTATTATTCTCGAATTCATTTTGAGAATTATTTTAATATTTTAATTTATTTTTTTTTTATTTCTTCTTATTTTTCACTAATAAAAATTAATTATAGTGTAATTTATGCACCATGAATACTTTATCGAATCATCGTTGTAATCCTGGAAAAGTGAGAAGAAAAACTTGTGACTTTTGAAGGCCAAAATTGACTTTTTTTCTTCTAAATCAAAAAAATTATTTTTTTTGTTGAAATAAACTTTTTTGAATGAATTTTTTTAACATTAAACACCCAAACACACTCGCGAGGCAGGCAAAAAAAAATCGTTTAAATAAATAGAAGATTTAAAAATAGATTTTTTTTTCTTTTCTGAATCACGAAGGAGATTTTTTTTAATAAAGTAGGAAAAATGATAAAATTTTCTTAAATGATTCGACAATTCACTTTGAAATTTTCATAAATTTACGCAAATTTAAACTAAATATTTAATTAATTTCACTTAAAAATTCTTATTTAATTACATTTTTTGATAATTTATTAAACAGATTCTCCGATCACACACTTAAATCCATATATGTGAAAAATAAAAGTGAGAAAAACCCACGAACGAACTTTTGAAATAACTAAAAACGGTCTTTACTGCACGACGTTTATCCACATTCTGAGAAACTGTTGAGAATCGATGTGAAAGAGGAAAGGAAAAAAAAAGTTTTTTTTGTTGAGCGCGAAAAAGAGAGAAAATGTGCAGTCTGTGCTGAGTCTTAAGTTTATGTGATCATTTTGTGTTTTTCTCTGTGATCTTCTTATCAGTATGGGATGTTGAGATGAATTTTTCTTCTCTCACAGCATGCGGAGAGTGAGAAACTAATTTTTTCGGCACTTTGATAAGGATAACTTTTGTTTTGTGCATTTATTACTGTGCATGTTATCTTATTTCGATAAAATTTTGTTGCAGTTCTGGATATGGATAGATAAAAATTCAAATTTACGATTGTTATTTAAGATAAAACTGGAAAAATCCGAAGCTACCTTATTCTTCAAGAATCAAAGATCACATTTCAACGTCACGTTTATGGTGAAAATGTACAAAAGACAAAAAACGATCGTAACGGTCAAAATAATTTCAAAAATTTCACCACTTTTCGTGAGTTTAGCTTATTATTTCAAAAAAATAACGTTATGTTGTACATTTTGTCCTTATGTCTTTCTACTTGTAATAAAATCCAATAATTTTAGTAAATTTTAGGTTTAGACTGACGAGAATCATAAGATTCATAATCAAAATTGCCGGAAAACCGTTTAAAATTGAAAATTTCGAATGAATGTTTATTGCATTTATTTTTCAAGTTTTAAGTGACTGGATCTTAATTTATTTATCCAGTTTGGTATCTAAACATTTTATCAAGCATTTAACATACATCCAGTTAGCAAAAAACTTGAGTAAGCATATTTAAATATAGAAAAAAAAAACTATTTTATCGTCAATATTTATTTAGTCAATTTCAAACATTAATACATGAATTACATATTCTGACAAGCTATCAAGATCGTACAATTCCAAAGACAGCTTCTTAAATCCTCAAGTCCAACTCTAACCTAACATCCAATTCTTCCAACGGAAAATGCGTCATAGTCACACATTTTCATCTATACATTTTATACTAGGTTATAAAGTCAACACAGAATTTTTAATTCTATTAATATTATTCCTTAAATAAAGTTTATCAAGTTAAAAGTTTTAATAGAAAAGTAATAAATATGGCCCTTAATCCACAATACGTTGATATAGGTGAGCATAGAATCGTAAAAATAGGAAATTTTAGCATTTCCATTTTCGGCATCATAAAAATTCAACCTTATTTCACAAAATTACAGGAAAAGGATTTGTTGCACAATATTACGCGTTGTTTGATGATCCCAATTCGCGCAATTCACTAGTTAATATGTATAACGTAAGTCTATCACATGTGATATTATCAATTTAAAGGATAAAAAATATTTTTGCGAATCTTCTGGAAGTTGCACAAAATTTTGAAAATTAACATCCAGCTAATAACGTTAAAATCTTTTTATTTCTCAGAATGAGCTCTCGTTTATGACATTTGAAGGTCAACAAATACAAGGAGCTCCAAAGATATTGGAAAAACTTCAGGTAAGGCACATCCAGTAACTTATTTCGTGATCAAAATTAATAAAATTAAATTTATTTCCTTTTAGAGTCTCACATTTCAAAAAATTGAACGTATCATCACAGCCATAGATTCCCAACCAATGTTTGATGGTGGAGTATTAATAAATGTTTTAGGACGATTGAAGGTAAGTCAGCATATAGACAGTCATGACATTTCATAAGAAATTTATGGCATAAAAAATACTATTTTCTTGTGATTACTCATCAGACGGATGAAGATCAACCGCACGGTTATACACAAACATTTGTTCTTAAACCAATAGGACAGAGTTTTTTTGTGCAACACGATATCTTCCGATTAGCTCTTCATGATATGGCATAAATCATGCCTTCGTGTTACAATTTTTTTTTTAAAAAAAAGTCGCATATTATACTCTTAATTTATAACTTATTATCCACAACCAATCAAGTATCGCGAATTAACAATAAAAAAAGTGCGCAAAAAGACTATTGGATAGATCCAGCAGGTAGATGTTGAATGATCTTGAAAATAACTAAACATTTTGATTTATTTTCTTATGTTTTGTTTTATGCTGTGCGTCTAATCAATTTCTATTTTCATTAACTTACTAGTTTCATTCTTGTTTATTTGTTGCTTCTCGCATGATAAACTTTAAATCTTGGTCAATTTCTTCAGATTTTCAATGATTACTTGTTGAATTCTGAAGAAATTTTCAAAATTATTGATTTTAATTTCTGTCAACTGACATTAATTTAAGCTTAATTTGAGTTATTATGATAATTTTTAAAAATTCCTAATCATAATCGATAATATAGAACTAAATTCAAATTATGGTCTATTGGCGCACCCTTGTTAACTCACAAAATATCCTGAAAATTTCAAAATAATTCTAATAAATTTTCCAATATTTTCAGACGGACGAAGATCAACCTCACGCTTACATCCAAACATTCGTCCTTAAGCCAGCAGGCGGTAGCTTTTTCTTGCAGCACGACATCTTCCGTTTAGCTTTGCACGATCAAGCATAAATGTTTGATGAAATCAAGGATTTAAAGTCAATGGAAAATAATAAATTTTAACTCAGCAAGAAAATGAGTAATTTCTTTACGATGAAGGAACAACAACATTACATCTTTTTGCCACATGAAAAAAATTAACTAATCTTTATATTATTAACATTTCTTATTTGTTTTGCGAAAACGAAAATTTCAAGTTGTATCCAGATTTTTTTTCAAGCATAATGTGAATAAAGAAGGATTTAAATTTTTCAAAAAATTATGTCTGTGTTCTGATTAGTTATCTATGAATTATGAGTAAGTTGAAGTTAATGATTTTTAAAAATTTCAGACTAACGGTTTTCAAAAATTTGAATTTAACGGATTCTCAGTTTTCAAATAAAACGGTTTTCCAAATTTTGATTATAACGGCTAATAATAGATCCAAAAATAACGGTGTTCAAAATTTTGAATTAACCGGCTTATGAAAAGTCAAAACTTAACGGTTTTCAAAATTTTGAAATTCAAAACTTCAGAAAACGTTTCCAAATTTTTAAATTTAACGGATAATTTCCTTGATAATTAAAGGAGAAAGTAGATTATCCTGAAAATTAAGTTTAGGAATGAAAAAATAGATTAACTTATTTCTTAATTATAATACAATGCTTTGACTTTATTTTCTTCATTTTTAAAATTGTGTGCTTGTTGATTCTTGTCTGTACTACAATTCTTATAATCTTTAAGTTTTTTTTTAAAAACATTTTTATGTTCTTTTTTTTGTCATTCAACATTGAAATCACACTACAAATGAAACTCGTATTTGTTCGTTCATCATAAATTACTTAACATTTTACCACAAAATTTCCATCATTTTTCATATTTTTTGGTTTCAAAGTTTGAAAAAAAGAAAGCTTTTTAAAAGGAAGTTTTTTTTAAAAAAAATAATCATTAAAAAAATAAATTATAGCATAAATTCTAGTTGAATTGAGTTGACTATGTAAACAGGTGTAAAAATGAGGTTCCAAAAAGGTTTGTGAATGTCATATCATTTCATGATTTTTAATTCATCATGACTAGTAAGCTTTTATAAGTTCATTAAAATTGTTAGCTGAGCTTTTATAGTTGCTGGTGGAGTCATTTAATAATTTATGGAGCAACTAATTGAATTATTGCAGCAAATAATAAATATTGTGATCCTTACAACAGTTTATTTTCACTTTAAAAGGAATTATAAGGTTTCAATAATAAAAAATTGTAAGATTTTAAGAACAATTGTAAGGTTTTAATGTAATTTCGGAATAGTACGGTTCTGAAATGATTTTTGTGTTCTAAAACCATACAAATGTTTCAAAAATTCAAAAACTTTTAGTACGTTAAACTGCTGCATATAAAAACTTATCATAATTTGTACTTAACTGTGAATTTTAACACCAAAAAATATAAAACACTGCTTAAATAATCATCAATTCAACTACAATTTTTCAACATAATTGTAAGTAAAATTCGCCATTTAAAAAAATCATCAAAAAAAGAATTTCAACCTGTTTTGTTTCTCGATTTTCACTTAAAATCTATCACATTTATGGCAATTTTTCATATAGTAATTAGTTCTTCTTTGTTAAACAAAAATTGTCATAATAAAAAAATATAAAAAAATTAAGCGTAATGTACAATATAATTAAGAAAGAAGTTCACTGGATTGGCAATTAAAAAATAGTCTACATTTAAAAATGTTTACACTGAAATTATCCTCACTATGCATTTCTCGTCTATGTCCAAACATCTTTCTCAAGGAGTTTCTCTTAAAGATTACAAAATTATCATGCATAAATAATTAATAAAATTGAGACAAATCAGCCATGTCACGTCATCTAACTAGATGTGACTTTATAAATTATTCGTCTCGATATTATAAATATGATAAACAACCAGAGAAATAGAGATTAGGGGAAGTTTGGAAGCTGGATTAGCATGGATGAAATGTTTACTTTCTTCTTTTTTTGCTTTGAGAAGCACAAAAAATTCTCTTTAAAATATAAAAAAGTTAGAATGAATCTTGTATAGTCACAGATTTGTTACATACATATTTTTTTTTGGTTTCACACAACTGTATGAATTTCCAGAATTTGATGTCGATGAAGATAGATTTTGTTTGAATTTTTAACGGTTATTTGAAATTTGAATTTTAGTTGAACACCCTTTTTGGAATATTTTGACGCAGTTAAGTACCCCGTTTGTTGAAATTTTAAGTTTTTCAATCAATTTAATTCATTTTAATACATATTAAGCACTTTAAGATCACTGTGAAATCAATAAACAAGTCAATAATTAGTAAGTATCATCGCCTGAATATAACTTAACGAGCAAAGTTCGAGAAATGAAAATTTTCTTCACTTTTCTAGAAAATTCTCATTTTTCCATCATATTCAGCAACTGCACATGAATTCAGAAGATATTACAACCCGAGCAATTCTTAAAACACTGATTTATCAATGAATGCATTGAAAAAGGTTTAATGCATTGAAAAAGTTCATTGTTATTTCCCGCCAATTTTTAAGTTTCACAAAACACGTTCCAGCTATTTCCATCAAACAAAATATCACAAAATTATCTTCAAGCACATCAAGTTCTGGTGGAGACTCATTCAATTATTTTCGTATTGAGTATTATCGTCACTTTAGTAATGGAAAGTTTAGTAGAAATGTTTCATTTTTTTCAGCAATAATGAAGAAAACAGAATAGGGGGATAAAGAGATAGAAGAGAACTATGCATTTTTTTGTTACCTTAAAAACTCTAAAATACACATCATTGTAATCATCATCAGTAAATTTTACACACATTCAATATCAAGGACATGATTAATGGCTTATTTTCTTCTTATGACCCGCACTTTACTCATCGCACCGCGAATTTTAAAGCACCGCACTTTTTGTGGCTTAATGTCTGTATCGTTACCAGGAAATTCGTCCTGATTTAAATATCTCATCACAATTAAAACGCAAATGACCAGAAGCAATATTATGAGAATTGTATAAAAATGCAGTGAGGATATAGGAATCTTCTCAATATCTTCGAGTGCCTGCAGAATCTTGTCATGATGTGGAGACAGTTCTAATGCATGCCGTAGATGCAATATTGACTCTTGTATATTTCCATACTTTTTAAAAATCTCACCAAGAGTAAAGTACTGTCTCCAAGTTGCACGAGCATCACTGGAATGTACCTCGAGGGATCTAAAATTGAATGTTGAATTACCATAATTGGCAATCACATACGAAATAAATTGAATTACCTCCGCGTAAGATATATAGCATCTTCTAGATATCCTTGATGAAAAAGTACCCGTGCAAGATTCAAAATCACTTCACTGTTTGTAGGATTTATAGAAAGTGCCTTTCTAAAACACTCAATCGACAGCAAAGCATCTCCTTTTATTCGATGGAAATTTCCAATTTGGTTATAAAGTTGCACACTTCTTGGTTTATCACGTTTTGCCTTCCTTAACTTAGATTCCAATGCATCAACATCAAAATTCTTTCTCAGCTTACCGCTCTTGGCTTTTGTCGTAAATGTAAATAGTACGTCAGGCTCTGGTAATGTCTTGTGCTTCTTACGATTTGCAATTCCCACAAGCTCATCAAACACTGTAAAATTTACGGGTTTACCACAATCGAGTACTTCGTACGGCTGCGGTTGCTGCTCATCCTTTGGTTGTTTTGTGCTGTTTTCTAGTCGTTGATGGATTGACGTTCTGTTATCACTATTGTGCGAACTGAAAATGTTTTATGTTATTAAAAAGTAATTTTTTTCTTCGTGTGTGAGAATTTTTTTTTTGGAATCGCGAGAGGCAAGAATGGAAACTTTTTTTATCAGAAAAATCTCACTTACTCGTTTTCTGCATCAATGCCAATTGTAAAATCAAAGTTATCACTTTCTTTCGTCCATGTATTACCAAATTGTGGCTCTGTCGTCGAGATAATGTAAAAGATATCATCAAAATCGTCAACATTTTGTGATAACATAATGATTTTATTATTTTTTAGCGTAAATAATTGTGATTTTGTGTTGATAAATGCAATTTGGAGAAATAAGAGATAGCAGAGCGATATGATCTGCTGCTCCATGTTGTTCCTATTTGATTTCTTAATTTTTACTTCAATAAATTAAATAAAAACAAAAAATTTTCTTCCTTCCTTGAGATTTTTAATGTTGTTCAATTTTTTTTTATATTTTTTTGGTCGATTATGCTGCAAATCACAATTATGCGACTCTTGATTCTTTTATCCGATTTCAAAAGTTTGAATCGTAAAGCGCGCGCAAATACTCTCCACGTGTTCAGGCTTTAAATCGATTAAAAACTTTTTTTCATAAAATTTTTATTTTTCTCATTCCTGCCAGCTGTTCAAATATTTTTGTAACATTCCTCGCTTTATCTCGCAGTTTAAATAAAAAAAACATTTGCTGATATAAAAACGAAATTGATGAAAATCATACAATTTGATTTTCATTTCCGAAACTTTCTGATTGAATAATTTTTTCAAAATTGAAATTGTCCCGATCAGTACATATTGAAATGTTGCAGCTATTGTCCATACGGATATTCACAATAATGTTTATTCATCGGAGTTCAAAAACAAACTGAACTTTTGTATGAAAAAGGGGATTTCAACTATGTACAATAAATATTATTCAAATCTCAAATGAACGTTATGATACTCTAAGTTTTCTGGCGTTCCTGTTGCCATCTCGTTGTCATGGTGGCAATATTTCAATATGTGCCGATCGGGTGTCAATGTAAATCTTGATAAAAAAGATTTTATTGCATGAAATTATTTCCTTTTATTGCATGACTTTGACTGAACAAATAGATTTTTTTGTGCTGCAAAAAAGTAATTAATTATTTGGGTCGGATTCTTCACATTGTTGATGATCGTTGCAAATATGGATACTGTTCAGCATAGAAAAAGAGTCATATTAGCATTTTTCCAAGTAAACTAGTCGAGATTTTGGAATCAACCAAATAATAGACCTTAAATCAACAAGCTCAATGCCCACTCGGTTCAAGCATCTGAAATTTGCCAAATGTTTAATGTTCGGCTCCTTTTTTATGAATTTGAAAGCTTTAACCTCAAAAGCTAAGAAATAATTTAAGATCTGCACTAAATTCTAGTGTATTTATGCTTAGTAGCTAACTTTGAATCTACTTTTAGAGGCTATCTCGAAAAGCCAAACGTGTTCGCTAGGACGTAGCTACGTCAACTGAACATTAAACTGAAAGACACAAAATTACCCTGGTGGAATCGTGACAGCAGATTTTTCCAATTTTTCTCATTCTGCCGCTAATAGTAAACAAAATCCAAATTTAACAAAAATAATTGAAAGGCAAAGTTTGCATGAAAAAGATGTTGTATACACGCTTTTATTTATTTAGATGGTATTGGTTCAGTTTCTTTTAAATTCCTTAGTATGTTTTTAAGCCCTTAGTCTACTTGTTCATGGTTCACTTTCTTATAAAGAAAATATATTGTATATTGCAATCGTATCTTACAAAATTTTCATCTCAGTTATTATCGATAAAAATATTGTGTTTTTTTTTTCAAGTGGTGATTAGATCTAGACAATTAGCTTCGAGTTGATTTTGATATTCCACATTTGGAATGGTTCTCTAACTAATTAATTTTGACTTAAAACTAAAAATAGACTTAAAACTAATTTGGGTAAAAATTGTGTAAGATCCCAAAATGATGTTGTGTTTTTGTTGATGTTGTTTTGGATATTCATTTCAAAAAAAAAGTGAGTGACGAGGATTGTTAGGTTTTAATTATGTTGATATGACTTTATCTTGTGTTGTGATGTTGCTCAAATAATGTTTATTTTATCATTCTTACTATGTCAATTTTTATTTATTTTGGATTAGCGGCTGGAGTTGCTGGCTTTTGTCCCTTTGGTGCTTTGGCGCCTTTTTTGCCACCCTTGGCCTTCTTTGCGCCCTTCTTTTTCTTACCAGCGACAAGCTTGGCGAACTTCTTATCAAAGTTTCTTGTCTTATCACCGAAAGCAATGAGACCTCTAACCTTAACGAGACAATTTTGGAATTTGATCACCTTTTCACCAGAGCATTCCTTCTTTGGCTTCTTTTCTTTCTTTTCTTTTGGTGGTTTTACGACTTTAACGACCTTCTTTTCTTTCTTGTCGTCTTTCTTTGCACCTGGAGCTGGTGGAAGTGCTTCATAATCGCAACTCCAGTCGCAATCTTCATCGTCTTTGTATGTGAAGACTCCCTTGTAACCAGCTGGGACGTCTTTTGTTTCACAGGCAAGTTTGTCATCCTTGACCTTTTCAGAACATGGAATGACTTTCTTTTCCTTCTTTTTAACTTCTTTCTTAATTTCAACGTGAGTTTTCTTCTCCTTTTCCTTCTTTTCGGTCTTCTCCTTCTTATGATGGATAACTTCTACATCATATTCTTCTGACTCAGGCTTGGCTGGTGCGGGTTTTGCTGCAATTGGTTTTGGTTCTGCCTTTTCAGGTTTTCCCATACCACTAGCTGAAGCATGTTGGGCAAAGTAGCAGATAACTGCTAATACTACTAGGAACTTAATTCTCATAGCTTAATATTACTTCACTCGAAGTGCAAGCTAAACTGAACTGACTGAGACCATTTTCAGATCTCTTTTATACTAATCCATGATAAGCTTTTTTGGAGCTTTTTTTCGATGAGGTTTTCATGACGCGACACAAGTGTTTCCTACGTTTCTTACTCACATGAGTTTTAAAATAGGTATCTTGGTGATGTGGAGGTTTTGTGGTCTTGTTTGAAACTATTTTTCGCTGGAAACTGATATCTTACTACGCAGTTTAATAAATCTTTGCTTTTGAAGTAGGGTTCAAGACGAAATCAAGTTTAAGATATTGCAGTATTGTATCAATCTCAAGAACTCATAGTATCGACACATTGAAAATCATTAGTTCATCAATGAAAAAAATATATGTCCAATTACGTAAGGATCTGAACTATTCCAGGTTATCTCCAACTTACTTTTTAAAATCGTCGATTGAATCCTCTAAATTTCGAGCTGGATAAAACATTACTTAATTAGTGCATTTAATCTTTTATTACTGCTATCCTAACTTACAAAAACTATCTTTCAATAATGATTTCTGCTGAACATTCGGTTCAGAAAAGTAGATTTACGAAAAACTGTGCAGTTTGTATCCAATAAGCTAACTTTCCATGCATTTTATCTTTTTCCGTGTTTATTACCCAACTTAGAACTCTCTAAATATCAAAAATTAGTTCGCAAATGTTTAAATTATTTAAATTTCACAATAAATCTTTTTCAATATTATTTTTCAAGATGACCTAAATTTTCCTAGATGACTTAATCATTTTTAAATTTAAGAAGATCGTTAACTTTTAATTGAAGAATTTAATGAAATATCTGCAAAAATATCCAAGCAAATCTCATATTGTGTCCAAATTTGACACCTAAAAATAAATCATCAAGTCCAATGACATGTCAGGTAACGGTGAATTTTACATTAATTAATTCGACGTGTAATGAGCCTTTGAAATGCTTTCATTCGATAAGACAGAAAAAATGTGTACGTGGAGGTTATCGATAGGAATAATTAAATACCGCGCACCTAATGTTATGACAATAAACAGCCTGAACAAATTGAGTACGATGGAATAAAATAAAACATTTGTGTCAATGAATAAATATTAAAAAATGAAATTTTATTTCTCTCAATTATTTTTTTAAATCAATTCCTAACCGATAGAATTACTAGTTACAATATTTATGCCATTTATTTGCACTTTTTGATCCACTGTTTAATAATAGTAATAATAATAAAAAATCCCTTTGCGTGCTTACAAGTCTAAAGATAAAATTTCTCACTAATGAACATTTTTGTTTGTTTCGTACATAAAATTAAAGTAAATGTCAAGGAAATGAAATTTAGAGGCACTTTGACTCTTTCATTTAAAAGATTTTTTTGCAAACATTTTTTAATGAAATTTTTCTTATGGTTTTTTGTGTTTAGACTGCGACTGAGAATGATTATTGGATGATTCCTTTAACTCCATACATCGGCTGAGTATCTCTTTTGCGTCTCCATCTTCTTGATGTATTGCTGAGCTTCATTTTCGCTCATATTACCCTTGGTCTTGATAATATTTAACAAAATATTTCTAACATCCGTGGCCATGTTCTTTGCATCACTGTAAGGAAGGATATCAATCGATTAAATTCGAACTTTAAAGCTCAAGCTCAAAAAGCTTACCCGCAAATATATACATGACCCTTATTCACACCAATAACGTCCCAAAGGAGATCAGCATCTTGTTCCAACAAATGTGTAACATAAACTTTATGAGGTTGATCACGAGAGAACGCTAAGCGCAATTTAACAGTGCCATTCTTAGCATATTCCTCAAGTTCCTATAAATAGAATATCAAAGACATTAGATCCAGCACCTTACAATCAATATATTCCAAGCAAAACTCACCTCTTCATAAATATAATCCTCAGACCTCTTCCTGCATCCAAAGTATAATATTGTATCTCCGACAGTCTTTCCTTCCTTATGACATACATCACGTTCCTGAATAAAACCTCTAAATGGTGCTAAACCAGTTCCAGGTCCAATCATAATAACTGGAGTTTCTGTTTTGGTTGGCAAACGGAATTGACTCTTACGAATAAAGATTGGAACACGAGGCAATGGTTGGTCATTTTCAGGATGTTTAAGCGAAAGGAATGTTGTTGCAACACCCTTATTAAGGCGACCGGTTGGTGTTTCGTATTGAACAAGAACAGCTGTGATATGAACAGTTGTTGGATGTAACTAAAATTGAACAAATCAAATTAGTTAAGGATATAAGAAGTGCTGTAAAGGATAACTTACTTTGGATGAAGAAGAAATTGAATAGTAACGAGGTTGCAAGCGAGGCAACAATTCACAAATGTGATCAATTGGTGGACGACATGATGGAATGTCTTCAAGAATATGAACAATATTACGGCATGCATCTTGTACCCATGAATGATATTTAGCCTTTCCTTCAGGCGTTGTTGATGACATCATTTTCAAGAATTCCTTATCCTTCTCGTCACTACAATATTCAGCCAATTCCTTAATAATATGTGTACGAGGAAGTGCTGTTATTTCCAAATAATGGGTTAAAGCTGCACGATATGTCGTTGGACATGGGAATGGATGCTTTTTACTACTGTCCGTATCAAGATTAATCAATGAGAAGACAGTATTCAAATCAGCATTACATAATTTTCCTAAACGATCAACAAGATCAGTATCATTGACTGGATAAACAGCAAGATGATCACCAGCCTCATAGCGCATCTTTGATCCTTCAAGATCAAATTCAACATGCATACATGAGCGATCACCAGCTTTGTGTAATTCACGATTAACTTTCATTGGTGCAAGGTATGGATTTTTGGCATCAAATGGTGGTCGTTGATTTACAAGTGAATGTAAACGTGCAACTTCACCGCTATAAATACGATCAGGTGCAACATCTGGTTGTTCTAATAATCGATATTGTCTCATCATAACATCCTCGCCAGTACTTTCGATTCCATAGAAATCGCAAACAGCTGGCCAAAATTTGTCCTTCCATGTTATGAAGTCATCTTCAATACTACAAGATAAAGTAAATGATTAGCAACTGATAAGAACAATGAAATAGATTTTGACCTACTTTGCATCATCATCACCTAATCCAAGTTCGAAGACTCTTGTGGCGCCTAATTCCTCCAATCGCTTGTCGACGTAAATGCCAACTTTATTGTAATGCTCATAAGTCTTATTTCCTAATCCAAATACCTAAAAACACAGTTAAATCGAATTGTAAATTAATTACATACGTTGATATAGAAATAATTAATTTAACCTTTTGTCGGAATTTTGCGACATGATTCGTATAAATTAAATTATTAATCCAAACTAAATTAGCCGACGAATAATATTTGCGTACGATATTATAATAAAGTCTCATCGTTCTGATTGATATTATTAATGTCAATAAAAAACTGTTTCCATTACAAGGACGTGATGCAACAATTTTAAAATTATTATGAAAACTGGATTAATTTAACTTAATACTTATAACTGTTATTCATTATATGTTTGTTCAATGATCGATACTATTTTTAGGCTTAAAACAACTTATTCATAGCTGTTTATTTGTATATTCTTTTAAATAAAGAAAAATTATTTTATTTTAAGATCTATCACACGTTTTTCTATGTTTTTTGTGTTTATGACGTCACATGATCATATGGTGAAAAAATCATCGAAATTTCAAATATTTTTTCGACCGTTAAGATCGTTGCTCAGTTATAAAGAAATAAAAAACTTCCTCAATTACTTACCGCATAATTTAATCCAGTTAAGTCAAAATCTCCATTAGTAATCCATTCATAATATTCCATTGCATTATCAGTTGGATCACCTTCACCGTAAGTTGCGAGACAAAAGACAGCAAGCGAATTTGGAATGTCTTTTAATTGAAGCAGCTCTTCCATATCGCACTCTTCTGGATCTGCAACCATACCCTTCAAACGATATTTCATGCCTTCCTTCGCTAATCGTCCAGCAAACTCTTCAGCTGTTCCAGTTTGTGAACCATAAAATACAACTAAGCTTCTTCCTGATGACTTGAGCTTCTTTATGAATGAATTTTCAGCCATTGTCATTGTGTTGACAGTCGTTGGTTGAATTGAATATGATTTGACTGATGCTGGCGGTTCCTTCTTTTTATTTTTTAATAGCCACCATACTGCACCGCCAAGCAGCACAGCAAGCAAGATAAAATCTAATAGGCTGAAAAACGGCTCCGATGGTGCTGGTGCTTCTTGTGTTGATTCCATTTCTGTTGCTTTTATTTACTGTTTAATTAAATAATCGAAATTAAATAAATTAATTTTAAATACACGAGCCTAGATTAAATTAATGTTATAATTCGTGGAGTCGACAATCGCAAATGAATGGAACGAAACAAATTCTTACTCGTTAGTCAGCTGATAAGATGAGATAAGAGAGCGAGAGAGGAGTGTTAATGCACGGACACTATTTATGGTGCTTGACAACTCTTAATATTTTGATTGCTGAGCATGAGCTTTTTTGTTAGTTTTTTTTCTATTTGATATGCTTATTATTATTGTTTTTAAAGCATGAAAAGTTCAAGTTTTTGCTCATTTATTGAGGAACAATGAGTAATTAAACATCCAGTTGCGTACTTTAGTATAATTACGTAATTTTTCTCAATTTTATTTACTGGGTCGTTGGTTACAGTAAACATTTGATTTCTCCCTTACCTCTTACATGTAGAACATTTAAATTGACAAAGTATAGCTTAATAATCGATTGACTTTAACAAAACTGTGAATAAATTAGACTGAATTGATTTAAAATGTTCATTTCATTTCAGTTTAAAATTTACAAGATCGATGAAATTTGAATTTTACAAGAACGTTTAAATTTGAATTTTACAAAATCGTTATAAAAGCATAAATATTATTCGTGTATAAAAGCACTTTGCTCGATTTAAAGACTCTTGTAATTAAGTTAACAGCAATTAAATTAATATTATGTTAATTCTTTCCAGTTAATTAAAATGTTCATTGCTAACATGTATCTATTATTGCACAATTAGATATCCAGGCCATTTTATGCCTAATGTACATGTGTGTCACTGATATGACAAAAATTTCATCACAATCATTAATTTATCCATCGAATGAAGCCAAAAAATTAGTCACTTAGTGTAATTAATAGATAAATTTACACCTTTATTGTGAAATAAGTTTCCAGTTAGTCACAACAAATTTTGCCAAAAAGGAATCGGCCCAAAAAAGGGAATGAGAGGAACAAAGAGAATTACTGATAAGCACATGGCCGTGAATGTTATACATAAATGAAGAAAATCTAGTCAGACCGATATGATGATGATAAGACACAGAGAGCCATTCTTATCGCATTTGCTACGTTTATACACTAGATTCAATGGCAATGACATTCCAAATATGGAAATTAAATATACTTTACGTCATTTATTATTTATTATGAGTACAATCGAAGGCACACTTAAGGAATTCTCTTGCGCAATAAATCTCGCAATTTATTTGCGACTATCTCTCATCAATTATTTTCCCTATTAATAATTCAATTGACCATAAATGAATATTTACATAATTAAAGTCCACAGTTACTAATGACTTCTCGTATTGCTAAAATTTTCATGCACGACATTGAAAATATTCATGAAATTCTAAAAATAAAATCAAAAGATATCCAATCAGTGAAGTGAAGGAACAGAACCGCATCATCGCATACAGCATGACCTCTTTTTTGTCTCAAATGTAATAGGCAGTAGTATTCAAAAACAAAATTAAATAAGTGAATGAAATGATGATTTAAGAACAATAAGATGAGCACGTAGAAGTAAAATGAAAGATTTGAGGAAATTGAGACGGAAGATAAAAGGAGATATAATGACAATAAGTTAAAAGGGAAGCTGATGGAGACGTAGAATTAAGATTAGCTTGAATTTTGAAAGAAGGTTGTCAATTTTGAAAGCATTTTGGGTGATTGTGCTTTAATAAGGAGATTGGAACTAGATATTATGACTATAAGCAGCACAAACTTCTTAATTATTAATGTTTTTCATTGCTGGTTATTATAACGTTCATTTGAAGTTCAAACTATATGCATCTTTTGCATAGTTGTGTACCCTTTTCAAACAAATTATTTAGTTTGTGTTTGCATTCGAATAATTAAACATCATGTCAAGAACATTTTAAATCCGTGCCGAGTTTTAATGACAATTACAAGGACAAACCGTTATTAAACTGGTAGCTTCAGCTGCAGACTAGAATAATTAGCATTTGTTAACGTTATTAACTGAAAATCTCTTACAATTAAAACGTGGACAAGAAATAATTGACTGGATTTATTGGCAATTAGTTAAAAATAGTCAATAAGTCTGCTTAAGTTCAGTGCTAACAAGTTCTTTCTCGAAAAAAAACTGACCTAAAAACTAAATTAAATCTTACACTAAGACAGACTACTTTGTTCTCATATACGAGCTTTATCAATGATTTAAATAACGTTTGAATGAAGTTTTACGTATATAGGAACTAAAATTAAAGGCTAAATGATCAGAACTGTCAGAAAAAAAAAATCGGAAGCACATTGAACCGGCATTTCTGAACAAAACAAATGCCAATAACATATGCAAATAATCTTAATTAAACAACAATATGCAGATTCACACTTTCAACCAATAATGATAATCAAGTATTGCTGCTAAACCGGTCAAATTATTTACGATCACAGTGACCAACAATTTTTACGTCATTGCAAAGTAATCCTTAAGGAATGACTAAGATCTCCACAGCAAAACAATTTTATTTTTCAAGAAACCTTAAAAATTCTTTTATGACGGAACAAAAAATCATTAGCACATGCTTTTAAGAAACAGGTTAAATTGCCATTTTAACCGCCGAATAAACAAGCACGGATTGCGTGTGTCAAAATGATGTTGAGCTACTGGATGAAGTATGTCATAATACAAAGGTCACTTAAATTACGTACATTTAGTTTGTTATTGCCAAGACCATCTTGGATATGTAAATGACAATATTCAAATGTTGATGACAATTTGAATGACAAAACGTCTAAAAAGGGACAATATATTATTTTTGGGGAACACCAAATAAAGAGATAACAAAAAAAATGTCGAGTCATCAGACATGTTACAACATAGATAGACACTGTATAGCTTCCATTTTTCGATTAAAATTTGGAAATGAATTCGTATCAAGGCTGTGCAAAAAAAGAGATTTTCAACTTTTTAATCCATCAATTATGCTTGTCTTTGCCTTGATAATTGAGCAATTTGACATTTTGTAAAGAAAATGTCCGCAATAAATTATTAATAATTAGCGATGATGTCAATGAACATCAGACACGTGTAAGTCTATTGTGGGAGATATTGACGCTTTGCGAAATGTGATAATCGTAATTAGCTACTGAGTTGTCGAAAGTGAGTTATGAGATGACGTAAAAATGTAGGAAATCACTTGGCTAGTCTAGTATTGGTATTGAAATATTATGTGATTATGACGAAATTCGATTATTTTTGAGACAGTAGCTTATGTGTCTATGAAAGTGCGTTGAAGGGCATATGGATTAGTTTTGGACAGTCAGTTATCAGGACATTGAGTCAAACAATGAATGTACCGATAGAACAATTCCATATAGCAATGAAAATTGCATTATCTTCCTCGTCACACATGTGCAAGGCATCAGTAAATAAATTTCAATTGTAATCTCTCTTATTTAATAACTTCACGTGTTTGAAATTGAGTCAACAGAATCAATGTGACTCTGGAGTGTTTCCACATACTACACATTTTTATCATCGATCATGTCATCCTCAACCTATTTTCATAAAAGGAAAGCTTACGTAGGGATGAAGTGACCATTTATGATCTATAAAATATTTGATAGCTTCTTCCTAATAGGCTGAGTTATTACGTCAATGACATCATAACGTTGATGTGCTAAATTTCTTTAAATCGTATACTTTGTGGAGGATAAGAAATTGAAGAAAATCAGAAAAAGTCACGTACGCCAGTAAATAATAAAATAAAAGAGACATTTTGCATTACCGCAATTTATAGGAAAAAGCGCGTCTGGATCTTTAGCATGCATGGAACGAAGAGTATGAGATGCAGAGAAAGTTGATCTAACAACAAGTTGCTTGTGCATGTATGAAATGAAAAAATCGTCATAGATGAGGGTTAACATGCTCTTTATTAGCTGTTAGCACTGAAATAATTCACGGCTATATTTCTTAATTATAGGAAATAATATTGTTGCAATCTAATCAACCAGCAAGTCTGATTTTCTCATCATGTACGTAGTTGAAATGTAGTTTTTACATCTGCGATTTGTTTATCGAAAAATCTTGTTTACAATGTTTTTTAATTCACGTTTTCTACTCTAATGATTTTCTGTGTTTTGATTGGAATTAAAGATGTTTTTGCTTTAGTTTTCATGAAATTCAAATTTTCTTTCTGATTGATTGATTTTGCAAAACATATAAAATTGCAAAAAGGAGTATTGGGTATCGATTATGTCTAGTACAGCTTAAAAAATTGTCAAATTTTAGGAATATATCCTCAAAATTCAATTTTTTGTAAGAAATTTTGAAAATAAGGAAATAACGGCTTTGTAAAATTTAAAAAATCTAATAATAAACTGAACTGAAATGTAACCATATGAATTACTGAACAAAATGAACTGAATTGACATGAATTCAACTAATTTCAATCGAAGTAAACTGAATTGAAATGAATCACCGAACAAACCTTATTGGAATGTTCTTAATAATTTTAAAAATTCAACGAAATTGTCTAATTCAAATTCTCAGTCAAACTAGTCTGAACCGAATTAAAAAGAATTACTGAACAACTTTCGTTAAATAATAATTTTCCATCAAGTTTTCTCCACAAATATCACTTCAATTAAGCACTTTCTTCATAGAAAATATCAATTTACTTCCTATATTAAAGCAAAAAAATAACTTTAAACTTTCGAAATGCATTTAAATCGCTATGACAATTATAAACTAGAGTAACGTAGCTACTGATTCTGAACTTTATAATTCATAGGCATTAATTCACTTTCGTTCTAAGAAGTAGTCAACAACAAACTGTTTAAAACCACAAGTATCGATTGCTCCGTATAGAATAACTCAAAATTCGAGGAATCCCATTTTACATGAATGAATAAATAAATAAAATTTTAATTATTTAAAACAATAATGCTCTACAAACTGAATCTTTCGTATTTTCACTCATTTTGATGTGAAAAAAAGAAGTTTCGAGTTTGTGTTGATCTTCTTTATTTCCAGAAGCACGCAATAACAGTAAGACCGTCATTTTCCTCTTGATCATTTTTAACGAGTTGAAGGTCATTCATAAGTATGAGAGAGACATAAACAATATGCTGTTATAGTCTATGAAACAAGTGGCAACGCAAAATATTTTAATGATTTTTCCTCTCAAAGCTCTACACAAGTCTGTGTTTAAATTGAATGATTTTGTAAGTTATAAGGATTGATGAAATTTGTCATTAACAGACAAAAATATTTACACGCGATTCTAATCACATACCTTAGTCTTTCCTATAATTTTTTGATTCTAGTAATTAAAATTCAATTTTAATTTGCACTTTTACAATTATTTAAATGTTAATTTATAGTTTTTTTTGTTTCACTTATTCACTGAAATGCTTGTGCTCCGTCGAATGGTCAATGGTCAATTAAATTCTTAACACTCGTCGGTATTTAAAGGTAATCCAACTTAATATATTGCAATTTCAATATCGATATGTTCCATTAATTTGTCACGTAGTCTCAATTTCAACTAATTCCGCGGTAATCGCGAAATTCTTAACTCTCTCTACTCTCGAGAGCCGTTTTAATAATGAAAAAATATATATAAAATGTGTGACTTTGTTATCTTAACGCTTCAGTGTCTGATAGTAAACTACAATTATTTTCTGTTACTACTCGTTCATTAATGCTTTTCTTCTCTATACATTTATTATTTTGTGTGTGTATGTGTGGACCTTCGCTCTCTTGACAGCTCGAAACTCAAAAAATATTCATTCTGAAAGCTTGATCGTCATTTACTCCACAAATACAGATGTCACACGCCTGTTGAATGTGTCTCATAGAAGCATATGTGAATAGAGAGAACGTTTTTTTGCGTGCGGAACTCTTTTTTTTAGGTATCAAAGTTTAGATTTTAATTTTCTGATGGTTTATTTTGGAGGATCTATCACACGTGCCGCTAGAAAATTTCGCAATTATTTATAATAAGAATCAAATTAGAATGTCTAAAATTAAATTTTTTAGGGTTTCCAAAAATTTAAATTGTAACGGTTTTCACAAATTCAAATTTTTAACAGTTTTTAATAATTCAAATTTCAAAAACCCGTTATTTTTCCCGATAAATATGTATCAACCTCCTCTTCACCCTCATATGTCAGACATCATCAATCAACGTCCCCTTCTTTACTTAATTCAAGTTCAATGGCAAAATGAATTTATCTATTAGCATTGAACTTTATTAATAATGAAAGAATTCAATTTCAAATGAAATTAATTGGATGTCCAGAATATGGACTATTTGGCCACAAAATTTAAGGCTTCCCAAATGTGACGATCATGCATTATTTATGCTGAACATCTTTTTATTGGCACTTTTTGGGTAGTTGCGATCAAATTTCATTACGATTTGATCCATTTATTCACGTGAAGCAGAATTTAAGCTTTTTTCAGTTCATTCACAACATAATCTTGTAACTAAGTTGAATGGGTACAAGACAAGTATCCAAAAAAACCGGACCTTAGTGAGTAGAAAATTGTACGTGGCATGGAAGAGAGAATTACTTCAGCCTTCATAATTAATTAAAAAAGATTTCGTTCCATAAATCCGAGATAAATTTGAATCCAGTTTTTACTTTCGTTGACTTGAGTAGGGATTGAAAAGGAAATTTTGAATATCTCACCTTTGATCTCGAATCTTCCACTTCTATCAGACTTGATGAATGCTAATTTATCCAAATTTTATTCAATTTTTAGTTCTCGTAAATGAAAACTGTTCGACAGCTGTGTATTTATTATTTCCAGTCGTCAATTACTTTAAAAATTACATAACAATCACCACCGCTATGTGCAAATTTATCTAATTTTTTTAGCTTATGTCTTGTCAATATCAAAAACTAAAATGAACTCACAAAAATTATAAAAAAAAATGAATAAATATCTTATAAGAAGGTGTGAGACGTACTTGTTGTGTTTCACCACTGACTGTTGCTCAGTTTGTCTATTGAGGGGTAGGAAATTGTGAAACTTTTGATAAATCGATCAATGTTGATCATTTTTAAGGTGAAAATGTTAATTTTAAACTTTTTGAATTAAAAATTTGCACAATTTCAAAGTTTACTTTGATGAATGAATTTTTTTACTGAACGCAATTTTGTCACTGAACAAATTTATTTCGCGAATGAATTTTCAATGCAAATTTATAATTTTTCTCACAATAGTCTATTGGCACACCCAGGAACAAACATTGTATCATTCAAGTGCTGAGGTGAATTCATCGCATTTGTTATCAGTTACTGATAAAATCACTTCACATGAATCATTTAATTAATCTCCATAAATGCAATTTCCAGGTACAATCAGCTGTAAATTCCACAAAAACAAAAGAAATTCTATATTTAATTTTTTAAATACATTTTTTTTCTTTATTTCAAAGTTATTTGCCAGTCAAATTTCAACTGAATAATAACAAAAAAAAATGTTTGATAAAGCGTTAAATTGTTACAAGTCATAATTTACAAAATTTTCTTTCCTTAAATTCATTAATTCTTTTCATCTTGACGGCTTTCGATTGGTTTACTAATTGTATTGTTGAAAGTAGAGTAGCAAGAAGGCAATAAATGGGAAATTGTTTAAATTAAATAATGATTCAGTCATTCGTGTGTCGGATGGCTGTGGCGCATTCTGGATTGTATGATTATTAAGGTTTGTCATTAGTTTGAGATGAATTTCAATCTTCTGAAATGTTTTAATGAAAATTCAAATTTCAAAAGTTCAAAATTTAATCAATTTCAAAAATTCAAATCTTATAAGACTTCAAAATTCAAATTTAAATGATCTTTGAAATTGAAATTCCCTAAGATTTTCAAAATCAATTCAAATTTCAATCAAAGTAGGTCATCTCAAAATCCAAAACTCAAAGTCGACTGAGATTTTATATTAAAAAGTTAATTTTCTTTAAAATTCACTCAGAATCATGAAAATCTAATACAAAATTTAAGTCAACTTCAAGTTCTGTGACAAAACCAAATGAAAAAGTTTAAAATTTAAAGCACATCATTTCTTCCAAAAATGCGTCAAAAATGATAAATAAAGAAATAAGAAATTAGACTAGGTATGGTAATGATAATTAGTCATTTTCCAGCTCACAGAGAAATGAGCAAATAGTTGAGAAATTCAATAATATTAATACATTTTTAAATTCTTTTTACAAAAAAGGAAATTCGATTTTTTTTGGGGCGACCTTTGTTCTCGATAACTTTTTGATTATAAGGATGTCTATGAAATAAATCTAAGTACAAATTTACATTACATTTTCTAATCATTTCGCTAATTAATTCATGTTTTTTTTCGCTACAATTCTTTCATTATCCATTCTACAAAAAAAAACTTTTTAATTTTGTGTTGGAAGCATTTCATTAATATCATGTCTCAGTATAAAATAATTGAATCATTCGTGAAAATTTTTTGAAAAATTAGTAAAAAAAGAGATTTAAATGCGAGGCCAATTAATGGCAATTATTTTTCATACAAAAGATTTAACAAAAGTTCCTTTTTTATTATTTACAGCGTCAAGTTCCTTAATAATTTTATGCTTCAATTTTCAATTTCCTAAATCTCAAAAATCAGTGAAAATTTTGTTCAAAAACTATGACAAAAAATGAAGAAAAATAAAAATACAATTAAGTTTTCTGAATGGCTTTTCATACTTTCAATATTTAAAGCAGTCAATTTGTTGATTAATTGGTTAAATAATAATTATAATTATGATAAAGAAGAAAAAGAAAAACATTTCTTGATGATGGTAAATATGATGTCCAATTAATGTCATCCAGTTTATGGCATTACTTGTTTTTATCAAAGATCTTTGAGTAGAGCACTTTTGGCATTCTTTAACTTATCCAATCGTTTCAATAAATGATTATTTGAGGTCTCCAGCTCCTCAAGGCGCTCTGCAGCTTCACGATTCTAAAAGGCAAAAAAATGATAAAATTTTAGTTAATTGAATTAAAAATTGCTAAATCATTGTCACAAAGTATGATTAATTGTGTCTGAGTACTCTCGATAATGTCTTTTAGGCAGCAAATGTGAATTTTGATTGACAAATGAGCATTTTTCTTTGTTTACAAACATTTGAGATTGTAAATTTGGAATTTTTATAAAATTTTGAGTTGAATTAAGGTTGTAATTCATTATAACATCAATATTTCTATACTAAATGACCAAAAGTTTGATATTTAACAGATCCAGTGCTGATAAAATGGATGAAAATAACAATTTTCCCAATTTTCACATTCTAACCTTTCAAATGTTCCAAACTAAGCTGTACTAAATTCAAAATTTAAGCTTTAACGTATTTATCGAGAATACTTAGAACTGTGTATTCTGTACATCATGCTAATGATGTTATTATGGCATAAAATGTTCATTAGACGATGTTGTGCATTAATTTATATTGAAACAGTACATGGTCTTGTGCTGCTCATTAATTCCAAATTTGTGTGTGTTTTATGTCGGGTTAACATAGTTTTATAATTATGAATAGCACTCAATAAAAGTTAACAGGACGTCAATAAAAGAGATTTTTTGGATTAAAAAGAGTTAAGAAAGGACAACAAAAAAGTCATTTGAAAAATACATTAAATTGGTACCCGATAGACTCGTGAATCATCAAATAAGATTAAAGAAATATAAAGGAAATTGAGAACAAATAAATTATTGGCAGTGGCATTCATCCCATATTTCTATCATTAACGGCTGTAATTGTAGATTTGGAATTAAATAATAATCACGAGAGAATAGATTAAGATGAGAACTTATGGAATTAAATGTGCATGCTCACCTCTCTTTGAAGTTTCCTTCGTTCAACTTTAAGCTCTGCTTCTGCCTTCTCAGCTGCTTCGGCTGTACTTTTATAACGAATAACCTGAGTCTCTGAACGTGCCAAGCTCGCTTGAAGACTAGCAATTTCTTGTTCAGCTTTTTGTAATCGATATTTATAGTCATTTATGGTTTTATTAGCTTCGCCTACAATTGAAAGTTGATAAAGTTTTAATATTGGGAATTTAAATCCAAGGATTAAAAAATAAATCCTAAAATGTAAATACTCACGTTGAGCATCCTCATAATCGTCATCATCAATAACTCCATTGACAGAACTTGATCTACGTCCACGTGTTTTGATGTCATTTAGCTGCTGATGGAGTTTTTGCACTTCATTCTGTAATTCCTGTTTCTCCTCTGTGAATTTTTTGAGTCGTACATCTACAAGGGCAATTAAATATTGATTATAGTATAGATACGTCTATAATTAGCGACTATATGTCAATTATCTCATACCTATTGATCCTTCTACTGTACTCAAAAGTTGAGCATTTTCATTTGAGACTAGAACACGTTTGGCATCAGAGCCATCCTCGTTTTCCACTATTATAATAACTAAACCATATTCAGCAATTAATGTATCGCGCTCATTCAGTTGACCTTGAACAAGTTTTAATTCCTCATTGAGCTTATCATTTTGCCTTTTTAATGCATCATGTGCTCGCGACTTTTCTCGATGTTCTCGTTGTAATTGTGCATATGACTCTTCCATTTCTTCTAATTTATCTTTAAGTAAATCTATTTGATATGCTTGTGAGGAACGTTCATTATCGAGTTGGGCGTTTGTGATCATCGCTTTTCGGAAGCGCTCTTCCGCATCCTAAAAATAGATGAAATGAGTCAAATTGATTTTTAACGGTCAAAAATTATTTGAATTTACCTTCAATTCATGCCTGAGATCCCTCAAACTCCTTCCCTCTTCCTCCAAAGAATCTTCACTACTTCGTCGCGATGACATTGAATTGCCTCGCACACCTACATGATTGTTTACCGTCAATCTAGAACGTGGCGTTGAAAATGCTTCCGATTGTTGCATATCATATGCCCTATCTGCATTTTGTTCTATTTCTTTCTGTTGACGATCCAGCTCTCTCATGCGAATTTCACGCGCCTCTGCTCTTGCTTGACGTTTTGCAGCTAAACGTGCTTCTGCCTGCAATTTTCGAGTTGAGTGAGAAAAACAAGAAGAAGAAAAAAATGAAATTAAGTCATGACTGTCGATAAAAAAAGGTATTTAATTGACGTAAAAGATGATAAGAATTATAATTATGAATAAACGCACAACACAATTAGATTGAAACGAGATTTAGCACATAGACACATAGACAATTATGAATACCATCACCAATTAATCCCTTTCGCATTTATGAATATATCCAATACATAATTTATAACCTACTATTTCATTTATTTGCCCTAGAATATTAACTATAACTTGATCGGTGTTGTTCACATCATCACTTTCATTAACATGATCGGGATAGCTTTCTTCTTCATCCTCAATTTGCTCAACATAATCATCACTGATTGATTCATGTATCGACTCGAGTTGTTGTTGCTGTTGTGGCTGTATATTAATTTCATTGACATTTGAGTCACCGAAATCGATACAATTTGAACCTATACGTATGATTGTACGATTAACTGCCTCGTTTGTCATTACAAGACTATCGCTATCGCCACTCTCAACTTGTAATGATAGTCGATGAATGCTATCGCAATTATTATTATTAAAATCTTCATTTGTATCCATCATCAGATCTTTGTCTTCAATTATTAATAAGCTATTTCTTTGTTTATTTTGTAAATTATCAAACTCGTCTGTTTTACTACTTTCATAACCTTCCAACTCTTCAATGTCACTAGCACTAAAGTCAAAAATTTCTCCATTCGAATCATTATCAATGCTCTTATCACTATTTGATGGTATTTCATCCTCGATAATTCGCAATGGATTATAATTGATTTCATCCATTATAGTTAGGTTGTATTTTTTATGAATGTTATTGTATTGTATTGTACAGTAACTGTACTAACGCCCAAAAAATATATATATTTCTGTTTAAAAACGTTTTAGTCGTGAGAGAGTCACCGATCACAAATAAAATTCCTTCATAACTAACTTTTCTTTTTCATTTATTGTTATATATACACGGTAAATAAGTGTAGTTGCTTTTATGCGCCTTTGATGATAAGATAAGACGGAAAATTCTTGCCGCAATTGTCGTTGTGAATGTCGATGTCGATTCTCTCACCGAAAAAAACAATATTTACTATTTTGCACAACGAAAAATTTCTTTAATTGAGGCTCCGTGTGGCGCATTTAAAAAATTTCCATATTTCTGGTTTGTTTGCTCATTTATGGATGTCGTTTTAATATGTGACTCATTAATAAGTATTTTTTAAAAATATGATGATGATGATCTTGTTGAATTTGATCACTCAGACTTGGGTTTACTTTGACTTTATGCTAATATTGACATTCAGTGTGTTCCAATGGGGTGATTATTGGTGAATTACTGTGAGATTATTGGATTTATTAAGAGATTTGAATCAGCTGACTTTGAGTTTTATGGTACTAGATTATTAGGTCAAGGTTGATTTTAGATTCTCTAGTACTAAATTTTACAATGTACTTGATTTAATAAAGTACTAGATTAGTCTGGACACAATTTCGTTGAATGCACTAGATTTTTAAGGATGACTCGATTAGAAGTACTAGAATTTTCAATCAGAACTTTTTCGGATGCAGTAGTTTTACTGTCACAAGTTTATCAAATGAACTAGATTTTATAGGTATGTACTAGAACTTTTAGGAACACTTGCTTAAATGGACAGTATTTTGGATTATTCAGCATATATGAACAAAAAAGTACTAGATTTCCATAAGCTTTTGTTTACTTTTTTAACGTACTAGATCAATTAACTAAAAATTTCACAATTGAGTACTAGATTATTTCTCAAATAAACACTTGAATTGCAAGTAAACAACAAAATTCCTCACTATTAGAACTTTTAGGAACAACTTCCGAGAATCTCAATAAAATAACAGTATCTTTTGGCACACTCTAATCTAATATACATAAAACTCAATTTAATGATGTTCACATAGTTGTGTTAGCTGAACAATACGATTTGAAGTACTACTGATTTAAGGCATAAAATACAAATAAGCAAAAATAAATTTTCTCTAATTAATTTTTGTTTAATTTTTTTAACGTACTAAGATAGCCGCACTAATTTTTCAACTAAAAATTTTACACATTTGTAATTGATTGAAAACACTAGATTCTATTTCTCAAATAAACACTTGAATTGCAAGTAAACAACAAAATTCCTCACTATTAGCTCACATCATCTTTATATTCACGGTCATAAAAACCATTACAATCACAACCTTCTCCTTCATTCCGAGAATCTCAATAAAATAACAAAGCTTATCGCTGACCGATTGGCACACTCTAATCTAATATACATAAAACTCAATTTAATGATCTTCACACTAGTTGTGTTAGCTGATTCAGACTCTTAATTAATACGATTTGAACTTGTTATAACATACTGCACTTTTAAGGCATAAAATACAAATGAATGCAAAAATAAATTTTCTCTAATTAATTTTTTGATTTTCCTCACAAACTTTTCATTTTTTAATTTATTTTGCAACGGTAAGTTTTTACTATGTTTTCATTCACAAGCTGCCGCAACTATAATGCCATTGCCACAAAAGCCACAACTTTTTTTTCTAAAGCACACGCGATTTAAGAATATATGTAAGTATACACTAGGTAATATATATATTTTTTATATAGAGAAATAAAGAAGAGATTGGCGATGATGTTAATTTTTTTACAATTTAGTATTACACTGAGAAAAATCACCGAGAAACTTTATACACTTTTTTATGACAGAATCTGTGATGAGATCACCTTTGGGCAATGAAAAAGTCAAATTTATATAGAAATTCCATGAAGACTTATTTTTATTCTCATTCGACCAGTTGTGTCGTAAATGAAAGAATGGATGAAAAATGTAAAATAATCAACAAAAAGGCAGGAATGTCGAATGCTCATAATAAGTCAAAAATATGAGTATAATCAAACAGGAGAATTGCTCATTTTGTGAGAAGGAATTTTTCATTGATATGATGATAAATGACGTCATAAACTGGTTCATATGATTGTCTCGATGATCTTGATTCTCACTCTCATTTGGCCAATTCTTGCTTGACTGTATTGTCTTAATATTCGCGCTATTCACACTATCTTAATAATCCAAGCTCACTGAATGTTATTTACTTTAGAAATATTTCATAGTTATTGATTTTTCAAGTTTAATTATTTAACTTTCTTATCAGAAATCGCAATACGGGGGAAATTACGTTTATTTTTCACAAGTGCTTCACGCTCAAACCATCGCGATGTTTTCCTTATGAGACTTCAAACAAAACTAAATATTTTTCTTTTCATTAACTTAATATCAGTAGAGAATTATTGCTGTGGCATGAAGTTGATATTTTTTCTATACTATATTCCAGTTATTGTGGCTGACAGGGTTGGTAATTTGGGTGTCTGTCATCAAGCTACTGCCAGGACACTTAGTTGGAATCATATATGGGAATCTCTAGCATGGAGTGATTATAAAACAGAATTTAGGCTACTGAGCCTTCCTAGGAAGTGTTTAAGCTTCAATTCTATTGCATTTTCCGATTGGTTCTCATGGAAAACTTGTTTTATTGGCATCTAACTTGAGGGTCAGCTGTTCACTTCTTGGAAGCAACTGTCAAACCAACGGCTCTTCTAATAATAATGTTCACTGTCGTGTAGACAACATCTTAATATGTGATAATTGGCATTAGAAGACATGGCCTTCTAAACTCTTTATCAAGTTTAATATCTGCCAATAACAATCGCCAACCTTCGCAGATTCAAAACCATGTGCTTGTGAATCTTTTAAGCTATGAATATGTCTTCTATCACAAACACCAACCCTGACAACAGGCATGATATTGTTGTTGTTGATCGAGTTTTTTTTTATTTCTTCTTTTCTATTGAGAGACTTAAAGGTACTCAATTTGAGACGACGACGAACGATATCGGGCGAATTAGAAGAGAAATAAAAGAATAATAAAAAGGAAAAGCTGCTTTTTCTTAACCGCATAGAATTTCAATCTCATTTGAAGGAATTTCATATGAATATCTTAACATACAAGCGTGTCAATATTCTTAGGGAGTTGAGACAATTTCTTGCGCTGTCATACGCATTTTAAACAATCTTTTATCCCTCTCTGTCTTGTTCGCTCGTTCACTTTCTTTCTTTTACAGTCTACATACTCGCATTTTCAATGTTAATTGAAATTAAATATTTTTAATCGTAACTGCATGCTGTCTATTTTGTTAAATGTCGCACATATTTTTTGCAATTTTATGAGAATGTTTAATGTTATTTGACTGTTGTTGGATATTTTGATATGTCTATGAGTTTTTAACTGAGTTTTGTGGATTTAGACTTGCATTTTGTCTGTTAGTAGGCATGAATTTGAAAGATTGTGGATCTGAAGTTGAATTAAGATGAAATAATTTGAGGTTGACTTCTTGGAGAGTCAAACAGGTTAAGATTGCCTGAATAGATAATTTCTAAAGTCAATCCACACCTATCCTATCCCATGAACACACATGATATAGTGATAATCGAATTTACTATACTTTTTGAACATATCTGTGAAACTTTAGTCAATTTATAGCTTTCAAACAGCAATGTAAGAAAGAAAACTTATGAAACGTATTCAGAATACCAAAATGATCCTCAAACTGCATAAGAATTTCAAACTCGATCTTACTCAAATACAGAAAAATGCGCTCAAATCCTTCCATGTCAACAACTTTCTCAATATTTTATTTGATTATAATTCTTATTTCAAGCTTATAATATTGTTGTTAATTGACGTATTGTTGTGAATATATAATACCGTCTTTGACTGTTATATGCGAATTCAATGAATCATATTGAATAGAATAGGAAATAGAGAAGAAAAAATCAAATTATCAAACATATATATTTTTCATAGAATAATCAAAACCAAAAAGGAAAGGAAATTAAAGACGAAATTGAGGCAAAATTGCTTTATAAAAAAAATCCAATAAATCGCTCACTTCTTATTCTATGTTTATAATGTTTGTTTGTGGATTTTTATTGATATTTGATATTTTCAATTTCTTAAAAAAGTTGTAAGTACGAATGTTAAAAATTGATTGATTGACATTAAATAATTTATAGCCTACTCAGCTCAGGTGCTGGTAATGAAATTTCAATTGAAAATGAAATTTAATGAGATTTTGTAAAAATTTGGAAAGCTCATTTTTGGATGTTTTAAAAGCAAATTGATGGAAAGTTTGATCGGTGGCAAAGTTAATGGATTGTATTAGGAGTGATTGACTAGTAAGACCATTGTTTTAAAGGTGGTATTGTAGATTTAACGAAGAGTCTTGGGTTTTTTTAATACAACGTTAAATTTAGAATTTTTAGAATCTGACATCAGGACTAATCGATTGAAATTCCAATTTCGTGAGATTGACTTGGTGCCAGAATCCAGCCTTATGTCAAAATTAAGCTTTTAGTTCTGGAATTTGGATACATTAACCGACTCGTGCTATTCAGGACTATGTCATAGCATTTGTGCCTCCGGCTAGCATTATTGCTTGTTTGCAGTGGCGAATCAATAAAGCTGTGACTGTAGAAGAAATCGGTCAAGCAGAAACAATTTTTAAGGTGCAAATTTCAAACAGCTTAATCACGAGCACAACAAAATAAACAGGAATTCATACGTTTCTAATAGAATCCGAACTCCTCGTGACTTCCAATTGGAGCCATGTGTATGTTACTAAATCAAACCTGACAAGTAGAATTCTTCATAATGTAAAGTCACAGTTGCCCAATCCGTCCTTGTTTAAAATATCACAAGAACCGAAAATATGATTCATTTGCTGTACTGTCATAAAAATTGATCAATTCATATCGCATCATGTATATATTTATGTAGCTACACAAAACAAGCTTTCAATTTTTATACTTTACGTAACCCCCAAAATAACTTCCAATGTCGAACAAATTCTTCAATAAATATTTCATAAGATATGCTGTTTTTCTACTGTTTGCAAACATCCAATTCCATTGCTTCACATACCAAAAAGTATAAAAGCGAAAGCATGAAAAAATATTTCTCATCGATGGAGTTATTCGCATCATTGGTAAACATATGCATAACAAGATAATCACACTGCAGGTATAACTATATAAAATTAAGTCAATTTACACCTCTATTCCAGTTATTGTAAACAGTAATGACATTTATCGATACAGTATTTTCACATTTTCAGGCTGTATGACTTCTGTTATGCTTCCGCAAAACGAGAGCAATGCTAAATTACAAGTTTTTTTACTTCGACATTTTCATTATTTTTTATTTGAAATTTTAATTGGCATTTTAGATTGCAAATGTGGACGGATAATGATGCGAGAAATAGAGTGGACGAGGATTCTAGAAATATTAACTATTTGTCATTCGAGTTATGAAAATTAGTCTAGTTTGTTGAGTCGGAATGGCTTAAGTAATGAGTCGATGAATTACGAGGTTGAATTGGATGGGATGAAGAGGATTTGAAGCTGTGTGACACACAACAGTGGATATTTGTATGATATTTTGGGAAAATCTTGTGTAGAGATCAGATTGGGATCAGTGTCAGTCAATTATGTGATAAAATTGGATCAGAACACAAAGAAGTTCTTGAATTTTTAGGTTATGTATCTAAAGAAGCCTTGAGTATCGATAAGAACTAACTGGCTTATAAGTTCGAGTATCAAGATTGTCAATTGCTTTAGTCAACAAAATAATGGAATTTTAGATCAACGACTAAGCTTTTCTACAGCTGAATGCTTCTTAAACATACAATTCCACTTCTTAGGACAATTATTTCCATTTCCTTTCAAAAAACCACAAAATTCTCTTACAGTTCCACTATTTACCTAAAAAACTTACACTTCAATGCCACTTCTTATCTTCTCAATCACCAAGAACATGCCTAATATGATGATTTTGCAGAATACACAACAAATAAATAAGTGAAAAGAACTGAAATACGAGATTTTTCTTTTCCATAAATTGTTGAACTCATGAAGGAATGAATGGCAAATTTTATTTGTATAGAAATTGTGTAATGTATGATGTCAGCATGGGTTAAATTGACTTTTGAATCATTATATTTAAACATTTATATCGGATTTATTTATAGAAATGAAAGACGACCACGTTGATATTATGGTCAAGAATTAACATTTGGTTTAGTAATGAGCAAACAGTGGAAAATTATTGCGTTTCCATGAAATTAATTTTATTACATTTTCTTGACATTTCTTAAAGGAAATGGAATTCTAGTTTAATATTTTGCACGTGTTTTTTTCAGCCGCAACGTAAATAAACGAACAACCAGAAAGTAAAACATTATAAAGGAAGAAACGAGAGAAGCAAAAGTGAGGGAAAATCAATTTGAGGGAGACGTTTTCTTTATGCATATGTAACCAATACTTGAACTGTTCTGAGAACGGGAAAACCTCAGATTTTTAGGGATTATTGGAACGGGTATATTTGCCGGAAGTTATTATAGATGATAATTTATCATAGATTCTAAAAATTTGTCAATTTTTTCTGTCAACTGACTTAAGTTGGTGTCATTAGAGGTTAGGGGACGTGACATCGACTTAGTCTTTAAATTCGAATCTAAGCAGGCAACCCATACTGACATCCAAGGTGTTTTGAGGACCGTGCCATGCCGATTTAGTTAGAGTTTCATGAAAAATCTGGTTCAATGCTGACCTGACGTCGGCTCAATGTTGAAGCTTTTTTGTCCAATTGTGCTTTTCGGATATCACGTCAATCCAGGAATGGACGAAGCGATTTTAAGCCCAAGACCAAGTTCACTATCATTTCGATTTACTACTACCCTTTCTCTCCCTAACCTTTAAATTTTTCCTTCAAAACCTCACTGAATCATCAATAAACATTAGTAGATCAACAATAACCATGACTAGACTAGCTAATTATTCTAAATTTATTTACATGTTCCCAAACACACCCTCGATTTGGTCATCACCGCAATTTCACAAATGACAAGTTATCATGCAATTAAAATTAAGTTATAGCCCTCAATTTCAATTTAAATGCAAATGAGATGAGGTTCATGTATGTAGGCTATTCAATTCCAGTTGCAGTTTTATTTGTAAATCCTATATTTATTTTTATCAATTCTCGAGAAAAGTGATGAAGTGTACAATGCATCAAAAAAGCAGTAAACTCTCAATGCCAATATCGCTACTGACTGCTACATTGTAAGGCAAGTAATACAGAGGAACACGTAATCCGAAGTTCAAGATGTTAATATATATAGTTACTCATTTTCCTTCTGTTTTGATTTATTCAGATTAATATGTCAATTTGTAAACTGTTTAAAAAAATTTGTAGTAAGTCAGTAAGCTGAATGGAATTTATCTTTTAAAATATTGGGGGTTATCCCCTTATTTGACTCTTGGATATATTTTAGAGCATCGAATTTCTATCAGCAATTAGTAACAAGTCACTAATAGACATTACAGCCCATCCCATATCCATAAGCAATTAACTTTTCCTGCTCAACTATTATTCTAAAATTTCACTGACGGGATTTAGCGGTATTAAATTGTCACGGAAAGCAGTGACGATGGAAGTAAAATGAAAATTCTAATTTTAACTAAGGAATTTCCCCCCTCGTGAGTCTTAGTCTACATATAATTACTGAAAGAAATCTATCATTTTTTATGATTTATGATCTATACAATATAGACAAATAGCAACAACTTATGTTTATGCCACTTCGGTTCCTTCCACGCCGGATATAAAATTTCATCGTTTCGATTTTCCCTCAAACTTGAGAAAAACAGTCATTTTCATTTAAGGAATTACATTTCAAAAAATCCAGCATTTAAAATGGGCATGGCAGTTTTTCATCATAATAATTATTATTTTGCGCTTATACGGTCTGTAGACAGATTCGTCTTTCCTCGACTCAGGCCTCGACTCATGAAATGTCTTGTCATATTACTGCATTATATATGTAGGAGGAAGAAGAATTGAATGATATTTATACAAAAGAGCATGTATGATGGAAAAATGATGATGAAAAGAAGACTTGAAGGGCAGGAAATAATGAATTTGGATTTTTTCATACACATTGATGGAAATTCGCAGAGCAAACTTTGATGGTTGGGGAAATAAAGTTGAATGGAAATATCAGATGGGAAATTATGAAGATTAAAGAATTTTTATGGGTGTGCCAATGGATTATGAGAAAAATGTTGTCAATGCTTTATGAAAAATCGGAACAAGTTTTTCCTAAGAACGTAAGATGATTCTCAAAGCTACAAGATTGTCAACGATTTAAATACAAATGTCAATCATTAATTGAAATGCATATCCGAGTGGCACAATGTGGAAAATCACATTTTTCGCCGTAAAAATGGATCGAAATCAACTGTCACGTTCTCGTCAGAGCAACTTCATGTCTTATCGTTAACACGACGTAGTGAACACGTTGTGCTGTTCGGAACTGAACCTCATTGTCACAGCTTATCTTAGATTAAAATCCGAGTCTTAATGAGTTTCCAATTTCCTGACATGACAACATGATGTTACTATGTAGCTTTTTGCAAGGCAACGTGCTTTAACAGTAGGCATGGTGTCACCGAAGCCACGTGGACAGATGACTTAAGTGACACAACACAATTACGTCGTTAATCTCATTGACATGCTGGATAATGTTTCAATTAAGAATCTTTAGTTTTCCTTATCCGCGAATAAATTTATCAAGTCCTTGATATCAAGGAAAAGCCGGCCGGCAAACAAAATATCTTCCAAAATCATCAACTGTCACGTATTCAATTCTTAAAGTCTAACTTTTCACGAATTTCCGTTTATTTATTTTGCAACTTTTTCTTCAATCCTTCCCAAAAATACGAAAATATAAGCAGTAAAAGATTTAAATCTAAATATAAAATCTAACAGAGTCGTCAGACAAGTGAAAAAATAATAAAAATATTTTATACACATGTCATCTGTGTCTACGCAACTAGAACATTATATTTTGCATAATAATAACCATTAACATCACACTGCGGTGTTATAGCAAATATGCTTCATTTACAAAGAAAATTTCAAGCACTTTCATCTATTTCATTTAATGCAGCACTTACAAGCTTTAATGTTCCCTTGATTATCAAGCCGTTCTTTTGTGTGCAACTCCTATCAAGACAATCACTTAACGATGGTTCTTTAATTGAAAATTTTAATCGAACAAAATTTGTTTGAATTCTTAATTGAACCATGATTCTTTATTTATTCTTCCACTGACTGAATATCTCGCGAACCGAAAGTTCTTCTTGTTACTTGACAACAAATGTATTTTCCTATCTGTATGATAAAAAATTCACACTAATTTGATTGTCGTATGTCTAGCTTCGATCACCCACAAAATGAAACTGAGGAAAGATTCTTATTTTCTTATAGGATGGAAAATGCAGTCAGGAAAGAAAGAAAGAAAAAATTACAAAAGTCCTCGTGTTATTGATCGAGGGACTTAAGCGCATTTTTGTCCCAGCGATCAGTAATTGATTAATAAGTCACTTCCAGAACTAAAACACAAGATCCAGTAAGATCTAGGTCACTTTTAGACCTAAAAACCAAGATCCAGTAAGATCCAGGTCACTTCTAGACCTAAAAACGAAGATCCAGTAAGATCCAGTTCACTTTCAGAACTAAAACACAAGATCCAGTTAGATCCAGATCACTCCCAGATCTTAAATACAAGATCCATATAAAACTTCCACAAATTTAAGAATTTTATCATTTAACGGATTTTCATAATTCAAACCTCATAACGGTCAAAAAATTCAAACATTGTTCAGTAAACACTGTTAAAACATCGACAAACATTGAAAAACACTGTAAAACAATGAAAAAACGTGTTGTTGTTTTTGTTGTTGTTGTATATGAAAATGAAAAACTGTTAATTATAGTATTTATGCGTTGATTTGAGATTTCTAAATGACCGATAACCCAATAACTTGATAGAACGAAGCTATTAAAACAAACCAGAGCTCTCTACGATGTCTAGTTTTCGAGATCTCGCGTTCCAGCCGAACAGCCGACCGAACGAACGAACGAACGAACGAACGAACGAACAAAGTGCATTATTAAGCTACCTTTTTGAAAACAAGTTTCAAAAATGCGCTAAAAAGAAGTCGAGACGACGATACAATGACTTATCTTACAGGCATCTTATAACACAACATACATGGATGAAAATTTTTTCTGTAGCATTCGGGGGTTCGCTGAATAAATTTTTCATTTCTAATGATCTTTTTTCATCTCCTCATCTTCTCTACGTTTTTTCCTCATTTAGAATGTGGCACTGACATAATGGAAATAGAATAATAAGAGTGCATTTTATGAGGTTGCTCTATGTCTTCTTATTATTCACACGCTACACAATTTCTCGACTGAAATTTTGCCGACATCACAAATCACAAATCCGCAGACGCATGCCATTGAATTACATTTGCAACTGTCGCTGGTAATAAAATGTGCATGCTTTTAGAAAAAAGTTGTTTTTAGATATTTCTAGCATATTGAAATTATTTTCTTTTCCTCATTCTCATTATTGAAATACTTTTTAGCGAATAAAACATTTAAAAGGATGAAAAATTGGAATTTGAGTAGAATGCAATGTTGACAAAAATGCTCGTAGTATCATTTTACAATGTATTGTGGGTTGTAATGCTTTGTTTTTTTTTACATTGTGAAGTATGTACTCTTGAAGTTGCATTGTGAAGTATTTTAATGGAAAATTGGCAATTAGGTTGTAGGAATTTGAGCTGTATTCTTGAGAAGAATATTTACTTTCGTATTCATTTGACTTTAAATTTTGCAAAATCGAACACTTTTCAAATTTTACAAAACCGTTAAAATTCCAAATTCTACAAAAATGTTATAATTTGATACAAAAAACTTCAAAACACTCAATTCAGTAACAAATCGATAAAATGGAAACATTCATCACTACATTCCATCACTTAAGCATCAATAAAAGGAAATATTAATCAATAATAAAATTCCATTTCCTCACATTCCTAAACAAAATTTCCATCAATCTTCTTCGTTGACATAAATACATAATCTAACAATTCGTATACCAACAGTAAACTTGTGATAAGTTCATCATAACTCAATATAGTCGAAAGACACAACTAAGAACATTAAACAACAATTAGTGTAACATTAGGATAAACATTCTTGATATGAATTCATTTCGATCTTCATCCCTCTTTGTACATACTGAACTGAAGATAATAAATGACATTTTCATTCATTCTCATTTCCATTCCCTAACGTTTTCGTATTCTGCTACACTTTTGTTTGAAGTATCAATTTTATTGGTTTATTTTTAAGGTAAACATTGATGTTTATTGATTTTCATACACATATGCGCATGAAATTATTCTATTTGTGATCTAAATGAAGTAAAGAATATCCGAGAAGAGTATCCTATGAAAGGAAATACTAATCGATATGACATGATCGTGACCTTTAAAAAAAAGAAGAATTTACGGTAAACAACATGAAGTAATAAAATTCATTCTATTATTAGACTCGTATCAATTACACAACTTTGAATTAAGTAATAGTTTATTTTAAAAGTCTTTCTCGCGCCTAACGATTCTCACGCTCATGTTTTTAAGAAGCGATTACGATCTCATTAAGTCTGATGGATGATAAACTTTAGAACTTTTTTTTCTCACTTTACTCTTGACGTATGTCATGTCTTTGTTGCTTTTTAAAAGGTTTACCTGAAGTGTGTGCCAGTAATCGGTTGCTTTGAGGTATTTTAGCTTGATTGTGGATAACTGCTTGGTCTTTTGAGATATTTGAAGTTGGATAAGACGTATTTTGCTAAATTTCAAAGATTACTGAGATTTTTTGAATTTTTGAAATTCTAACCTCAATTTTTTGAATTCAAAAATCAATTGTCCCAGAATTTGAAATAATTTCCTTTATTTCTATTGCAAAAAAAATAAGAAATGAGCAATTTGAGATCCCTAAACTAAAATCCCATAAGAATCCCTATATTGCAAATCCCAAAGTCAATCAGCTCACCCTGAATTTTAGCAAATAATGAAGGAAAAAATAAAAATCTATCTAAACTATTGTTAAGGCTTGCACAATGTAAACAGAATGGGAAACGAAAGGCATGGGAGACAGAGGAAAGATTTGTTTTCGGAAGAATTTATTTGATTTTTATTTTCAGTAAAAACATACATTGGTGCGAGCGATGACCAGCTTTTACCTATTTATTTTCGTAGATTATTATGAGAATCACGCACGACGAGTAACATTTTTGTTGTTGCTTTTTTTCTCATTTTACTACATTTCTATAGACGTGAAACAAAAAAAAAGTGAGTAACAATGAAACTAAACGGAAGAATATACATAAGCCTGAATGCTTTCTTTATGCTCATTCCATAAATTTAAATATTATGTAGATGGAGTCATAGATGAAATATTAGATATGGAATAATTTTCTCATTCTCATAATATTGTTTTTATTCATTCGGAGAATTATTTAGCGGATTTTTAAAGCTATTGTTGGCTGTTGTACAGTCTGATCTTGCAATAATTCTTTAAAGTTACGGTCTAATCGACTTCCAGCATGGCAAAAATTCATCTTCAAAATAAGATACTGGATCTCTGATCTACAGAAAATTTACAAGGAAATTCCAAAAAGTCTAAGCGACTCAAGTGTCAGGCACAAAATTTGCAATTTTTACGATAATGCCTGATCCTTGAATCTACTACATGTTTGCACAGTAGTGTCTGTTATATCAAGCACCAGACCAAAGAAAGAAGCTTTACTTCTTTTGGAGTTGAAGATACTAGCAGGGATTACCGGTTTTTTTCGAATATCCTAGCCACCCTCTGTGGTAAGCTTCTGGATATAATTTTCACGCCAAATTTGACATTTTTGGTTCATAAATCTCACATTTTTCAACCAAACTAGCTCAAAATTATAGCTTTCACAGAATTGTAGTTCAAAAACAATACGAATAGTATATACGAATGTCGAAGTATTTCTAAAATTAAACGTTTCAGTTCCTTAATATTGACATAATATAGAACAGATGCTAAGCTTTAGACATGATGATTGAATCACCCTCAAAGTAGCCAAAAAAGTGCGTTTCGTCCCACATCAATGTGGACATTTTATACTAATTTATAGATATCAAAAAAGGCACAGTTAGTGGATTTTATCTAAAACGGCCGATTATGCGATGGAAAAAAGATTCAAAATTTTTAATACATAGTTGGAAAGAAAAATTAGTAGTAGTAGATAGAAAGAATAGAGAATAATTAGGTGTGTGTATGCTAATTAATTAAAATTTGAATAGACCGCATTGTGCTAGTTGAATCGTTAATTGAGCATAAAAGCTTACCTCCTTAGCAATTTGATCTAATGCTTGATCCTCGGCAGAAACTTTTGTTGTTCCACGACGCCTACCAATAGCGCCGGGACTATCCATTATGATTCTTTTTTATGGATGTACTTTATTTTTGTTTTATCACTGGAATTTTATTTTTTATGACAGTCAATTATCACAGTATACAGGATGTAATAACACAAAATCACACCTTTTCGTGTAACGAAAAGATTTAGTTGTACAATCACTGGGATATAAACACACAATATACTATTAACTTTTACGACGAAAAATTATGTCAATTAGCAATTTTTTTACTCTTCTTTTTTTTATTATTTATACTGCTCACTCACTCACTCACTCGCTGCTTTTTTTCTCTTATTTTTTTTTTTCAAAAATGGACTTATCCAAATTTGGTAAACGAGTAAAAAAATATATGTATATAAAAATAATGTGAATAACAATTGCTGGGATTATCTATACACTGGCGATTATTACAAAAAACATGTACACACATTCACAATTAATTGTATGATCTTTAGAGGATTGCTCCGGGTCGATTCATGTGAGATTTTTTTAATATTACTTTTTTAAAAACACAAAACTACATAAGATACTCGCTTTATAAACTCTTTTTTTTTATTTCAACAGAAGGTGTTGGGGTATTGAATTGAAGTCTCAGAGCTGCTAAAAAGAGACGAGAAAAGAAGAATTATTAAATAATATTTTGCGCTACTTATTATGGAATGCAAGTGCGGACAATCCTCACAAAAAAATATACACATTTGTGCTGTTCCTTCATGGTTGATGATTACTTTTAACATAGACTGAAGAATGAGAAGTGATGGGGGAAAAAAGAGGTGTAAGAGGAGAGTCGAATAATAAATAGCAATAACAAAAATATTTCAACTTCATACATGAGTTAAAACCGATCTTTTCTTTTTCGCTGGAATTTATGATCAGCTAATTGAATTAAGAGTTGCACCATGCACGTATATATTTAATGAAAGTTCAGCTATTTATCGATACAAATTGTTGAACTATATAATTCACAACTTTTCATGTACATACAACTATGTGTGAGCCTTCAAGTTATTTCATGTAAAGAAATGCAAATTTACACATTGTTATATTTATAGCAAGTGCTTTTATCATTTGCAGTGCGTTCACACAATTTAAATACTCGTTTACCATGAGTATAGTGCGGTGTGTGATAATAAAACAAAAACAATTTTCATTTAAATTTTTATTTTCTTTCTTCACACAATGCACAATCGCCTGTTCTCATCGACATTAAAAATTAAACATCTTTTTCGGGTCGATGATTAGTGAAAATTGGTCAATTATAGTGAATGGTTCAATGATTTTTTTGTGGGATTTTTCGATGAGCATTTTTGATTGATTTATTCATCAGGTACACAAAAATGGGATGATTTTATGGCATAGTCTATTACATACCTGATTACTATTTGTCTCTAATCCACAGATTAATGCATAAATTGATGATAATTCAATTGAAAATTTTTCTAATGTAGATTCACGATTAGCACATTTGGGTTTCTTTTCTTTTTTGTGGGTTGAAATTTTTTTTCTCTTTTCTTTTTTGACTTTTTTTTCCTTCCGTCACTTAAATTTCTATAATTTGCGTAGGAAATCCTAAGTAGAATCTTTATATTTTACACTGGTCATGAATATACTGATCTCAAATCATATTTGTCACACTTGTTTAATAAATTGAAAGCGAATTAATAGCTTTATTTAATTAAAATTTTACCAGCTATATTTTTTCTACTTAGATCCGTAGAACTGATGAATGACTGATGGTATTTTTCTTGTGGATCACTTTTTTGCATCACTTAGGGGATATTTTTGAGGATTTTTTCGGGTTATTTAAAATATTTTGCAATTTATTGAATTTAGTTAGCTTTGACATTTTGATTTGCAATCTTATTAATCAAATTGTGTTTATTCATTTTATTTTAGTCAATTCACATCACAAGATTCTGATAAAAGCTTGATTATGCTTGAATAATCTCAAAATTCCGATAGAGGAACCTCAAACGGCTAACGGAAAAATTTCAATTCAAAATTTTTTGCAAGTTAAAAAGGTAAACAAACGATTAGTTTCTAAATGAAAGTGCAGTTTATGGATAATCCAGATTAAGACTTTATCTACATTATCAACATAATTTTAAGGAAGTTAATTAGTCAAATTTAATAACAGCAGCTTTAAATAAATTTAAATATCCATAAGTTCCAATCAATACTTTTCAATGTCAGTCAACCAGACAATTTTAACACAATTTATCTCAAAATTTAAGCTAATCTCCAGAAAATATTATTGAAAGTGAGAAAAAAATGTTTTTCTAGAGAAAATTTTAATTTTAACTTGCTTGAAGCTTAGCTGCAATAGAAATCAAGTCATTAAAAATGAAACTGCAATTAGTGCATACTTTAAATCTAGTATTAATAATAAACTGTGTTATCATTGTTGCCAAAAATAGTACTGAGAGTGAAAAGAAACTTGATACGGAATTAAATCAGAGTATATTTGCGGAAGGATTATCACAGCAGAATCAAGATGAAGAGCCAAAACGAAGGATTATTGGACGTAAGGGTGTGTCGATGAACACAACAGAACCATCCAGCAATGAAACACAGATATCTCATTATAAGACTATTCATGACGAGTCATCTCATAGCTCAATAGTTGATTTATCAACAATTTCACCTATCACCGTCCATAAAAACAATATTACTAACAATACTGTGAACACAGTACCTAGTAAGAATAATCAAAGTGATCATACAATTTTAGATACTCATAATAACACAATTTCGACAAACTTATCATCTCCAACTGTATCTAATACTTCAATACCACTAAAAATATCCACAATAATCTCCACTACTCCAACAAGTAAACCACTATCGACAGCAACAACAACAACGACGACAACAACTACAACTAAATTGATAACAACTTCCACAGCCAAAACAACACCGAAACCCAAAAAGCCAGAAATCACATACAGCGCTGATGATGATGTCAAAATTCGGGAGTCTGAAAAAAATATCAACTACAATGTTGCAAATGAAAAGTCTGATGAAATTCCAAAGGTAGAGCAGGACATTGATAGACACATGCTTAGCGAAAAGCGTGCACAAAGTAGCTACATGTTATATTTAGGTTTGGTCTTTGCTCTTCCAACAACATTCGTACTGATAAATATTGCATATAGACGAATTAAAAATTATCTCGAAGTTCGACATTACACACGTGTCGATTTTCTCGTTGATGGGATGTATGTTAGTTAAACTGTATCAAAAAATTATTATTCATGTTAACAAGAATTTATTAAATTAATGAGCGATGTGAACTTAAGAGATTTGGATGAATACTGGAAGATGATAAGTGCCTTGAAAGTACCATACTACTTAATACTTAATTACCATCAATCAATTAACTACCTACAAAAATGACAGTCCTCCTTATGTTGTTAAAAACACAGTAAAATTTGTTAACGTTTGATTCCTTTTATAACATTTTTTTTATGTTTTATTTTTTATTAATCCTCTCCATCAAAAGAATCCAATATATATATATGTATGTATAGAGACTATAAAGTTATGTATATAATTAAAATATGCATGAAACATAGATTAACTAATAGATTTCTCTTTTCATTTTACTATTCATCACAATTGTTTTTTTTACAGTGCCAGTGCATTTTAAGTCATTCGATAATGTCATCATAAAGCATAATAATATTTTTTATGTGTATTTTTTTTAGTCCTCGCATTTATGTCCTTCTATTTTATGAAGACTTTTTTGGTTTCTCTGGGAATTGCTCGTGTGCGGGTATGAATGATAGAAGCATTAAATGTCTTGATCCTTGCGCTGATCGTCTGAATAATGAATCTGTTCCATGTACTCGATCCAATAAACCAAGCATTCCGAAGTTGTAATTGAATCTAAAATGATTTATATGCGGATATAAAGTAGATTAAATTTAATGAGAGTTCATATTCGTACTCACTTTAAATGGTGAAAATCATGAGCTTCTGGACTTGGAAAGAATGGAAAATGATATCCACTGTGTGCATTTAATGTGCTCAATAGTGCCATTGTGAACCATAGCCACGATGTCGCTAGATGTGATTTACAGATAAAGACACCAAGGAATGGTGGCAGAATGTTGCTGAAGATGTGCTCTACAATGGAAAACAAATTCAAATTTAAAAAAAGCCGTTAAATTTTTCAAATTTCAAATGTAAAACTCACCAATCGGATGACAGTAAATAGCTGTAACAGCAACAGGAGCTATAAATAAAATTGTATACAAAACAAGTTAGTCAATACTTAGTCACAATGTAAACTTTGATCCCCTTACCCGTCCATTCATGATGTTGCTTATGAATATATTTGTAAATATGCTTGCTATGCAGGAACCTGTGTGAATAATAAAAGCCGAATTCTTCGACTAAAATGCATATACCGAGTTCAAAAAGAACCCAATGGAAAGTCGGAAGTTCACGTATGTCCGGAAATCCGCGAAGTTTCATTGCATAGTAAGAAAGAATTGCAAACGGAATTCCAATAAATGTCTGGTTGAATAGAACTTGAAGTATAACTTTATATAATTTTTTCTTGTCTAGTGGTTCATTTGTGTTTGGTTGGACTTTATATTTTCTTAATATTTTAGGTTTATTTGTTATATCTAGTAAGGTATAAATGGCACCAAATGCCCAATAAATGAAGAATGTGTAGATCGTTGTCCACCATACGAATAAATTAAATTCATCCTCGCCTAAAACGTAATAAAAAGTTAATAAGATAAAGTCACAAAGTATAAGTTATATCTTACCTGCATAGTCCAAGAATTGATCCCATAAATGTTGCCACAAGTCAGCACTTCTATTCCAAAATACTTGCAAATGCCTTGGTGTAAAGAAAGAAAGATCAAGTAAAATATCTTTCATTGTTTAAATGAATACAAAGCTATAGAGAACGTCAGTTAGATGAGTTAGCTATCAATTCTATCGTGTAACTGAGTAAGTATCTAATGAGAAGCAATTTACTACAATAATAATTTGAGAATTTTATTTAATAATTTGCAAATAAATGCAAAAACGGCCTCTCCGTACAGAGATGAAGTACGTTGATGTGGAACCAGTTTTATTCTCTTTTCGTCTCTCTTTCTTGTTCCTTTTTGATATTACGCACGTTGTACATTTCGGTAATTATTTTTATTTACTTTCTACATACAGTTTCGCTGTTTTTTTGAAGACAGCTTTCTTTAAAGTTTTTGTAAATCCATTTTTTGAATTTATGTCCCGAAGGGCAGTTACGAGAATTTAATAATTTATGTCATTGAATTTTGATTGTGATGCCTGACAGCGTCAAATATTGAACGATGAAAAGATTGATTTAAAGATTTTTTTTCCCTCAATTTTTTTGTGGTTTGTTGTGGATTAAATATTGATATTTTCAAGCTTTTTTCTGATTTGGGTATATTTTGGAATCTAGAGAGTTTGAAACAAGGGAGACAGCTTGTGGTTACAGAAGATAACTTGTAGGTATAGATCTGAATTTAAAGCTCTCCTGAGTGGCCACTACTTAAGTGTATATGGGAGAAATTAATAATTCACCGTAATATACAAAGAGTATTCTAATGAGTACGATTATGGTCTCTTATTTCAAAATGCTCCTAAAATTGAATACGCTCAGAACACGTCTGTTAGTGTTGGTGATGAGAATCTGCCGATTTTGAGACCATATATTTCATTTTCATTGAGTTTCAAAGGGCATGTTTGATTAAGAGTTCTGAATCTATTGACAATAAGACCTAGCTGTACTAATACTATTACTCTAGCTCAGTGGTGGGTAACCTGTGTGGCGCGGCACACTCCGAAAATATTTTGAAATGTCATGATCAGTATGCCTTGAGTTTTGATCGAAGCTTACTTCTAAGGGGTGCCGCGAAAAAAAGGTTGTCCACCACTGCTCTAGCTAAAGATCAACAAAGACTTTACAGGGTTAATTCTTTAATCACTAGATCAGTAATATCACTATCTTAAAACCTTTAAAATTCATAATCTATTCATTCTTCCTTTCTTAAATTCTTCGACAAAGCTTCTAGAACCTTTAAGCGCTACAATTTTATCTCAACCCCTAAGTTCCCTAATTCTATAGTATGTTATATAAGCTTAAGTGACGCATTATAAGCTCAGGTAAACAACACAAAATAAGCTCAGATTTATATCGCACGTTTTAACTCAAAAGACCGATCAAAATTTATAATTTCATATCAGATATGTAGCGGAAAATCATTAATTGATTACAACTATTTAATAGCTGCAGATTAGCTGTTTTCAAATTGCTAAATTGCTAGTCATTGTTTTGTGTAACTAAAGTGTAATTTACACACTTGACAAAACAAAACAAAACAAAGCACACTTGATATCTTATCAAAACCTTAACAAAAGGATAAAATCCAATGGCAATTACCCCTTAATCTTGTCCTCTTATTTACGTTTTGTGTCAAATTGACCCTATTTCTCTCAAATCAGTCTCACATTCGTTATGATCCACTGAAGCAATTGACAATTAGAGCGTATATTTGAAAATAAGTCACATATTGTGCAAATATTTCATGAATAATAATGGATATGTGTCTGACTTTATCTCTCTCTTTTATGCCTGATAATCTACTCGTTGACTCATAATCACACAAAGTAATTGAATTAAATTGCATCAAAAAATGTGTATCAAGCCACTCACCATGTAACAGAGTTTCTGAATGCAGCAAATATGATCAAAATGATTGATATGAGGACTAAATATTCATAAATTGATGTTGACAATTTTGATTTAGGTATTTCATGTTGCTTTAATTCATCCTCATTATCATCATCGGTGTCATCTTGATGCCTTCGATTACATTTTATAATCTTTTTATCAGATGATGAACAGCCCGGTTCACTCGTATTTGCATCCATCCTCAGTGGAAAGAACTCATCAACTAACTCGTGTGAAGCTTTGAAAATATATAAAATTAAGCAAGTGTGTTGATACTTTTTTTTTTGTGTATAATGTTATCAATTTTTTTCTTCTCGGCGAGGATTAATTGGCAGCTTTATAAAATAAAAATCGCAAGCTCTCTTTTATTCTCTTATTTGTGTAATCGTAGTAGTCGTTGAATTTTATATTTTTTTATATATAAATAATATTTATGTTCATTAAATTGATAAGTCAAAAATGGTATTGAACTCGTCTCCCCTCCTTTCTTCGTGTTTTGAAGTTATCAGCTGATAATTTATAGAGTATGCCTACCTCCTGCGAACAACTATAAGTATATACACCACACTGTACACAATAAACTGTTCTTTATCTATATTAAAAATAGAGAAAAATGTTGTTAAGAACTTAATGCTTTATTGAAGCGATAAAAGAACCATTAGAAAGGTATTGATCTTACTCGTGTTTTATAACAATATAAAAAAAGCTCTAAACTATATACGATTAATGATTGAAAAGGGCAATGAAAAAAAAAATTCTTTTTTTTTTGTTTCCACTTCACTCTTTTGTCAAGGTCAAAACGTAATTGGTGATATAGTCGACAGTTTGTAAATTTTTTATGTATGTGCACTTGCTTCTAATTCCTTTCTTGATTAGTCCTTCTTTCAATCATTTAGCACTGCACCATTAAATGGCTCCTTGTTTTTCCATCTACACTCGAACTGAATTACTTGCGAAATTCTTTAACACACAAAAACTTTATCGTATTTTCCTTTGTGTCCACATACTTTCTTTGTTTTTCGTGAGACTTTCTGGGACTAAAGAGTGGACTTTTCCTCGTCAATATATGAAAATAAATAATTCTGATGGCCAGATTTCTGATTGATATAAAGCCCTGCTATTTACAAATAAAATGAAATTTAACAACAACAATGCTGACTTGCGCTTAAGTCGATATTCTTTTTGTGCTGTATGAACTATAAACATTTCGAAAATTTTCCCACAAGTTTTACCGCCACGTGAAAAATATTGTTTGAGATTTTTTAGCGCATTCTTGCGTAACTGGATATAGTTTTTTTTATGTAAAATCGCTTTGTTCTATCGGAATTGATGCTAGATAATTAGCAAGATAAGATAAACTATAAAGCTTTTACTGGTATGAAAATTATTGAGGTCGATTTGTGAAAGTGTAATTTTGAACATTTTCCATGTGCTAATTAGCAGAGCATGTCATACGGCAGCTGCGATGTGATTTACATAATCAAGATCTAAATCATTAGGATGGTCGTGATAGTTTTCTGTAAAAGCTTCGAAAATGGATAAAAAAGCTTTTGACTTAGAGCTTTTCATGAAAGTTTGATTAAAGTTCAATTTCTATGTTTGCTTGATGCTTGCATGTTCTAACTTTTATTGATTATTGAAGATTATGAACGAATTTTCCGGAATTTTCCACTTAGTGGCTTAAGGATGAGTCAGATTTTGAAAAACTTACTAAAAAGCTTCATTAGAAAACATAAGAGCTTTCCATTCATTTGCCCGACACAAATGAAGAAGGCTCTGCCACTGAGCTTTAAAGGCTCATTTGTGTCGATCGAGCATAAACTTCAGACAACAAATCAGCCCTTAGATGGAAATCAAACAGTTTGTCCCAACAAATGCGCTCTAAAAATCAACTTCCGGTGACTTTCTTACCAGTTTTTCATCATTATTAAAAATTCAAACTTCTGAAAATCGTTCAATAAAAAAGAACATGTCAATTTTGAGCAGCTAAAAACATTTATTGAATTTAATTTTTCTGACATTATTGTTTGTTATTATTTTTATTCTTTTATTTCCATTCACAGACTTTTCATCGTTTTGTTCCCATTTTTATCGTTTTATCAATTTTAATGTGTATAATTCATCCTCATTTCTAAAAATATCAATTTGATTTCATTCAATATATATCTTTTTTGTTTTTTTGTTTACGATAATTACAATAATCATTAAAGCACATCTAACATTTTTATTAACTTAATTTTTATAGGTTTTTTTTTATTTTGTTCGACAATTTTCTTTATTTTCATTCTTTGTTGAGTAAATTGTTAGAAAAATTTATATTTTTTATTGATTTTAATAAATAGATAAATATACTTTCTTAAAAAAATTCTGAGCTATTAAGATAGAGTAGTAGCAGGAAAGAAGAAATTGTAGTAAATTATTTAATTTCGTTTCATATCAAGGAAGTTAGGAATATGTTTTTACAAAAATTTATGGAAATTGCGAGTTTTGTAGTCTAGAGTTCAGTGTCGAAGAGTTGTTTGAGAGCTTTTATAGCTGCTTTATTCAAAGTCTTTATGGAAATAGTAATAAATTATGTTATCTTGTGAAAAATGTAGCATCGAAGGTTATATGATATATAAGCAACTCTAGTAGTATGAATATAGTATGAATCTAGTAAGAATATAGTCTATATTGTTGAGCTTATATCCAATATCAACCACTTTTCTACTATTAATTCCTAACTATGAAGGAACACAGTGAAGAAATAGTCGAAAATCAAGATCCAGACAGACTTGACTGAAGGTTGATGTCAGATTTCATGGAATCTGATTTGGAACTTAAATTAGGCTAGATTATCGATCATTTCATCGTCATGCGCCTTCCAGGCAAAGTTCAAGTCTCACTGGTACGTCACTGGAGCTTTTAGGACTAACTTCCTCAAAACTTCTCTAATTTTCATATCTAAATTCCTTAATTCATAGCTTCAAGTTTCTCTTATTATTGATAGCTACTCCATCAAGCTACCCCTGAATCAACTCCTCAATCTTTTCTTCGATACTCAACCCTAGATTACTCAATAGAGATTTACTTATTTAGAATAATAGATTAGTTAGGAATTGTTCAAAGTCTTCAAAGTTAATTGGGAGTAAATATTAAAAAAATATTATATATTCTAATAGGCTCTTTAAAAGTTCATGTTCAATGTTTCTAGGTCAGGCTTTTTTTTATGGAAATGTAGAAATAGATTATCATTTTTGAACTAATCATAAGAATGTTTGAGTTGCAAATCTAGTATGACTAATGACTAAGTAATAAAGAAGAATCTTTTAACATTATTTAAATGAAAATCATGACTTGCATTTAAAAAGAATGCACAAAAAAATATAAATGTGATCAACAACGAGATGAGTTTAATGTATATTAACAAGCTACATAAAAGGTTTTCATACTTAACAAATAAAATTTATCTAATTTAACATAAAAGGCAATTTTTGTTCCTATTTTTTTTTGTTTTGTTTTTGTTCAATTGCTGTTTTGAAATAAATTAAGATTTTGTTTAAAATAATTAACATCGATAACAATGGCAAGATTGCTTTTAGTTTACTTAAAGAGTATAAAAAAGGAAAAATTTCCATATTTTTGCAGTTTTTGTTCTTTCAAATTTCGATTTTGTTTAACTTAATTAATTTAAATTGTGAGCTGATGATCTTGAAATATCTCCAATGTCTCTTCCTTCTTCTTTTTCAATAGACACACTTCCATCATATCTTTTCCTTTCACATAGACTTTCCCGCGTGGCTCAAACTCATACAAGTCTTGAAATATTGATATGCACTCTTGTCTCAATTGAATTTTTCCGGGAACTCCAGTTGAATCCATTCTAGATGCAACGTTTACGGCATCGCCTAAATTGAAAGTAAAACAAAACATTTATATTATTATTAATGTATACAGTTAGACATGATTTATAGATGTAAAACTTACCCCATATATCATAATAAAGCTTCGTTGTTCCTATAACACCGGCAGTTACTTCGCCAAAATTGAATCCAATGCGAAGGACGAGATTAAATTCCAACAAATCACGATTAAAACATTCTAATGCATTTTGCATTGCGACAGCAAAATCGAGTAGAGCATTGAGATGTTCATATGAATCATTACGGTACATCTCATCTAGTCCCGATGCACACATGTATGTTGATCCTATTGTCTTTATTTTCTCAATGCATTTGAATTCATCGCGCAATAGGAGCTCGTCAAAGTCTAGTTAGAAATGAATGACAAAGAAGATGTTGAGTCACGATTTTGTTAAATATATAATTTTAGACAGAACTTCCCATGCGGTGGAATTTTATTGATTCTTTTATGGATTGAGGTAGATATAGGCTTCTGGTGAACCCATTCCCCACAATCACCTAGGAAGCCATGAGAAATTCTGTCCATTAGTTCAATATTCAATCAATTTTTCACACAAAATCATCACATGGAAGTGCCAATTAATGGAAACAAAAACGTTATTGTTTAAAAAAGCAGATATACACACCTCCAATAAGTTCATTGAGCACACGCAAATATTCTTTACCGCCCAAATAAGACTCATCGTACATCTCATTGAAATTCACAATGCTTGCAAATAAGATGCCAACATCTTGATGATTCTTGGAATATTTTGCTGTATTTTTTAACTCTTCGGCTACATGCTTTGGTATGATGTTGTGTAACAGCATGTCTGCTTGATTCTTCATGTGTTGCACTTTTATTTTGTCTGAATTTGCAACCTCATTACCATAAAAACTTAGACGATATCCAATTTCAAATTCACGATTTAATAAGAATACAAGAATAAGCACAAGAACGAGATCTAGACACAATTCAACTTCGTAATTTTTAAACCATGCTGAATTACTGGATGTGACATTTTTTGTTGAGAAACTCTTGACCCAATCTTTTTGATAATCTTCATTCATTGATATTGATACTTCTCGATGATCATAGCCTATCATAATGAACAACATTCCAGATATTAATGCTAGAATGTTCTTCGTCCAACAATTTAATTGAATGAAATTACAAAAATGAATTAGACACACAAAAAGCATCAATCCATAATAAAATTGTATTGTTGGAAATTTATTGATGTCGACTAGTGCAAAATTAATAAGAATCGATGCAACTGGCAATGATATTAAAATGCTGCCAAAGAAATTCCATGGATAATACTTTGATGCCCATCCAAAAATGGAATTAAAGTTGCGTGATCGCCTCGGTCTACGGAGAACTTGCTTTGTACATAGAAATAAGACGGTGAGGATCAACGAACTAAAGCAAACAAAACAGCAAACCCACACTTTGTACTCCTTCGAATAAATCGATGGGGATAGTAAGAATAATGAAAGAGCAATTGTAGAAAATATTATCGTCAAAATAAAAACGTCAATGAACGTATTGAATTTTGGTGTTGCTAGTGTTGTCGATGAAGTCATCTCACTGTCGCACTCGTATCTATGTGCTTTATTTCGAAACATTTTCTCCATCAATGGATTTTCGAATGATAATGAAAATTTCCTTATCGGCGGCTTAACTAAATAGCTTCTTTGTGAACGTGCATTATCGCGTACACATTTTATCAATTGTAAATCCGATTGTTTTCTTAAATGTTGTACACATGCTTTTAATGTATCGTTTCCAGGTTGACCTTGAAAACTACCCGTTGCCGGCGATGGTAAATGCTTCATCATGAATGCATCATCCATTGTTGATGAGTCGTTGCCTGGTGCAAGACTTGATTGTGAACTTGTGAAATATCCTGAAACACGATTAGTTGTCAGGCAATTTTTACAATTATTAAGTTGATGTTGTATACTTGATCTACGGCTGTTGCTCCTAATACCTGAATCTTTTCGACTTGGCGATGAGAATTCTTGAGGTGGATACCATGGTGATAGTGAATTACTTTGTTGACTAAACGATCGATGATGATGACTATGATGATTTGAATAATTATTAGATTGTTGATTTTGAGTCCTGTCAGATCGATTACTTCCCGTGCGACTAAACGGTGAAACATCGCATCTTGATTGTGATATATATGATCTTAAATCAGTAATATTAAGACTCAAATCATCCATTTCTTCCTCTATACCATTTGTTAAAGTCTGTGCAGCAAGATCATTATCACTATGCGGTGATGTGAGACTACATTCACGATCTGCTGGATTAATTTGCTGATAGGTACTTCCATTCGACGAATTACAATTATTACTATTACTATATGGCACTAATTTATCATTAATATTTTGTTTATTATCACAGTCATTATTATTAATATTTATAGCATTTCTACACAATAGATTATCATTGGTCGTTGGAGATTCTTCAACAACAACAACAACATTGTTGGTCCCTTTAGTATTAGTCGTGTCTATTAATAAAACTTCAGTATTATTATTATTATTATTATTATTATGGTTGGAAGCCTCTTCAGAAATTCCTATTACAATTGTGGGACATTTTCTTTGTTGATTCTCGAGAAGTGATTTCTGTTGTTCCTGACTTGTATTTTGGTGTTGTTTTGAGGACGATAAAAATCTTGTAACTGTTTCACTTATTGATGCTAATCGATGTTTTCTTACATGATTTAGTACGGGTGATGGACTCAGTGATTTAGATTGGTGGTTCTGTTGATTATGTGATGTATGATAGTGATGTGTCGATGATGACGGTGACATCGATAATGGTGATATTGATGGAATGTCATTTGTCGATAGATTTTTTGGTTTATTATGATTATTATTACGTAATACTTGAAGTTCATTTGGTTTAATTGCCGTTCCATGATCAAATGATGGGCTGTTTACCAATACTTTTTTAGCCAATATAAAATATGTTTTATGTCCATCGACATCTTCCGATTCACGAAAAATGTATGAATCATCGAGAAACTTTTTCGTTTCCTCTGAAATGTGCACGAGATCTGGATGTCCGGTGCTTTCCATTTTATTTGCAAAACTCACGTCATTTGACCAAACATCAAATTTTACTCGTTTTGTACCGACAATTCCACATAAAACGTTTCCTATTTGAGAATTTCCAATTAGAAAAAAATCCCATCATCATCATCATCATCATCAGTAAAATATATAACTATGCTTACCCGTATGTATTCCAACTCTCATCTTGATACCTTCATGACGTTCAGCATCAAAAATTTTCATTGTGTCAATCATTCCTAGACCCATTTCTACACAGCACGTTGCATGATCTTCCTAAATTTTAGTTTGATTGAGGAACGAAAAAAGTAAATGAAATGGAAAATTGCCTAATTGAGTCTAAACGGTATTTCAGGAGAAATGAGTTAATAACTTTACCTTTGCATTCGGACATCCGCTAACACAATAATAGCAGTCACCAAGTGTCGATATTTTTTCACATCCATATATGCCACATAATCTATCGAATCGTTCAAAGAGATCATTCAATATTTCGACTAATTGTTCAGCTGTCTTTGTACTTGACATTTGAGTGAAGCCAACAATGTCGGCAAATAGAATCGATACATTCTTCATGCTATGCATGTGAAAAGGTCGAAACATTGACTTCAAATTAAAGTCAGATGTTCTTGGATGATGATGTCGATTTTGTGAGATGGCAGTCATTGATGGATCATAATCATTATGATTTGTTGTCTCCTTTAAAAGTAAATCGGCGACAACTTTTGGCATCATACTTGTTATCATCTTCTCTTTCAATTGCTTTTCAAGTTCCAATTGTCGTCGAACGAGGAGATTTTGTCCAACTTTTATAAATGTACCACGCATCCTTACCGACGACATTAATAGCATATGAAAGGAAATGATATGAACGCAGATGTGTAACATAACTCGAATCATTATAATTTTATAGATTCTTATATCATGAAATCCCGAAGTTTCTTGATAATAGGATTTATCCTTTATCGTATAGGTAATTATTTCAAATAATATTGAATATATTGAAGCTACAATGAAGCACAAATATAGTCGTAGTGGAATGACTGTATAAATACAAATAATACAGATGACACATATTGAAAAGTTTCCAAGAATGCTTAATGATGATCCAGCATAATAGAGCCATGATAAACATGTGACAATAAACAGCAGTGCATATGCACCTGAAAACATCATCATGTATATCCGATAGAATTTCGTAAATGTTATATAAATGGCAACTATTGAAATCATTATCAAAAATCCAAGTGTGTAATTGAGTGGTGTTCCGAACTCTTTGCCTCGAATGGTGAAATAAAACAGCCATATGATCGTCATGCATATTATGTAAAGTAAGGCAAATCTGTAAAGACAAAATAGAACATAATTTGAGATAAGAAGCAATTTTTGTATAATTTTCAAATAAAAACAATCAGACATGAATTGTATAATCATCCAAAACGATCGCTTTCACGAATAAATGACGATGATGATATTGTCAATTGAGAAAGTTTTATTTTATCAGAATTTATGCTGTAGATGTTCTCATAAATTGCTCAGTCATGCGTCTTAAATGCATCTCATTTCCTGATAGATTTTATGGATGAAATTTTTCTTCAAATGTTCACGTACTTTAATCTTGTTATTGTAAACAACTCTGTTTTTGTGTATTTCTGCGTGGAAATTTATTTATGTCTTTGTTGACTATTGAGTATATAAGCTTCTCTTTTTATGTTTGAATAATTTTTATCCTTACTCGACTGCTTTTAATAGTATTTTTATTAATTTTTCTGATTTTAACAGCAAACGTTGTTTTTATTTGAGGAAAATTTGCGCGGGAAATTTTTTAAATCTAAGAAACCCGGTAAATTTGATGACTTTATTATTTTACAAATTTTCAAAATGCGCCAATATTCTACAACTTCAAGGACTTTCCCACGAGTTTTCTTCTTAATGTTAAGTTGTTTTCTCTTCAAATAATTTTCTTTCTACGTCTCCAACTTCGAGTGTTTTGGAAATAAAAATTTACATTTCAATTATTTTCATCGCTTCCATTTCGTTTTAAGTGCTTTATGATTGAGAAGATACCAATGAATCATTAAAGTAACGAGGCATGTTATTACAGACAAAAAAAAAATTCATGTCGAATACTATCAGTAAGCTTGATAAAAAATTAATCACATGGTCTAGATGAAAATGTCAACTTCTTGGAATGTTTCAGACATGGAATATTAAATACTCAGTAAATTTTTTATTTTTAGAACAATCAAGATCTTGATTATCATGAAGGGATAAACATGTTAAGAGTTGAAAGCTCTACTGTGCTGCTATTCATTTGCGCTGATTACTTTGTGGCTATTTAGAGGAAATGAAATACAATCCTTAGAGAACTTTTTAAAGAGGAATTACGAAGTTGTAATTACTTTTAGTAAGGATTTGTGCTGTTAACAGGAATTTATTTACAACGTAATTAAAACAAAGTTTAATTTGAATCCTCAGGAAACTCATCAACGTAAAATCACGGTTGTAGTTAAGAACTATTTATACGCACACCTATGTTACCGACAATACTCTTAAGAGCATTAAAAAAGCACTGAATCTGGCTTGATTTATTAAATTAGATGAGTCTCTGCGGTTTAATTATTTTACTCAAATCTCATTTTGATAACGAATAATTTTGGAAAGGTTCCGCGTGGCTGGAATTACAAATTCTCTATTGAATGCAAATATCGAGGAAGAGCTCTACGCAGAATTTATTATAAGCACAGCATAGAAGATTAATCTAGTAAAATTGAACATGTATTGTTTCGATGCTAAAGAATACTAAATCTTTGTACTTGGCACAATTTCGTCGGAATTTGTATTGCAAAATTTTCATATTAATGACGTCTCAGACGTAATGAACATTTTCTCGATTTGCCGCCAAATTAAACTTTTAAGTGATTAGTTCAGGATGATTTAATTTTTGTTTATGAGAATAAATTGGAAATATTTGTTGTATGTGGTTTTCTGACTATGGAGTAGTGGTGGACAACCTATGTGCCGCGGTACATTTTAGTGGTGAGCCTTGACGGAAACCACACGCAGCATATGGCTCATATCATCTCAAAAAATTGTTGTCGGCACGTTATTGTGCCGCGGCATACAAGTTGCCCACCACTGGTTTAGACTATTAAAGCTAAACGAGTGATTTTTTAATGGGAGAAGTGACAGGGAAAGTAATTTTTCAATAATTGTGAATACATAACATCTTAATTTGAGGTTATTTCTAATTTTCAATTTATTGAGTCATTTTTGAAGGCAAGTTTTGTGACACTCTTGAATAAGACTCAGACATTCTTCAGAAAGTATAAAAATTCTCCAATTTTGCAACTTTTTGAAGTGATAAAATTGCAAGAGTCTTGCTCTCTGCTAGCAATTCCGAAACTTTATGTCAAGGACTTTACAAACTTTGTCTTCCGATTGATTGAATCATTGTTCCTGACCCTTAAAAGTTCAAATAACTCAAAATTAAAAAGAATTTATACAAAAAAAGTTCAATAACAGGAAACAGATCCATTTCGTCGAAAGCCTATTAATATTGGCTTCAATTATTATTCTACATAATTAGAAATTCAATATCTTGATAGAGGAAGAAGAAAATTTTTAGGAAATTACTTCTTTTTCCCTCTAAAATGTTCATAAATGGAAAAGCTGAATGAATGAATCGTAAATTTTTAATGCTTCATTATTTCCTTTAGAAGGCCAATATGTAGTACAAAAAGGACGAAGACTATTACTTGAAAGGGTTGTGTCGGTAACCAAGGTAACATAACTAACAACTGAGCTTGATTTCATACTCGTGTCGAGATTCTAAATTAACAGAAGCTCCACAAAAATAACATAAACCATTCCACATTGCATCCTCATCTAGTTCTGAAAATTTTCCATTTGATATTCAATAAATTGAAAATTCTGTTCCTCACTGTTTATATTAGCTTTTTGCAGTAATTAAATGTGCATATTGTTTCATGTTTCAAAAAAATTTGTTTAATTCATAAACATAATAATTAATTGATTTTGAGTCTAGCTCGAAGTGATCATTGTGGGAATTTTAATTGCTGCTCAATGCAGAAAATAGATTGAGAAATACTTTAATTTGGGTTAGATTATTAATCGATTGTCAAAATTGAAGCATCATTAGTTATTAGCGAACATTAACAAGTATATTAAGCTTGGGTGTAGTCTGAAAAATGTGGGATGAGGGAGATTTTTGACAATAATATTCTGTTGCAGTGGTGGTCAACCTTTTGTTTATTGCGGCACACTGAGATCGAAATTGTTCGATTCGCCTTGATCGAAACCAAACACGGCATTTAGTTAATGACATTTCCACTAGTGTGCCACAACACACAGGTTGCCAACCACTGTCAAATTAAATGAGGATAGTCAACCTATATTATAAATATCTTATAAATAGACAAAGAGGATTGAATCTATAGGAAGGGGAAATGATTGGTAGCCCTTGAAGACACCCCTGAAACACAATATTTATATTAGCAATGACTCAGATAAATCATCCGCGTTAGTGAAGAAAAGAATTAAATAGTGGAGGTGGATGTATTTATACTTAATTAGCTTTCTTTGATCAAAATTACTACGAAATAAAATTTTTAAATTGTTCCAAATTTGTACAATATTGCCATGAGCAGTTAGCAATCAAAAAATTATGCCTGCTTTTGATCCATAGTATTTATAGAATGTTGAAGGTACTAGAAGTTATCTAAAGTTCAAAATACTCATTACTATATTCAATGAAACCCAACAAAAACAAAAATTGTCTGCGTAAAATCTTAACTTACTCGTTTCGCTTCCTTCCGAGAATTTTTAATCACAAAACCTCGTAGGTATATAAATAAAAATTAATTTTCAATATGGATACTCGTTAGACATTTCGTCGACTTCTTCATATTGACTTTTTAAAGCATTAAATAATTCTTCTATGCACCACATCCATCCACAGTCATCTTGTTAATTTAATTAGCGGAATTGTCAAGATAACAACAGATATGTGTAGATTATTATTGCCATACTGTATTTGCTATAACTCAAAGGTTGATTGTGTGATAGAGATCTAACCACGAAAAACTATTCATGTGTACATGAATGCTCATATAAGATGAAAAAAAAAATAATAATTTAATGACACTATATAAAAACAGAAACAATTTTTCTCCTTGTTATTATTATCATCATACAGAGACACAAGATGATGAAAATTGCATAACTTAGTTTTTTCTACATTCTATACTCTGCATTGGATACTCAAAGCTCCCAAGAGAATTATAAATTGTAAATGTATTGTATCACAACGTCTTTTTTTTCTTGCTCTACATATATTTTATTACATTATATTATATTTGATATTCCCGTATGGATGTGTGTATGAGCAGATTTTGTATTATAACACAAAAAAAAAAATAATTTTCATTGTTGAATAAATGAGCAAGAAATAATAGGAAAAAAATTACAATCAAGATGAGGGAAAAGAAAGACTTGAGGGTCCACTTGAGGGAGGTAAAGAGATATTCATAGATATCCTCAAAAAAACAGTCAATGACAGCAGATATATATTATTATTATTATATGATCACTCACCGAAATCTTAATCTTATTTGTGGAAATATTGAAATTTGGTACTGCTCCTCGAGTACCTGAGAATCAAATTTTGGATTCACAAAGGAATTGCCGGCGGCACGTTCGAATGCTAATGGCAACATCACATTACAGCATGTATAACGTCTTGATGTTTGTGTTAAAAATGCCTGGACATACGGTGCGAACGTTGTCAGCTGACTATCCTCTGGTATTGTTGAGTTTGATCGATGATAAGAGGCTGGTGACTATAAGAGATATCAGGAAAAAAAATATATGTATATACTCGCTCTTTTTAATTGTGCGATGATAATGTCACTCAACTTTTTAACTACACGTTAAATTAAATGAGCCATCAAAAAAATATAGAGTCTGTTCTAAACGTTCTTATATATCCAACACGGTAATAATGTTAAGTGAACTAACAACATAGAATTAGTATCTATGTCAAAATTTTATTATATTTTCTATTTCTATATATATATTTTTGATAATTTGATTAAACAAGACAATAGTCTCACTGTGTTGACAGTGTTACAGCAGCGTAACTAATATTATTATTATTTTTTTTTCGTTATTTCTTATTTCCCACTTCAATTCGCGAACACGTTAGAAATGATACTGAAACAGTTTTTCACAATATGCTTTTTTTCTCCTATTATTTTTCTTCTCTGCCTCTTGCGGCATCAGTGAAGCTTAGAGAAGTTTATTTTTTTTTCCTCATCTCTGAGACGCACACGAGAAAATAGAAATAAAAAAAAGTATTCGGGTGAACTTTTTTTTTCTTCTTTAGGGTGAGAGAACAGCGCATTTTATATCTATTTATTTCAACAATATTAAATTCTTAATTACTTACAATGAAAAAAAGAGTTGCTATGTCTTCTATTTTAAAATACAGTGAGTATAATAGTCTCAAAATTTTTTTTGATTACAAAAAAACACATGAAAGTTCCGTGTAGATTATGACTTGTTTATATTTTGGAATTCTTTGATTTCGTCAGTGAACTCTTATCTATCTTCGTCATGATGACTATCTTCAGAATTGTTCCCATTAAATCTCGTGTTTCCCAGTAAATATTTATTCATTGTGCTTGATAATTTGGAACTTTCTGTAAGGTTTTAGATGTTTCAAGGATTTACGCGAAATTTTTAAAGGGACTTTAAAACTTTAATTGAAATATTGACTTTAAAATTATTTAGGTTGATGTATTTCCATTCTTATCTTTAGAAATAAGGTCAGATTAAGTTGTATTACATTTAAACTCCTCAATTTAAATGGATTCCATTGATATTTTGAAAGAATTCTTGCAAAAACAATTTGACTGACTAATTCATGTAACTGATCAGAATCCACAAAAAAAGTACAAAATTATTATAAAATTCAAATTTTTAAATTACGTTACGATGAAGCTTTCATAAATTTCAATAAATCATGCTAAAATAATGTTTATTTGATCTATTTCCTTGAAGCCATGATCATAAATCTTTAGTATTAGTTCTAAGACAATGATTTCCTTATATTATTGTTCATTAAATGCTTAATTTACTTGAAAACCAATTTTTGAGGCTTTGTAAAGTAAATAATTCAATTTTCAATATAATTTTAAGAATATATCCTAATTTTGTGGAGCTTCTAGACTTGATTAAATTCTTTATTAATCTTTCTATGATGTTATTAAAAGTTTAATCTGCTGAAGCCTTTTAATTTTGTTCAAATAAAACCCATAAAAGATATTTTTATGCAAAAATTATGCTAAACATACTTTCTGACTTTGAAACATTTTTATGTTTCCCAAATGATGGGTATTAAATTCAATCCTATTCAGTGTTTTGTAAGAAAATATGTCTGAAACTTGTCAGAATCAATCATGAAAGGAAGGCAGAAAAAAAGCTCATTGCAAATATTGAGGAGCATAAAATTTCCATTTTTTAACGGTGAATTATTAATATTTACTTGTTTCTGATGAATAAAATCACGTTTGACGAGCACTGTATTTTACTTAAGCTTTTTTACCTTTTGCATAGAGTGATTTTTATGATAAATTTAGCAATCAAAATATGGAAATGATTTGATAAAAAAAATTTATTTTTGTTCATTCAGTTTTCTTGAATAAATTTGTTGAAATTTTTATTGATTAAATTATTGGATTATTCCTTAACATTTTCATTACTTTTTATTGCATCAACAGCTTGGAGATCGTACTTTTTTTATGAATTTTGGACGTAATAAAATATTCAAATTGCGCTTCAATTAAATAATTGTGTCTACTAATAGTTCGTTACTGTTCTATCATTAAAATGACTCATTTAGCATCGTCAATTGATTCCGAAAATGAAATGAAATTTGCAAAAACAACAACATCCGATTTGTTTTTATTATATTTTATTACTATTTAGTCTTCTTGTTCTTTCACCAAGGTACAAATTCTACGATAGATAAGAAATCAAAGTGGCAATATTTTAAGAAATTACGAAATTATGACAAAATTCGATAAAAAAAAGTAATTTTGTATGAAGTTTATCATATCTTTTAATTTCAAAGGTATTCAAAATATCATTTAAAAAATGCCATGCGGTTTAATCATAATAAAAAAAATTGATAAATCGAATGTTCAGACAAAACGAACGATTCATTAATGCGACGAGATTATGGAGAGAAATGAGTACCAAGAGAGGACATGGTTGATATAAATGTGTCAACAGGTTTTAATGAAGAAAATATTTTTCGCAATTCGATGAACGTTGAGCTTCAGACTAATTTTAAGCATAAATTATTTTAATTTTTATTGAACACCTAGACAAAATTTAAAATTTTGATGGCATTTAATTTTTTGTTTGTTGTGATTTTGAATATTTTCTTATTTAGAAGGCTATGAATGACATTTTAATGAGGTTAAGAAGGTGAAAAGTTAAGTGTGAAGCTTATTAGAAATTTTTTTGTTTGTCTTCTTGAAGTTTTGTTTTGTATTTTTAAAAAGTTTATTTGCAATTGATATTTTTAATGAATATAAAGGATTTAAAGGATTTTGAGAAATTCTTGATTTAAAAATTTAAATATTTTAAAGATTAAAAATTCTAAGACTTTAAAAGTACAAAATTCTAAAATTTTCAAGAATTCAAAATTTTAAACTTTCAAAGATTCAGAATTCTAAAACTTTTGAAAATTCAAAATTCAAAAACCTTAACAAATACAAAATTCTAAAACTTAATTGAATCAAAAGTCAGCAATTTGAATTATTTAAACTTGATCTGAATTCAAAAAGTCATAAAATGACTACAAAATTATTACAAATCATTTCAATTGTAGATTTGAATTCAAAATCTAAGGTGATCTTGATTATTTGACCCTTTATGAATTAGAATTGAATAAAGAGCTGTTTAAATCACAGTGTTTAATTCAATTTATCAAGATAAACTAAAAGTAAAAATTGCTATCAATCTCAAGTCTCATTTGAATGCATCTCAAACGAAACTCTCATTATTTCTCAATAAGTTCTCATAAAATACTCTAAAATAAATACAATAAAATCACCAAGAAACAGTCTAGTCGACGGATTGATTTAAATTTCACACTTTTAAGCATTTTTACTCTACTAATCGTATTAATGAAGGCAAAGATTTATCGGTAATGTAAACAAAATACAGTAAATTGCCTTCGTTAATTCAAATCAATTAGACAAACTTCAGAATATACTACTTTTAATAAATTTGAATGGAAAATGTGCTAGAAAAAAGGAAATATAAATTCTTAAGCCTCTTATTCTCTTCGTTTCTCCCTTTTTTCCTCATAATAAAAAAGAAGATATTCTGTTTGAAATACTTCATAAGTATGTGGTGTGTATACACAATGAAATATAAAGTATATTGTAAATTATCTGCGTTCATATCGTAAAAACTTTATTTACCTCGCTCATTTTCGCGAAAAGTTTTTTTTTTCCTTCTCTGGCTTTCTTCTATATATTCAAGTGTATAACTCGTGTTCTTCTCAGCCAGCCACACACACGATTTTTCTTCTTTCCTTTGCTTTCGATTTTGTACCTTATGAAAATTCTTTTATTTAATTTGTTCAATAATTGAATTTTTTTTTATTATTTAATTTTTTCTTGTGGTTACAGCGATGACGACTTCTGTTTGCTTAGCGATTATTATACTTTATTTTTAAATGCTTATTTTTTTGCGCTCCTGTTGAAAAACCACAAAAGCAATGATGATGTTAGATAATTTAGTGATATTTATTCAATACAATGTATCGAGTTCATTTTTATTATTTTTTTAATTTAATAAGAATATTATGTCTTGCAATATGTGGACATATTATGCACAGCATTTAGGCTCACTACACTCGCACTTAAACTACAATTCACTTTTCATTATTAGTTCATTTGTTTATGTTTTTTTATGTCTTGCTTGTTGTGTTCATTTATCTCAATGTTGTAATTGATTATAGAGCGCTCTCGATCAAGTTCATTGTAGGCAATTAATAGAGGCAGGCAGCAAAAAGCAAAAAAATTAACAAAACGTCACGTGAATGACATTAATCTAAACTGTATCACAATCTCTAAGCATCTGACTGTGTAACAAAAATTTTTCAATGTTTTTTGTTCTCTCACACACGATTTTCTTCTCTCTTTTCCTCCAAAATGCGAATATTTTTTTTTATATATATATATTTTTATTTAATATTTGATTTCTTTTCTTCTTCTTCAATCTATGTGTGTACATATATAATTTTTTTTTTTCTCTTCTTTTTTTTACTTCACAATTGAGGCAATAAAAAAAATTTCTTTTAAATAAATTTATTGATCGACTACATTTGACTAAAATACAACAATCACTGTATGGTTGAATAAGAACTATTGGTAAAAAATTTGGTAATTTAATTAAGGCAATATTTGTTCTAGATCCATGAAATTAACTTAAAAAATAGTCGAAAAATAATTCGTACGAAGGAAAAAATCTCCAACCAAAACAGAGGAAATAGGAGTTTGTCGATGACGAGTTTCATGTTTTGTTGACGATTCTTCGTGTTTTTGTTAATTACATGATTATTATGAATGAATGGATGATACTTAATATACTTGATTTAATGATTATTTAAGTATATTTCACTGATTTAAGTCTCATATGTGAATCATTTCCTCTAAATTAATAAAATTCAATTTTAAAGTCGCTGAATATTTTCTGAAATATTTTGTAAATTTTCCACAACAAGTGCTGAATACAAGTCAGTTTGAAAATGAAATGACTGTTGCGTATAATTATGAGGTCTTCGAGTAATATGTATGAAGAATAGACTGAGAGAGACTGAGCTTTGACTTTTGTGAAGAAAGTATTAGATTCTAGAAAGTTTGATGATTTTTGATATCGTCGATCCATAAAACTTGATTCTTAATCACTGAGACATTTTACAGTAGAGCACGGAATCATGTGAAATTCCATTCATTTTTCCTGCTCTGCCTTCTTTATTCCCGAGTGTACAACTTGACATAATGTATAGATAATAATTAGACCTTCGGAACGTTCCGAAGAAAATGTCATAAATCGACCTTAGGTCTAGTTATTAACTAGATCTAATACAACTAGACATTATGTCAGGTTGTCCACTAGGAATTATTAAGTCAACAAAATTCTCCTGAAAATTAAGAACGTCAATCCACAAATGTCTAGACTACTCAAATTTCTACATAGCACAGATCTAGATTTTTATCAATTTAACCCAAATAGATTATTCAACTTGTCATAAGTATGTCTAGTTCAAGGAACGATAGAAATCGCAGTTACCCGTATTTAGAATCAGACGCACAGCTAGCCAAACAGCTTGTCGAATAAATCAAATGAGTAAATTTGATAAGAGGTCAAATCTAATCTCAAAACTTAATGTTTATAGTAAGACGTCTGCAAATAAATATATATAAAACTAGCCCGAATAGAACACGTCGTTAATCAATCTAAATCTCGGCAGCAGACCGGCGTGACTCTGGCATGATGTCGCATTTGGTTAATTGATAAGAATTTCAGCAACAGGTCTACGTGACGCTGACTTGGTGTCGAATCTAAACCGCATCTATGGAAAATAAAGAACCGAATCAGGCACTAAGTCAGAGTCACTGTGGCTTAGGTTCAAATATCAGATCTATTAACCAACTTGTGCCAATCTCAAGAGTAGACTGGAAATATGAAATTTTAACATGCTCAGTGACAAAGCAATAAGCACATCCTCATTTCTCATCAAAACTCATCAACATCCTGAGCAAACTATTGTCAAGCAGGTTGATTGTTTTGCATGAAAACTTGCTAATATTTTCTTTCTCCAGCCACACACTTAATGACATCTAAGATGAACTTCTTATCGCATAAAAAACAACAATCTATTGACACGTGCGGAATAAACATAAGCGTGTTTACACTTATGCTTAGTAATAAGAAGGCGTGTACACTGTTTATAATCATTTTGGGGTGATAATTATTGTTGACTACAACGGGAATCAGTGAATGACACATTTCTGTCGATCAGAATATTTGAATGACGAAATGAATTTAGAGATTATGGAATAATTTTGTCAATTGAGCTCATTTTTGGAGGCCTGTCAACAAACAAACATTCTGAAATTTCAAAACAAGCTGATTACTACACAGTAATTAGAGAAAGTTAATAATATGTTTTATTCAGTAAAGTAAAAATAATAAAAATACACAAAAAAATAATTAAAATAATAATTTCAACATTTACAGCTGCTGATCTCTATTTTCCATAGATTTCAAATAATTATCAGCAAGTTCACGATCTGCCCCTGTATAAGAAAGATTAGCATCATCTGTTGTGCTCTTCTTTCGTCGTTCACTGCGCTTCTCTTGACCATCTTTTGGACTCCTTCGTTCGTCATGCGTATAGTAATAATCTTGATAGAAATTTGACTGATAACTGTGAGGCATCGTGTACATTCGAGCATTAGTCAAGTAACCCGATGATATTGAGGGCGGTGTTGCATAAATTGGAATATGATATGGTGGAATACCATGATGATGATGATGAGAAGTGGCTGGTCTTGGAATTGTCATGACTGACCTCTGTCGATGTAATTTTGCATTGTTGATGTAATTTTGATATCCATTTAAGTCATAATTAGCAGCACCAGCAGCTTGTAATGATTTCAGATATTTTTGAACTTTTTCATAGTTCATTGCATGTTCCGTTGCATCATATGTGTGCTCCCTAGAAGGTAAACAAAAAAATAACGGTCAGTAAAAATTTGAATTTCCGAAAAATATTTCGCAAATCGAAAATAAAAACATTGTGAGAGAGAAAGAAAAACTTTTTCTAAAATTCGTATTGCAAAAAAACATCTTGCATGTTTTAAACAGTTTAACATTGAATTTTAATTGTTTCTTATCAATTTAAGTTGTTCCTGCATGTAACTTGAGACGTTAAATTGAATGAAATTGTGGAAAAGTTCTTAGAAAAAATCAATTTCGTGGTGCTGACATATTTTTTCAATACGAAAAGGAATTGGAAAATATTTTTCATTTGTGAGTCGTCATTTAGCATTTAAGTTGATGATAACAGCTTAAATTCAAATGAAGTGATAAGGACGAAGCGTACTGAATTCGAATAAATTGTGTATTATAATGTTATACATTTGAATAACGAGCTAAAGTAAAGACACAACAACTACAACATAACAAAAATGTTCACAAGATTAAAAAATCGAGTTTTGACTTCGATCGTACCAGACATTCCATCGATTGCACCATCACCTAGTTATTCAATCGGTCGACCATTACCGGATAAATTTCAATATCAACGGCCTCCATTCCTACAACTTTTAACGCCTGATGAATTGAAAGCTTCAGCTGATCATAATGTTAGACCAATTATAGTTCCAAGAGATGTCGCAATCATGCCATTTTCTTGTGGTTACGCAGAATGTGTAAATTCAGGCAAATCAGAATGGAATGAAGATCAAGCAGCATTCAGTATGCATGTATTACATCATCCATCCAAAGACTTGCCAGACTTACCATATGTGTACTTTGGAATTTTCGATGGACATGCTGGATATGGTGCAGCACTTGCGGCCTCACTCCAGTTTCATCATATACTACATGAGAAACTTGTAGACATAATTGAATTGCTGTTACCAACAAATGTTAATGAGAGTCCTCCAATGTTTCCTCTCATGTTTCACAAAACAGTATCTAAGGATGAACTTATCATTGGTGCTTTAGAAAGTTCCTTTTACGACATGGACGCTGTTCTAGCTGAAGATCGAACCAAATATAGAAATGCTGGAGGCTGTACGTCAGTCGTGACATTATTTATTTTAGGTAAAATGTATGTTGCAAATGCTGGTGATAGTAGGGCTATACTTACACAACGTCTATCAAAAGAAATGATAAAGATGCAAAATGATAAGCCCTATCCAAATGGTACTAAATGTGATTCGGATGATTATCAAGTCATCGCAACACCATTCTCATTTGATCATACACCTGATACAGAACGAGGTAGAATTCTATCACTTGGCAAAGTTCATCCAGATCTCATGGGTGGTGAATATATAGCTATGGAATATGCTAAGAAACCAATGACGAAAGATTTAGGTACACGAATTCTATACAAACAAGGAAATATGAAAGGATGGACATATAAGACGCTAACAAAAGAAGATCTCAAAATGCCGATCGTGACTGGCGAGGGAAAGAGATCGCGATTGCTTGGTACTATTGGAGTAACTCGTGGTTTTGGAGATCATGACTTGAGGGCACTCGGTAGTGGTTTATTAATAAAACCATTCCTCAGCTGTCATCCCGAAATCGTATATAGAGACTTGAGTCTTATTATTTCACTTCCTGATGACAATAATATTGATGGCGAATACGGAATTTTGGTATGTATTAAAGCATTAAATAAATTATTAAAATCAATTATTCATTGCTTATTTTGGCATTATATCTTATTGTAGATAATGGGAACTGACGGTCTATGGGATGTCCTTGAAAATGAAACTGTAGCAAGAATTACATTTGAGACTTTAAAGAAATATCCAAATGAGAAACATAGGTATACAATGGTAGCACAAGAATTGGTCGCTAAATCTCGTGGACGTGCAAATGATTCAGGCCATTGGCGATTAAGTGATCTTAAAGCACCTGCAACTGTCGATGACATTTCCGTAATTGTGATTCCTGTATATCAATATTATAAAGAATTTTGTGAATGGGAAAAGAAATTCTTTGAGGCACAACAGAGACGTGAAGCGTTACGTACTAGTAACAACAATAAGAATAGTAATAATAATGATAAACAACAAGCAATGCCTACTGCTACGGCAACAACAAATGGAAATGTATCACTTAATAATATTGTCGAAAATATCGACGATGACGAAGACGAAGATGACGAAGTTGAAGAGGCGAAAGAAGAAAATTCAGAAGTCAGTGACGAAATTGATAAAGCACTTGAAAAACTAAACTTAAATGATGGCAACAGTGAGGAACCAACAGAATCGACAGCATGAATTTCATTTCCTTTTAAGTGAATTAATTTAATTATTATAATCCCCAAGACTTTATAACAATTATGTATATTTCGTAAGTAGTTAAATCATTTCTTTATCTTAATCTACTTCCCCCTTCTCTCTCTTCCCTCACTTCCAAAAATTATTATTATCCCCCATTTAATGATATCTTCAGGGTGCGGACATGTCGAATTTAAATTCAATTTTTTAAAGGAAATTTAGTTGAATTTAACGAGCTTGTAAACAACATATTAGCTTTTTATAGCACATTATGGTCTATTTAACATGTTAGCTAAAGTTTAGATGATAAGGACAACCTTATTATATTGAAATTAAACAGATCAAAATAGATAACTTAATTTTTTCTTGCTGTCTATAAACATACATTCTAGTTTTAAGTAGCTCCAATGCATTTTGTAAAATCTTCATGGAATTCATTAGTCAAGGTTCTAAATTCCCAGAATACCTCCATAAAACCCTTGAAATTACGCACCCTGAAGCATTAAAAGTAAATAATTAAACTTAATAATTGAATTGCGCAACATCAATGGTATAGAAAAGACAAGGCATTTAAGTTAAAGCACATATTACATCAGGGGTGGACAACCTATGTGTTGCGACGCACACTAGTGTGTCGGCAAAATGTCATGAGCTGATTGCTATGCGCGTTTTCGGTTGAGGCTTACCACTAAGGTGTGCCGAGAGAAATAATAGGTTGCCCACCACTGTATTACATAAAAAAGTCCCTCCACGATAAGCATAATATTTAAATAGGTCATAATTATACTTATTATGTTGATAAACAAAAGAAACTTACTTCGAACATAACTGCAGGGCAGAATAGTAGACGGAAAACATGCTCGTGAGGAGATGTAGGATGAGTAAAATTGTTAAACCGCATGCTGCCATGACTGCGGCTTCAAATTCCTGAAAAAAATAAAATGAAAGTGATCACATTGATTAATTACATATTAATACACAAAAATGTGCGTGCAATGATCTCATTTCTTTCTTTTTTTCGTTATAGTTTTATTTCATTTTTTGAAAGATATGATAGCATAATATACATAACTATAGGTAAATGAAAGGGAAAATTTAAAAGACACGGTTATGCTTTGATGGAATTTACATAATGTTTTTTCATTTGATTTCTGTTTAAGTTATTGCATTAGTCAATAAAAAGTCTTATATGGAAATTAAATAGAGATGATTTATGTTATTTTATGGATTTTAATTTAAATTTTGATCTAAATAAGGTTTTATATGTTGGATGAGATTGTAATAAAAATTCAGAGACACACACATTTCCTTCCTAAATTGGTAAATTTGATTCATTATTGGCTATAAATGTTTCAGCAGTAACTTTAAAATCACCAAATTCGGAATTAAGTTTTCCTCAATATTACTTCATGTTTCATAATTAAAAGTCATCAATTTCATAGGAATCGAACATGAATCCTCAGACAACTGTCAGATACCTAACTGTTCAACTACAGAGGCTCTTAATCTCGTTCTTCCAGATTTGCCTATGTACGACTAGATTTCATATTGACCTAAAACAGCTTATCTATGTATATTCATGCTTAACCGTACTTAAATTCTCAAATCTACACGCAAATTTAAAGCAATTACTACTCACCATATCCTGTTGTGAGATATTATAATCTCTGACTAGTCCAATGCCTGTGAGAGCCAGGGCGAGTGTGCTGGTTGCCACTGATACCAAACTACATGCTAAGAAGCCATTCATCAATGGCTTAATATTCATTAATCCTAATGCGCCACAAACACCTGCAAAAATTCCTGCCCAAATACCTAATAGAGACACAGAGAAATTAACACATTTAAAGATTAAAAATCTTAAGCTAAAGGTTACCTGATCCAAACATCGCTAGCGATGCATTTCGTGCAATAAGTAAACCTCCAAAAGCACTCATTAAGACACTTAAAACTAATTGAATAATTCCTAATTTTGTGTGAGCTGCAACGCCCTTTCGTGACGATGTCGACAATTCTTTTTGTATTTCCTGATTCGACAGTAGATTAAGTGATGAATTCATGACACTCATAGGCTTGTCCATTGTTGTGGATTTCATATCTTTAGTATTATTTACGACTGTACTGTTTTGATCATTCATTTTGATCGTTTGAATTGTTTCATACTTTTTCTCACTCATATCATTCACAATATGTTCGCCACTGTGTACACTTGCCGCCTTTGATGGTGGTGATGGCTGCAAAACAGTCGGCACAACAGCTGGCTCAGACATTTCTTCTTTCTTCTCATTATCCATCATCATGTCTTAGCGATATTTATTTGTAGACTTTGCTATTTTGTGTTTTTGCCTATAGATGCTTTGACAAAAACATTTGAATTCGATTTGAAGAAGCTACGCAGATACTTTTTGTGGTGCTGTATGTGCTGTGAATTGAAATGAGCAACAATTGAATTAAAATACGATACAAGTCAAAAATCCGTGAAAGTTTTCATATTGGCTGAAAAAAATATTTTTATTTGCCAAATGGAACTAGAAAATCAATTAGTATTCACATTGTGTCGATGGGCCAAATAAATATTTTCATATTAGTCGACAATGGATGAATGGATGGTTTGCGGAATTTGTGGTGAAAATCGCTTAATGACAGTTTAAAATTCAACAAATTATTAATCTTTTATTAAGCATGTTGTGTGTATATGTGGATGAAAATCATAAAGCGTTGATTTTTAATTCACATATTCAGCCGGTCCGGCACTCAAATTTACTTACTCCGTAATTAATTTAATTAAGATTTTCAAAATTTTGTCCTACTTTTTTTGTTAATTTCTTTTATGAATGATGAGTTGTTACCGAAGATTTTGCACTAGATGCTTAATCAGGAACTGAAGATGTTGCTAAAATACATGATTTGCAAGGTTTCAAGCTTAATTGTTGAATGTCATAAACATTCTGATCTTTGAAAAGGTTGAGAATATGATTTAAATCTCCAAAAGCCTCTATCTGTCTACAAGCCTATCCATCGATCATTTAGGAATCAAGTTTGGTTCCTCAATCAACATTTAAATATTTTGAGCGATATGCGGCAAATTAGAATTTTTCATGTCAAAATAGACTAAAAACAGCTGGTCTAGATGCTATCAAGGCACAACCACAAACAGCAACATAGAGACGCCATAGCAACTATGTTCTACCGCTTTTGCATACCTTAATAGATCATAATTAGTCACACAATTATTCAAATATCATATCAAATTTTTATAATTATCCAAAACAACTCCAACCTGACCCCCAAAGCAGCTCAGTCAATTAAAAAATTACTCAAAACGCATTTTAAGAACGCAGTTATTACAGTTTGCAGTCATTACACTCAGCATAGAAAATCTAATTGGACATTTTATTGAAATTAGTTTATAAAAAAAAAAAAAATATGGAATGTGTTGAAAGAAGTCTTATTGTCTTGCATGGTAAACGAATTGTATGAGCATAATAATTGCGGACACCATGTACAAATTAGCAGTGCATAAATTTGGCAATTCATTCAGTTATTTTTTGACTTCTTTTTGAATTGTTTGAAAAATAAAAATTTCAATTTAATGTGACATGAAATATTGAAAGAAAGGTCTTGTTGGTGATTTGTTAGAGGCACAATGTATGTGTGACTGAACAACAATTTGAACTGTTTTGTCTGCAAAACAATCGAAAAAAATGTTTAATTTGATTTTTTTTTTGAGAAAATAAGTCAAAATTTTAATTAATTTTGAAATTGATTGAGAGATTGCTGCTATAGATTGTTTGTGTTACTTAACAGTTCATTAATGTCAAGCGAGATATCCGAATCTGTAAACTAAATGTTATGAAACTTCAAAGTTTAAACAAAAAGTTTGAATTTTACTATGAAATTACAATTTTTTATCAATTTTTTAACATGTTCAGCCTCAAAAAGTCATCCGTATCCGCACCTTTATAAGTATTGGATTTCTTTACCAAACATTTATTAACTTAATCAATGGAATGTTTACAAAATGTTGCAGAAAAGATATCGAAAAGATGAAAGAGAAAATTGAGCATATTAATATGGCATTGGCGTAAAAGTTACAAATTAATAAAAATATCCACATAAAAATACCTCTACGATTTTGTAGCATATAGCATAAAAAAACCTAAAGTGATCAACGAGAAAGAAAGACAAAAACAAGCAAAAAATGTGGAAAATTTCACTTTTTATGAATGGAATATGTGGAAGAGACTTTAGTTTAAACAATGGAACGAGCACGAGTAACATATGAAGAAATGTTATATGAATTCTCTTAATTTATTTATTTTATTTATATTCCACTTTATGTGTGCTTTTTTTCGGGTATTTTGCGCGCAGTTACTTAAACTAATTTTACTTCTATTTAATTTACATTTCAAATAGATGAAAAAGTAAGTCATTATTTTCATTTCATGTGGGGATGGAATTTGAGAAGAATGTTGAATGCGGGTCATTCAGTCATGAGTAGGCTTAACCTCACTTTATGGCGGGAACTTGTAAATACAGTCAATTTAAATTAGTGGATATACGTTTTGGCAATTAATTGAATGTTAACTGTATATTGTCTCTATTAAATCATGTGTCAAACTCTAAAATAGATGCACCTGACTTGGGAACAACCTTGTCTTGCAGATAAAGACTGCCACATCCCTGATACCCAATTCTCCAATGAACAAAACACAATTTCTGTCTTACAGTCAAAAGTCTCATTTTCCGGTACACATCACAACTGAACTAACCCCAAAAGCTATCTCCAATCACACATAAAGCTGCATAAAACCTCAAACATTATCAAAAATCACAAATCCATGTTCAAAAGAATTCAAGACATCAACAAAATAGATATCAATTTCCTCCAACTGCATATATAGACATGCAATTTCGAATAAAAATTTTCTATGCTCATAAATAGAAAACATGTGTTTAATAATGAATTTATTGGCTGTTGTGGTCTTTGAAAATTATTATTTATGTTATCGATATCGGGTAATGGTGTTGATGTAATTACTTAACATTCCATAATGCGATTGCAGTTTCTTTCGGATGTAGGTGATAATTAGTGGGAAATTTTTAGCGGAAGGAAATTTTTTTGACACATTTTTATTTTGAATCAGTATATCCAATATGATTAATAATAGCTATTTGCTGGTCGATGCCGATACGGGACTTATGAACTCTTTTTTCTCATGTGACTAAACCAATTAGTAACTTGAGATGCTAAACATATGTCGCGTATTTGTTTAGGTGTTACTAGGTGTTGTAGGACTTAGAGTACAGTATAAAGTATGTCTTGTAATTTCTGAGAGTCATGACTAATACAGTAATTTGTCACGAATTGAAGCAAATTTGATCTCACTTCTGTATGAACTTTGAACAATTAAGGTCAAAACTGAGGCATAGTCAAGAGTTTGTTTGGAAACCTGGCTGATTTCATATAGTACTTGCTCAAAACTAGCTGCCTGGCTACTAAGGTCATCCCAAATCAAGTCATCTACTAAACAGAAGCTCAAAAATTACCAAACACTTCCAGTTACCACAAGACAATATTACAACAACATAGTCTATACCACACCATTAATCCAACCTTAGTCTGTCTTAACCAGTGCCTCACAACAATTACAGTCAACCATAATAATTAAAAATAGAATATTTCAAGCAAAAATTTAATAAACAATGACTTTCTAAACTATAAACACAAACAATATGAAATTGCAACAGGTTTGCTTGACAAGATTTTTGTCATACATGGCTGAGGGATAGGAAAAATGTTTAAGGTTGTCTGATTCGATTTCAAGTTGTGCTCAACAATGTGTGCATTTAGTGAAATTTTTTAATAATAATTTTGTAATTAAAAAGTTGTGGATTGAATAATTTATTTCGGTTGCAAGCCCTTGAATTCATAACGAACTTTGAATGTTAATTTCATTTACTGTTCATTTGATTTCTTCATTATTTATTCTGCATTTTTTTGTCACTGCATTTCCTAGAAAGTAACGCTTTTCATCGAGTTATTTTGCTTTCGTTTGCTGCATACATTTTAACTGATTAGTGGAATTGAAGTTGGTGGTAATGAATATTATTATTTTTTTGATAGTCAATTGGCTGGCAGTAAGTGCCAAATGGAAATTTGAATGAGGATCCGGGTGATTGCATTATAAATTCTGAATGCATGGATTTAGGGGAGTGAGGAGGCACTAAAGGATGCAATTTTGAAGTTTTAAAGAATCTATCTGTATGGGGAACTGCCAAGAATAGTAAGGGAACTCGATCATAACTTGACTAAGTCACTGGATCATATATTGTAAGATACTGTAAGATATATTCTTAAAAACAGTCATAATCACATGAGAACACGCAATTCAAACCATAATAACTCCAAATGACATATCAACCCATTTCCCTCAAGAATTTTTATATCATTAAGATCATCTCAATAAATCCCAGACTGAAATACGAAGAATAAATCAAAATATCCAAGAAGAAACTCACGAGATAATCATCAAGTCTTGATGATGGTACATAAAATTAGCTTCACTTTCCGACAACACAGTTTAATCCAATTAATTCTTCACAAACATCACACTCACGGCTATTCAGAGCCTACAAGTGATTTTCTTGCCACATACAATGCACAAAGCATTACTTAAAGATCATTTTGACGTGATTTGCGCAATTCTTTTTACTTAAATTATTTTATGTGCTTTATTTATTATTTTAATGTTTCTCTCCATCTCACTTATGCTGCCTTGTGGTGAAAAATAAAGTTCTTTCATTATTTACAAATATAATACGAACTTAATTGATCCTACCTGTTGAACTTTCATAATCATTTTAATAATTTAATAACGATCTATTTGATATGAATTACCAATTATTTCAATTACGAACAAATAATAATAATATTTATGAAATTTAAATTGAATTGCATCATAATTTTCAATTTCATTTTTCCTTAGTTTTGAGTTCCGATAATCAACCACGCGAGACTTTTTAATATTTATTAAATAATTTTACTATCTATGTATCATTAATTATAAATTATTTAGGCATTAAACACGTTTGAAGTAAAATGAAAATGAAAATTTTATGAGGTCACTGAGATTGGTGATTAAATGCGCATTTTTGGTGGGTGAATTTTGTGGATTAACGGTTTAAAAGTATTTGAATTTTATAGCAAAATTATAGGTAGTTTTTGAATTGTCAAAAATGTTGGATTTCTGGAAAATTTTCAAAATTTCGAAGTCGATTTGCGAAAAACGGTTAAAATTAATTCAAATTTTATGGCATCTTTTTTTAAAATTATAGAAAAATTTTAAAATTTTTAAATCCGTTAAAAATTTAAAAAAGTTCAAAAAGGTTTTACCTTCAAAATTTGATAATATACGTAGCTAATGGCATGCCTGATAGCATGTCTAATCCACGAGACAAAAAGCCCACAAATTTGTTTAACAAAAAATGCGTGAAAATGTTAAGTGAAAATTAATCAATAATTAATTAATAATAGTTATTATAAGCTTGCACTCTATATAAGCTCATGGCTGTTTATACTTTATATGATTTTATTTATGTTATTTAATCTTTTTGTACTTTACACATATATTTATGCTTACATATCTGAAAGTTTATTCCACTTTTATTTCCAGACAACTTTATTAAATTGTATTGTAATTATATTATCATTTCTTTATTATTGTACGTTAGCTGTGAACAATAAAAAAAGTATAATAGAAACAATATGAAGATGATAATTATTTTTCAAATGCTCGTATCCAATAATTATGTTGATATGAAGATTTTCTTTCAGCTGGTAAATAAACAATGTTTTTGAAAAAAATTTATCAGATTGTAAAGCTCAACAACATATTGACAGCTTAATAATCCATAACAACCATCGATTGAGAAAGTGATTTGCTGAATATCTAGTTTAATGAAATTTGATTTGAATTTTCAACTTTTTTGATTGAATTGAAATGTGCTGGATGTAGAAAATTTTCAATTTTCTAATAGCATATGCTGGCGTATGCTATATGATCAATATGAAGAAGCTTTTATGTCAATGATATACTACAATTAAATGTCATTGAAGGCTTTTTGGGAGTCATTTCTTAACGGATGTTAATTGAATACACACCCTAGGCAAGCTTTGATTGCTCCTCGCCTAAACAATGTAAGCAACTTGTCATCTTATATTTTTTGGGTGTAATTACAGATTTTAGCTATAGTCCCACATGTATAGGAATTAAGTACAAATTTGTATTCTTTGAGTGATCATCTGCCTTCATAAATGCAATGTTTTCAATTGTTTGATCGTCTTCAATGCCTACATTGTTTTTGTTTCGCAAATTTGCAATTTTTGTTGCCACAGAATCATGCAATTTTGATATTAGGAGACTTTAATTTCATATTTGACTGACTTTACATTGCAAAAATTGTCTTAATTTTAAGAGATCCAGAAGATCGAAATTACAAGTTGCAGTAACAAAAACAACATATTGGAGAATTAAGGTTCAAATAAATTTGGCATTCTAATCCCTCTTCTTTGGCTGTTTTACTGATCCGACTTATAAAAATCTCTTCAACCTCCTTCAAACTAATTCTTCACGATATTGATTTGAATGTCTTAACAAGCTTCTTTAAATATTCATTGTCAAATACTTCTCTCCTACGATAATAATACGCCCTACGATTTAAAGTGGCACACTAAGAGATCATCAACATGATCATCACATGATACGGCGCAATTTATTAATGTGTACTTAAAGGTTAACATCAGTTAGCATTGAAAATTGAATTTGGATATTTTATATTCTTTTGTGGTCTTTTTTGAGGATTTAGCTGTGGATTATTTTTTATTATATTGACTTAAGCATTGGTAAGACACAATCTACCCGAGCGACACAAATATAATGATATGGAATCTATTTTTATTAAATTTAATTCAAATTTATTATTATCTGTAAGCTTTTAAGTTGGTTTATTATTCCTGAGCGGCATATAATGATCATGGCAGTCATATGACAGTCAACTGGCATATTATAAGTATGTAACAAGTTGACAGTGTCTTCAAAGTGATCTTAGAAAAGTAAAAAATTGATAGCTTACAATTTTGAATTAAACTACAAAGCCTGCTTAATATGGTTCATTTCTTAGATTTTCAGAAACTCCGTGTGACTTCAAAATAGCTTACAAAGTATTGTGTTCCCCGGGCTAAGATCTATAAGACTTCTTATCCTTTAAATGACACTTAGCCTGATTCAGTAGAGATCAAGATTTTTGTTGTTTTGGATAGTTTTGTTCAACTAACCTACTCTGCATATTTGTAAACATCCACAAAACCAGTCAAAGTACACAATAACAAACGAATTTTTTGTGTGATGACATTTCTCACAACACAAAGTTGAATAAAAAGAAATTCGGCATTCTTTCAATATCTGATCATAAAATCTGACTATAAAATCAACAGACATTACATAACAGCCATTAAGCTTAAAATGCCGACAGCAGAATTTAATCATGAAGAAACTTATCTGTAACTAATGAATCGAATGAAATTTTTGTCTTGTGAAACGAATGAATTTCCTGAATTTCCACTGCTGTGTCTTTCTGGATAACATTTTATTATGTCTTTTGTGACATTGTTCAGCACTTGAACAACAAAAAAATAAAATCCGATGATTATTCAATAAATAATAACAATGACGATTTAATTATTGATTCGGAATTCCGATGAAATAAAATAACACGATTTTTTTTTCCTCAATTTTTCTATGGTTACTTGATGCTTGAATTGAGTTTTGAAATCACACACGTTTTACACACAATAAACAGAAAAAGGTATAGGGAGATGTTCATCAATGACGTCTAATGTTAAAGGGATCTTCTAGAGTCTGGTGATGGGCAACCTTTTGGTGGTAAACCTCGATCAAAACCACACACGGTTCATGGCATTTCCAAAAATTTTGGCGGGACACTTATGTCACACTAATGTGTCGCGACACACAGGTTGTCCACAACAGTTCTAGAATCTTTGTATAACCATATAAGCTTTTTAGACACCAAAGACATTTACAGATCAATCCATACCAAACATCATTTACGAACGATCCCCAAATAAAAATAGAAGAACTGACTGAAGAATCAAACAATAAATTGCAGATAATTATCATTATGATGATGTCTGGGTGATCAGTGAAAAATCTTGTATTTATATCAGCAACTAGTCGTCAATTTTTCATCGAAAGTTCGCGGTGGAACGAATAAAACTTTCTTTTGCACATGAATAGTTTTTGGCCACTTTGCAATTATTTCAACTAATTGATTTTCTGAAAAACTTTCATTGACTCTTTTTTTTACTTAATTTAATTTTCTTACAAATTCACTCAATTTTTTATAACTCAGTATGTCATTAATTTTATCCAATAAGTTGTACACAAAATAATGTTCACATTAAGATATTCACGAAAATATAAAATATTAAAAGCTTTTAGCACTGCTTTCTCAATCATCCAACACGACTTAACAAGCGCTTGCGATCGACTGAAAACAAAAAAATTCCTCACGATGTGCGGAGCGACATAAACACTCTACCAATTTACTTTTTTGCAGCAAAGAGAAACAAAAATAGACAAAAACAGAGGAAACTGTGTTGAGAAGGTTTATGGATGTGGATTGAGCGCTTTTTTGGTGGGTGATCTTCAATTGGTTTGAATTGAGGATATGTGGTTCTGTAATCGAATGTTCAAACTGTGTTCTGCAACACATTAGCGTGCCATACAACAAGCTCAAGTGTGTTGCGACACACTGGTGTGCCATACAACAAGCTCAAGTGTGCCGCGACACACTGGTGTGCCATACAACAAGCTCAAGTGTGTTGCGACACACTGGTGTGCCATACAACAAGCTCAAGTGTGTCGCGACACACTAGCGTACCATACAACAAGCTCAAGTAAGACACAACGTACTCAAAGTAAACCAAACTGACCACCACACAGCACCTAACAACCATAAATCAGCTATCACGTTGAAGCTAGGAGTAGAAAAATTGCATGAACGCGTTAAACTCGCTCTAAAGGTATTGAACACAGCAATCTTATACCTATCTAACTCTCTCACGTAAACATACATACACATGAGCTAAAATAATGAGATTTAAAGCATAAAAAAGCATAACCAGAGTATGCGGTAATTTATCTGCACATCATCAGCTGCTTGTTTTTTGTATGTTGTTTCTAACTTATTTGATGTGAATAAAAAAAATATTTCAGAAATTAATCTTTAAACGGAACAAATTTGTAAGACATGCTGATCACATTCCAGCATCAAACTCACGTGTAATTATGCATAAGTGATGGGGAGCATTCACGAAAAAATGTATATAAATAATTGTTTTTAAATTTACCTTTTAAAATAGTAATTAATTCAAAGCTTTTCAATGACACAAGCATTTTTATATGGATTTATGTGTGTAACATACCTCCATTCGCAGATCATACGACAACGCAAAAGATGAAAATATTTGGCGCAAATGTAAACGATCGAGTGCTGTTGTTTTTCATGATCGATCGACTACTACACAATGAAATCGGCATTCCATGAATATCTAATTCTTCTATTTTTGGATTCAATTTTGTAAAGCAATATGTGCTTTTTATGGACGCTTTGGGGGGTCGGGTGGAATGTTGATGGAGTCGTGATTTGAAATAGACATAAGAATTTTGCTCAATTAATTACATATCTTGTTGCTATTTAACGAGCTTTTGAACTTTTAAACTAAATCTTCGTTAAAATTTTTGAATTTTAAATGACCGTTAAATTTTGAATTTCAAAAAACCGTTGGAATTTTCATTTAAATAATAGAATTGCTACTTACTAAATACACACAGTTCATTAATTCTTGAGTAAATATTTAACTGAATGCATTAATTCTAAAATTGGAAGTTCATGTTGGCGAATTTGATGTGCAATACTGCAAAATGCACAATATGATTATTATGACTGATTTTATCGTTACGAAGCAACTTAAAGTATATAATACATTATGGATCATTAATCACATAAACCATAAATTCATAATCTATGTTCGTACATGATTGATGTAATAATTTTTCTTTGCATCATCATTAAAACATATCGCATCTCGTTCATGTATTTATACTGCATAATAGCATTTCAAGCAATGATAAGGAACGGAATAAAAAATAAATGAAACGAATGGATATGGACAGAAGCTTATAAAGTAGATATAGAGAAAAGGTCAATAAAACATGAATATATAAAAACAAGTTTTTCTTTCTTTCTTCCATCTTATTTCCATGAAAATGCTATATGCAGCATAACAACATTGGTGCTCGTATCTTCCTCCACGTTATGCCATTTTATTGCATATTTATTCAATGATTTACCTCATTGAATGTCCAAAACCAGATGAAGGAACAGACATAAAAACAACAAAAAAAGTCTTGTAATCGTCATTTTTCATGTCTTTATATCGATACCTTTATTCAGAGTACACGAGTGAGATCGACAAAAAAATAAAAAAATAAGACAGGCATAAATATGCGCCAGAGAAAGTGTTTTGGCGGAGAGCATTTAGACCTACAATATATTTTTGTTTTCATCGTCCATGTGTATGTGTAAGCAAGTAAGCATATGTTTCTCATTGTCACTTGTAGAAAATACAAAAATTTATCTTAAACAACAAGGTAGTTTCACTTTTGCGTTTTTGGCAGGCATGAGCTTTTTTTCTGGAGAGTGAGATTCTTTGACAGAAGAAATTTTCGAAGAATTTGCCTTAAGTAAAAGTTAGAAGCTTACGTAAAATTAAGAAACGTACGTAAAATTGTGAAACGTACGTAAAATTGAATTACGTAAGACGTACGTATTTTTCAACATAAGAAAAAACGTACGTAAAATTGACTTACGTAAATTTGAGAAACGTACGTAGAATTGACTTACGTAAAGGAGAAAACGTACGTAAAACAGAAAACGTACGTAATGTCTTACATTAAAAAAACGTACGTAAAGTTGGCCTACGTAAAAGAGAAAAAGTACGTAAGATTGATTTACGTAAAGGAGAAAAAGTACGTAAAACTGACTTACGTAAAAGAGAAAACGTGCGTAAAACTCAACATCCTCAAAGCCAACCTCCATAAATTCCAATCAGAGTCGTTTAGCCTGGAATCTTCGAAAGTGAAATGATTTTATATTTCGTCGTGTGATCGCATGAATGTTTCAGCTACTTCATCATCATCATCATCATACATTTCTCTTTCATTTGGGGTCTGAAGCCATCGATTCGAATATTAACATACTTAATGTTATTATTATGATCTATAGATCCACACATACCGGTACAATCATAAGCAAATGTAAGTAGCTTTTCATATTTTTCTTTCATAATTGATACTCAACAATTTACTTCCTGCTTTATTTGATGCTTATGGGGCTGTTATTAGGTCAATTATCGATACAATTTAAGTTTGAATTATTGGCATTATTTCATCGATATACTCTAATTATTGTTAGGTATTAGGCAATTATGGCGTGTGAAAAAGATGTACATTTGATTTCATGAGACGATGATGTAATGACGACATAAGTATAGTACCCATATTTACATCCTTATGGATTGGTTTCCGTAAGTTATGTTTCCCGCTCAAATAATGCCGCATGCTTGTACACGCGTATACACTTTGTATGGTATATTTGTTATGTGACGTTGATATGGCTGACTTATTTTTTATTTCGGGTATATTCCCATGACAACATTTACACTTGTTATTTTGTAAACAAAATAGAAGAAATTTTGAATGGAAATAGACATAGAAAGGTTACATAAACGCTGGATTGTTGTAAATATGAAATTATGGACTTTTAAAGGTAGAGAAATGGAATCGAATTTAGTTATTATGTCGTTTTGTAATGGATCATGAGATTATCTGATGTTTTATGTTGAGGATTTATATTCTGGAAGTGATTTTGTGTCTTGTTTATTGGTTGAACTTTATAAGCTCATTCCTTACTTGCTTACAACATAATAGCAATAAATCTTAAATTAATAACCCCAAACTGAGCATTACTTACATGCACAGTTCCGGAAATATAACATTGTCTTCGATTTATTTATGAGGCACAAGACAATTGTGTTAAGTAAAGCTGTTTTGAACAATGAAATGACAAACGGCAACTGTGATGATTGAGTAGCTTCTATTGTCTTCGATGCACATCTTCAATAATTATGTAAGTGTATAGCTTGAGTTTTAAGTTGATTCCAGTCGATTTTAGAATATTGGAATGGGAATTCTTTGATTCAAGTCCAAATTAGCATGCTTTATAATCTGGATGTCTCGCCTTTCCTTGCTGTCGTACACAATCTATCAACAAACCCTTACATCATCGTGGTATGTCCAAAAATAGTCAAATCATTAGTCTTTTCATTTGGTATCATAATTAATGACTTCTTCACAATAGCTGTTGATACAAGCTCATTGTCTATCTCTCATGTCAATATGCCACCATCCATTTATCAAATATGAAGACTTATTGCAGACATAGATGCTTTTGTTAGCAGATCTACCTTTAAAAATTCTGGTTCAATGGTATTTGACCTGACATTGAACAGGTGCTGTATTTATTTCTCGTACTTAGCTGTCAATTTGCAGCCTTGGATCATAAGTGACTATTGAAATATGACTAAAGATCATGGATGTAATTACTTGATTTTATGTTATTTGGCTGTCATGGATTAATGTTATGTATTGGCTTATGTTCATAATGAAGTGGTCTAAGCTCATAATGGAGGCATAATTCTGTATTTAGTTAAGCATGAATGTATAATTTATACTTAACTGCTTTGTAGTAATGTAATAATATTAAGTGCTTATGCAAATCATTCGCTAATTGGATGATTTATAGGAAATGGCTACTTTTGGATCAATTTTTCATTACTGGATGTTATTTCTTATAAAGTAGCCGAAGCTTGTCAAAAAAATGACATGAAAATTTCTGATTCCGAGACTTTTTCCATCGTAGATATTCCAATATCTCGTGGCGTCAATCTCCGGATATATTTCATCTAACTTTCCAACAAAATATTTTTGAGAAGAATTTATCTTTTTTTGTAAAAATTATATATCTCATTTGTTAAGCAACAATATTCATTCAGATTTCTCAGGTCATTATCTTCAACATTTTTGTCATCTTATCGTCTTTTCTTGATGTAAAATTACAGCTGTTCATTGAAGAAATTTCCAAATTTTGCATGGATCAGTGTCATTTCTTTTGATTATCATTTTCGACCTGTCAAGTAATTTATCCATCAACTTTATTAAGCTACTAGCGTGTAATGACATTCTCTTATTCCCATACTGTTTGACTCATTAGCTGTCAGTGACTTCTGAAGAATGATATATGATGTTTTAAAACATTCACGCAGTTAACATTGCTTTGATCTCGCTGGATCTTACAACATCTATTGTATGTATGATGGTAAGCGTAATTATGTTTGCATGGCTTTCTGTCAATAGCTCTTTTTAGCAGCATCATTAATTTTTCAAAAATATGAGTGAATTTTTTTGGAGGTATCGTGTCTATAGCTAATTGATTGTGTCAGGTTAACTTTCTACACTTTAAAAGACATCAAAGCAATCCTTGAAAAGCTCAAGGATTTAAATTTACAACATTTTAAGTGCTCATTTATAACTCATAGATTATGAGATGATCACATTACTTGACGTTTTTTAGTGTCTGGTAGGTCAATGCTTGATGCAGACAATAATCTTTCTCCGTGACTAATTTGTCTTCGGTTCATCTTTAAATTACGCAGATTTGTTGAGTATTTTGTACACCATATGCGGCAGAATGGACTAAATCTTTATGTACTGAGATGTTGTCTCTTAGAACTTGCTGTTTTTGATAAAAACAGGAAATATTTTTAACGGTCAATGACATTTCAAAAATCTGTTCAGTAATCGTAGAGTTCATTTCATTTACACACACTTACACAAATTTTACAAACAAACACACTTAAAATTGACCACGAAAGAAGTTGAATTATTTTAATTAATTGATTTCTGTGGATTAACATACAAAAATGGGTAAACTAAACGTTACCGTATTACGGTATCTATCCAAGGAAGATTTTCGTGTGTTGACAGCTGTAAGTATAGTCTATTTTTTGCTAAAAATGAAAATTTGTGAAAATCACATGGACTCAAAATGTAAATAAAAATTTTTCCAGATCGAAATGTTATCCAAAAACCACGAATTATGTCCTGGATCGATGGTTGCTGTTGTTGCTAACTTGAAATCAGGAGGTGTACACAAATTGCTGAAGGAATTGTGCAAACAGAAGTTGGTGTCTTATGAGAGAGGCGCAAAATGTAAGCAAACTTGTTACTTCCGCTGTATCTCAAATATTAATGTAATTAAATAATTTCAGATGATGGATTCCGTTTAACAAACATGGGATATGATTATTTAGCGTTGAAAACTCTAACATTAAGAGGATCAATTGCTTCATTCGGTACACAAATTGGTGTAGGAAAGGAATCAAATATTTATACAGTTTCTGATGATGAAGGCAGTCAATTGTGCTTAAAATTGCATCGTCTTGGTCGAGTATGTTTCAGAAATGTCAGAAATAAGCGTGATTATCATGGAAAGAGGAAGAAGATCTCATGGCTGTATCTTTCAAGAATTTCAGCAACACGAGAATTTGCATACATGAAAGCTTTGTATGATCGAGGATTTCCAGTACCAAGACCAGTTGATTTCAATAGACATTGCGTGATTATGGAACTTATCAATGGATATCCTTTAACACAAATTCATGAAGTTATTGACCTTGAGCAATTGTACGACGATCTTATGAACTTGATTGTCAGATTAGGAAATTGTGGTGTAATTCATGGAGATTTTAATGAATTCAATATTATGGTCACAGACGATGCAAAGCCAATTCTCATTGATTTCCCACAAATGGTCTCAACATCACACGAAAGTGCTAAAATGTTCTTTGATCGTGACGTGAAAGGCGTAAGAGATTTATTTAAAAAGAAATTTGGGTATGAAAGTGAAGACTATCCAAAATTCGAAGATCTTGAACGTGATGATAATTTGGACATAGAAGTGGCATGCAGTGGATTTACAAAAGAAATGGAAGAAGATTTAATGCACGAATATCATGCAGAAGAGTTAGAAAATAGTGAAGATGAATCAGAAAGTGATGAGGATGAGGAATTCAATGAAAACGAGGAAGCATTAAATGAGTACAGAAAGGAGGTTGAGCAAGAGATCAAATACTCAGAAGAGACGGTCAAAAAGAAGCCAGACAGTAAAAATAGTGGAATAATGAAATATATGGAATCAATGTCAAAATGCCAAGAATTTGACAAGGCTTTTGAGGATGAGGAAGAGTTTAAGGATGCTCTATCAGATTTAAAAATCACTGAACAGCCCAAAATAACTGAACAGCCTAAAACATCAGAAATAAAACCAATCGTTAAAAATATTCCAGAAGAAGACACAAAATCCGAATCAGGAGAATCAATGAGTTCCAATGATCTTGAAGTTCCAGAACTTGATGATGAATTTAAAGATTTAGATCCAAATTCACGAGCATACAGAATGAAAATGGTCCGAAAAGTTCTTTCAGATGCTCGAAGTCAACGAAGTTATTCAACAACAGCATCAACAATAGCACCATCAGTAATAACAGATAAAGTTAAGAGGGCAATGACAGCACAAGAAAAGAGAGAATCAACAAGAAGGATAGTTCCAAAAGGACAGGCTAGTGCTGTAAGACGAATGAGAATCGAAAATAGAGATGTTGTTAAGGATTTATCTGGATGGATATAATTTGCTGCCGGGTAGCAGGATATAGAAATATGTGGAAACCTATTTTATTTAAAAATTTAATACAGAATTGTTTTTCATGAAGAACTAATCAAGTTATGGAATGTTGTTGATTGATTCTGTGCTTTTTCAGCAACATTTTCAAAAAGCTTCGTTGTAACTGTCAAAAATAATTTGAATTGATTTGAATTTTTTTGACTCGTTAATTTATTTTTGAACAAATTTGAATCTTTTTGAGCCGTTAAAAGATTTTAAATTTTTGAATCTTGAAATTTTAATTTAAATTGAATTATAAAGTAGTTAAGCAGGTAAATAACACAAATTATGTAAACAAATCTCTGCCTTGAGCTGTCAGTTTTGTTGATACTTGCAGTAGTTCCTATAAATTGCATACCGTGCATAGATATTTTAAAAACTTTTTCCTACCCCTTAGCGAACAATAAAATAAAAAATAGTGAAGAGCTTTGAATGATTAAAAATCATTTTTTATAATTATATCATAGTATTTGTCATCTATATTTCAATAAAATATAATATTATTATATTTAAACATATCTGCAATGAAAATAACATGAATTAGTGATTGAAGGATGAGGATAAAGTGCTCAAAAGTGTAAATTAAAGTTTCTCAAAAATAAATTTGTTGTTGTATGCATTAAGCAGGCTCTTTATAGTAAAAAAAGAAGCAGATAGTAAAAGAAAAAGAAAAAAATACATACAAAAAAAAGAAAAGAAAAAAAAATCTGAATAAGAAGAAGGAAGGAAATTAAATGATAATGCTGCGATCAACAATATGTCTAATTTTATTTTTGTTTATATCTGGTAATTTTTGTTATTTTTTACTAAATCTATCGTTTAAATTAATTAATAAAATTTATATTTTAAGATGTATTGACATTACCAAGCGGCACATTTAGCGATCACGATCATGAGGAACAAGAAGAGGATCAACATCATCCAGAATTGACAATCATATGCAAATATTACAAGAAAAAAGACTGCGAAGATAAAGGAGAATGCACTCAGACGACAAAGTCATGTCCAGCATCACATGGTAAAAGGCAAGGATGCTTTACGTTATGGCATCATGGAAATAATACCGACAATCCAGAAGTGCAAATGATGGATTGTTTTATCTCACAAGAATGCAATCAGCATAAATGCATTGACAATGAGTTTAACAGAACAAGCAATAATTTTTGTTGTTGTAATGAAGACATGTGCAATAGTCAATTTGAATGGATTCCCGTCTATAAAGAACCATCAACAACACCAGCAGATGAAAATGAGGATGAACTAGAATCAAATGACAAGTCAAAATATATCTTGGCAACAGTTCTGTTATTTTCACTTCTTGGATTTTGTTTTGTCTTTAAATATTTGTACAATCGTAAGAATGGAATATTCAATGAAATTCCCACAATGGAACCAGAACTTTCAATTTCATCACAATGTTTAGCAATTAGGCCAATTGAATTACAGGAAATTAAGGCACACGGTCGATTTGGTATTGTATGGAAGGGTAAAATGAAGAATGATGATGTAGCTGTTAAAGTCTTCCCAACACAAGATAAAAATTCATGGATAACTGAACAGGAAATTTATAAACTTCCACGAATGAATCATCCAAATATTTTGCATTTTATTGGAGCTGAAAAACACATATTCCAAGATGGAAAAACAGAATTTTGGTTAATTACTGAATATCATACGTACGGATCATTATGTGATTATTTAAAGTCACACACTGTTACATGGCAAGAACTTTGTAAAATCGCTGAATCTATGTCACGTGGTTTGATGCATTTGCATGAAGAAATTCCCGGAAATCGTACAGAAGAACTAAAGCCGGCTATTGCCCATCGTGATTTTAAGAGCAAGAATGTTCTACTTAAATCTGACTTAACTGCCTGCATTGCAGATTTCGGTCTTGCACTTGTCTTTAATTCTCCTTGTGGGGATGTTCATGGACAAGTTGGTACTCGTCGTTATATGGCACCAGAAATTTTAGGTGAGACATTTACCTTTTTGTGGATGTTATTGTGTGGAAATTGGATTATCAGGTTTCACATTTCTGTAATTACATCCTACACCTGTTTGAACAGTGCTACGGAAAGTGTTGTTTGTTTGTTGATACGTGATTTTTTGCACTGCAGAATTAATTGCAGTGGAAAAGCTCAAGTTTGCATAATTGTTGACTTTTAGAAACATTTGAATGGTTCTAATCAATTTTGGAACATTTGTACGGTTTTTGTAAAAATTACATTTGAATGGTTCTAAAATTTAAAATCCGATCAACCGACAAATTTTCACTGCAATCTTGAACGTCTGACTGTTCACTTACTCAGTCCAGACAGTGTGCATTCATTGATGAAATTAAATTAACCCAAGAAAATTTTCTTTCATTTTTTATAGAAGGAGCAATAAACTTCAATCGCGACTCGTTCCTCAGAATTGACGTTTATGCTTGTGGCTTAGTATTATGGGAATTGGTGTCACGTTGTACAGCTCATGGTGGACCTGTTGCAGAGTATCAATTGCCTTTCGAAAATGAACTTGGACCACATCCAACTTTAGAAGAAATGCAGGAAAATATTGCCGCCAAGAAAATACGTCCAAGAATTTATGATGAATGGAGGAATCATAATGTAAGTTCCAAAAAAGACATAATAATTGAAATTGTGATGTTTACTATTGATTTTTTTTATATTGCAGGGTATGAGCGCGATAATTGATACAATTGAAGAATGTTGGGATCATGATGCAGAAGCCAGATTATCATCATCATGTATTATGGAGAGGATATCACAGCATTCACGATATCAACAAATGACGATCGATCAAACGACAAACTTTATAAGTCGAAATAATGCGAATGATCAGTGATATTAAGTGAAATTTATGCAATATCACTGCACTGACTGAATTAAAGTTCAATATTCATCGTTTATGTAAGAGAAGAGAAAAGAAAAACAATGATAATAATAAGAAAAAAACAAAAAAATATTAATGATAATACAAAAAGTTGGAACTTATTTTGTCCTTCATTTTTGACACTAATGAAGATATTTTATGATGAATATGTGGAAATTTAACATCAACATTAAATGATTATTTGAGAACTCACAAGTGAGAATGACCGTACAAATTGTGAAAGAAAATTCTGGTACTCATTTGTTTTATAATGAACTATTTGCATTCATTGATAGCAGCATTAATTATACATAACAAAAAACACATACACATAATTTTATTGACCCCAAAATCCTTTATAATTTTTATTATTCGAGTATCCAAATGGTAAGATGAAGGCAAACAGTAATTTTATTTTAGTTTCCTAAGTACAATCAGAAAATATTTTCGTGCATTAAGTTACTTTTCTGAGTGGAATATTGCTGCAGAGTGAGAATTTGTTGATCTGTGAGCTTAAAAGCTCCTTGAAGTTCAAAAAATTACGAAAAAACTCGTTGAAGTTCAAAAAATTTGAAATTAGGTTGCAAAAGTTCAAAAACTTGAGAAAAAGCTCGTCAAAATTCAAAAACTTGAGAAAAGCTCACTGAAGCTCAAAAATTTTTGAAATAAATCCGTTAAAAATTCAAAATTTGATTTATTTCAAAAACTAAGATTTTTTAGACTAAGAAAATACAATTTTGCAGCAATATATCGCTCAGGTTTTATGCTTTACTTCCATAAACGGACTTAAGGCAGATTAGATTATAAGTTGGTCGAAATAATTAATCATTTACTGATAATTAACAATCAAAATTAGGTTTATTAAATAATTTATCAATTAAGTTGCATGGAAGGTAATTTAAAACAAAACAAGATTAACATAAAATTTCGAATTTTCATTCAATGCCTCCTTTAATAGATCCAAAGCAAAACAAATATTCCGATTCCTTATTTTTCATTTTCAAAATAAGAATGGAAGTGGTTAGAAAAAGTTAGAAAAACCATAAAAAACCCAGTTAAAGAAAAGAGTTTTAATAATAATAATAAAATATATTTTGATAGAAATCTTGTACACAAGCATGAAGAAGAGAATCTTTCCAAAAACAAACAACATAATAGTATGTATGTGTGCCAAATTTTTTCAAATGGACTTAGATGTTTTCATAATTTTTTCGGTATTAGAAACTTATTTTTCTTTATTTCATATCATTAATTTAAAACAAAAAAATATATTGATAACATTTTAAAAATGCAATGTAGAGAGAATTTATTGGAAATTGTGAGATATACTACACAAAGTAGAGGTTAAAGTTTATTGAAATTTGATAATCTGAAAGAAAATTTTACACGAAAATTTGAAAGCTTTTGAAAAAAGTTCATTAAAATTCAAAAATGATTGAAAAAAGCTCGGTAAAGTTCAAAAATTTTGAAAAAATCGTATTGAAATTCAAATTTTAAAAAGTCGTTGAAGTTCAAAATTTTAAAAATAATCGTTGAAGTTCAAAATTTCAAAAAAAGATCGTTGAAGTTCAAAAAGCTTCAAAACTTTTAAAAACCTTACAATTTTAATCTCCTTCAAGAATTTGTAAGGCTCCAAATCATATCCAAAAATAAATTTCAATCAACTTTAACCACAGAATATATAAAAGTTTAAAAAAATTTGATAAAATTGATCCGTAGGACTGAATACATAATTGATACTAGAGAAATGAAATTATTTTTGATCTTCAAAAGATTTTGGACTAATAAAAAAATATTTGAAAATATTCGAGGGTACGGAAGCTGATAGAATCAAAAAAGAAGTGAACGACCATGAGTCAAAAAATTAATAAATTTTGCACAATTACAATAAATAAAAATATGAAATTCAAAATTGGACATAAATTACGAAAGGTGCTAAAAACATTTTTTTCTCCCATTAAGATTGAATATTCTACGAGTTTATAAGAATGAATTGTTGATTAAAAAGCAGTGAAAAATGTTAGAGACAAAGGAAAATTTTTTAGAGATTTTTGCTGAAAGAATGAAAAAAACTTTTAGGGAAGGCCAAAACTGTAATAAATTTTAGCTTTCGTGCCATAAACAATATGTTAAAGTTTCAATACGTTTCATGTAAATTATGCAATGTTACATCTTTAAGTGGCAGGGAAATTTCAATGCAGTTAAATTGCGCTGCAGTGTCGTGAAAAATTTAATCTATAGTCGTAATTTAATTTATGCTCACGATTACCCGCAATTACTAGTTTCAGATTACTCAATATGGAAATATATCACATTGGAATTTTCTATCCGACTAACACGTAAATTATGCAAATTTTATTAAAATTTACTGCAAAAACTATGAAATTTCTTCATCACATTGCGCAATTTAAAAATTATTACCTTTATTGAAGTGACACAGCTAATTATTTTTTAAAATGAAATAACATTAACTAACAACGGACTCTTTTTTATGTAAATGTAAAATTTTATGTTAAGATGTTTAACGTGAATGAAAAATGCAAAAAAACTTTTCACAGAAAATAAATAAAATCTTTTTTATTTAGGATAATAACTACAAAGTCTTTTCCATTCCACTTGATTTTTATCTTATTTGCTTCTTGATTTTTAAAGTAAGTTTCTGTCTGATTTGGGCTCATTTATTGTTAAATTCTCAATTTTGGGTTGAATTTTATTAATTTTGAACTCAAAAATCCAGTAAATTCAAATTTTGATCCTTTAAAACCAAAAAATTCGTTAAATTCAAGATTTAAACTTAAAAGCTTCCAATTTTTGAACCATAAAAGTTCGTTAAATTCAAATTTGATCCTTAAAATTTATTGAATTGAAAATTTTGAACTTAAAAATCTGTTAAATCAAAATTTCAAATGGCAAAAGACCGTTAAATTCCAATTTGAACTTAAATATTCAAATGTTTGAAAACCGTTACAATTTTCATATCACTTTACTAAGCCCAGTTCCAGAAAAATACAACAAAAAATCAATTTAATTACAATTCAGTGCTTCTTTTCTCATTTTCAGTTCCTTTATCACTCAGTCTACTTAACAAATTACATTTTCCTATCCTCATTTTTATCTACTGCACGAAAGTCGATAACGATTATGATGAATGCGAAATTTTTCACGATATAAAGTTGATGGAATCAAAATTGATGATATGCATCTCACAATATGAAGTTAACATTTTCATGTCGAGTATAATATATCTAACGATGAAAATCGAAGGACTAGACAGAGGTATATCTAATTTATATGTTCCATCTATCAACATGCAGATATAACGTTATAAATTTCTCTCATTATTTAGGAAAAGGAATAAATGGGAAAATATATACTAAGGACATCGTGTGAATTTATATAGACACTCATTAATAAATCATTCAGTCGACTATGTATCTAGGCCTCATCTTATTAGCTTCTTTGCACGTTTTTTTTCGTTTAATTTAATTTTCGTCTAATCATGTTAACGATTTTACTTGTAAATGGTGAGCTTGATGGATTCATATTGGACGACGAGTGTGGCTGCTGTTGATTTTGTTGTGGTGGTTGCTGTATTGGATTCGCTGATTGTTCGTTATTATTAACATCATCAGATTCTTCGAGTAAAAGACTTGTGAATGAAAAAGACGGAGAATAATTGCCACTGAATCGATGATCAATAGATTCGGAACTGCTCATTGATTCAGGGAACGGATCTGATTTAGACGAATTATTACTGCTGAATGAAAATTGATTAATCAGGTCTTCTTGGTCAGGTTGTTGTTGATTCATTGCATCCTCATCAGAATATGAATTTAAATCCATAGATCCATTTGATGTGGAATTTGAGCTTGTCACGGAAGACGAGTCATCATCAATCATGTCATTATCCAATATCTCATTGTCAATGTCCTCAACGAGTTCCAGTGACGATGTGTAATTACAATTCTCATCACTTTGATCACTTGACGATCCTTGTTGTCGTTCACTGACTTTCTGTATAAGTTCCGGATAGAAATCCTTTGCTGTTTTGTTATTTGGCTCGAACTCTAAAACTATATGGAACGAGAAAAAAAATATGTCAAATGCGCAAAAATTAATTTTCATGTCCAAACAACGCAATAATTATCATATAAATTACTCAGTTTGCAATATTTTAAGGCATTAACGTAATCTTTTCTCATAATCGATGTCAAAAATTCAGCTAACAATTCCGTCGGTGCCGAATTCTCGGGATCTGTATACTCTGATGTGCTGTCCTCATCATTGTTGTTTCGAGGTGATATCATTGCCGATGTTGTTCCCATTAGATTTCCATTTGCCTCGTCCAAATTTGAACTCTAAAAATTATTTTTTTATATCCGATGAGAATTTTTTATTTTTTTGGGTTTTAATCTACTTAATTCTTTATTTAGGCACAGCAAACACGAAAAATTAATTCAAACTTAATGGATTTAGAAGGAACGAAAGAATTTCTTATTGTGTCGATTTGCACGAGAAATAAAACTAAAAAAGTCGATTTATCGAACCGAGAGGAGTTAGTAGGAAAAAAAGGTTAAAGGTTTACAGCGAAAAAGAAGCAGACGTGCATGAAAATCAATAAGGGATGAAAAATGAAAGCGAAAAAATCAAAATAATAAGAAGGAAAAAAATTTCCATAGTAAATAACAAGTATTTAGTTTTTGTTTATGTGCATAGGCTGCGGTAATTTACTAAAATGTAATTTATTCAGCATGTACACAGCAACGCAAAATAATGAAAGTAAAATTCTCTTTTAAATTGCTTAAAAATGCACCAAACATATTTCACAAGATTTCTCACTTTGTTCCCTATAATCAGTGACATGTTGATTGATATTTTACATTTAAGTATGTCCAAGTTACTATAATTAAACTTATTAACACAATTTCCTGTTTTATTCACAAACTACGCACTACTTTTTTCCTTAATAAATTTATTTCCCTTTTATATTTTGGGTCTGTAGAAAGGATGTACGTTTTCATCGATGCTTTTAAGAAGACTGAGCATCGGAGCTTTTCTCTCAATGAGAAAAACTCACAAATTTTTCTTCTTTTTCCTCTGCAACTTGTTGAACCAATTTGTTTAGCCTGTTATTGTAGAAAGAAAGGTGTTGCTCAAGGTACTATTGGCTTCTTACGTAGTTTATTGGTTTATGAACTGTTTTATGGATGTTATCGTAGTGTTTTATGCGTAAATAATTGGAAAAATCTATTTTTAATTAAGTAAGAATGAATATTTAATGAAAGGTTGCTTGATAATTATGATGTGCTTGTTATGCTGCTTATTTCAATTAAGTTTTAATTCGAATTGCTATATTTAATTGATTTGATGTTGACACTTGTGCTGCTGAAATACAAAAGTAATAAAATTCACAAAACTCTGCTTTTATAGAATTTTTAAACAACTTTCTTCAACCAAAAACCGATTCAAATTTGAATTTGAAAAGACCGTAAAATTTGTAAATACGAAATCTCCTCTAAAAATGCGCTAAAACTAAACAATTACCAATTCACACTTCTCCTATCAAATTTTCATACTTTAAAAAAAGCTTCACGTTCCTGTATGTTTGGCTTGTCAACATCAAGCAGCACAAAAAAAATGAAACAATAATCTTTCATTTAATGTTTCATAGATTGTAGTTTTATTGACACATAGCAAATTATATTGCACATTATAGATAAACACATTGTCAAGTTGAATTTAAACATGATTCTAAATATTTAGCATGACTTTGGCTTTCCTTTGGCTTTTTCCATTCATAGCTTCTACTTGTTCATTTTTCATTGAATATCGTAAACGACTTTTCTTTTGGGAATTCTTCTGATTCTTATAACAAATCGAATAAATTATTGCTTATCATCTCATCCGAGATTGTGGCAATTAATCTTCTTGAATGTTCGAGCTGTAAATGAGGATTAACGAGTCCTAAATGTATCGTGAACAGCTCGAATATCTTGATTTTGTTTAATCCATTGGTAATTTTTGGAAAGAGTGTCTCAATTAGCTTCCTGCAAATGTAAATAATGAAATAAATTAGTTAAGGATTGATTTAGAAGTACACTAGCAGGGAAATTGCTTTAGAACCTTACAAATGTTTGGTTATTATCAAAACCATACAAATGTTTCAAAATGGGGAAATTTGTAAGGTTTTGAACATAATTCAAAACATTTATATGGTTTTAGAATGCATTAAAATCAGTTTGACCATAAATTAAACTGTTGTAGTGTTCTAGATTTCGTACTTACTGGTAAAAATCATGCGACATAATTCCAGGTACCAAATTCTGCTTCGGTGCAAAGGTGCCCTGATCCTTCGGTTTCAAACTCTGTCCATTTGCATCCTCAAACCACAAACTGTACTGATAGCTGAATGCAAAGTCCTTCCATATGACAGTCGTTTGTCCATTCTGAAGATAATTTCGTGCTGTATCAATCATTTCCCAAACTTTACTCTTAATTTGAGGCGATATCTCTGCAACAGTTCTTGAAAGGTCTGGATAAATGCAGGATCCACGTTGTCGATCAACAAAAATAAAATAAATTAAGCCAGCAAAGTCTTCAAGGTAGGAATTCAATGCTAAATTATTTTTTGCCTTAATTTTATCAAATTCTGCGACTTTTAATATCTTGTCAGTCGCAAATGCTGTTGTATTTAAGAGAGTCTTCTCCTGGTCATGTGTAATTGTTTTGGAATGTTCATTAAAGAATGTCAATTTATAAAGTTCCTTTGTCGCTTCCATAAAACATGGAAAATATGACTCGACACTGATTAATTTTGTCTTGTCCATCAATTTAAGCATTTCCATATACTTTTTACGAAATATTTCGTATTTATTCTGGTAATTTTTCACACATTCTTCCATCTCCTGACTATTGTGCTTCGTTTTCTTTTTCATCTCAATGACATGCTTAATGCATTTGTCTAGCTTGTCAGTCTCTATAACTAAACTGTCAAGATCTTGTTGTGCTTGAAGTACTTTGATTTTGTTTAATAATATAAACGATTCGTAGAGATTAGATGATATTACTGTGCTGGAATATTCTGACAATAATATTAATGTTATATAGTCATCGATAGCTATTCTGTTGACTTTATATGCAACACAACTATTATGTGATCCTCTCATAAACATTAATGTTGTTTCAATCTTTTCAGTCATTTTAATTGACTGACAGAATAGATTTAAGAAGAATATATCTGCAGGAATTAACATGTGATGAGTTGTGCGTGATGAGAACATGGACAGAAATTTATTTTCGTAGAACAAAATTGCATGACTTCTTTGGAAGCAATGATCGTGCTTTAACTTATCAATATATTGCTCCAGTGTTGACACTAAGCATGTCTTCTTGACATCATTATTAATGGCAAGCTGCTCTATAGCTTCTAAGCATACATCAATATTCTCGTAGTACATTTCGTTCCATTTAATTATTAATTTTGTTAACAATTCAGCAGATTTGTTGTCAGTTTTAAACTGTATGACTGCTGGTCCAACAAGATGCTTCATTAATTCCTAGAATGATAAATATTATTAAAATCTAAATATATGTACCGACTGGATGTCAATCTACCTTATAGACTCCTTGAGATCGCTGCATTTGCTCAATCGTCTTTGTGTCACTGATTGTAATGAGCAGAAATCCAAAGCTTTCGTCATCAAAAACCATATTAAAGCCATGTTTGCATTTAACATAATTAAACGAATTGTCAAACTGGATTAACATAAATCGAAGATTAGCAAGTAGTGGATTAAAGATCTGAATTAGCTCGTCATAAGAAATAGGAGTTTCCCTCTGTTCCTCACTGTTAATTATGCCGATTTTTCGCCCGATGCTTATCAGTTTTTCATTCATTAAATCATTGCTGTATTTGAAGACTAAATCATTACACAAGTCGAATACGAAGAATCCTTCCATTTTTGTGGTTCTAAAAGATAAGAAATTGCATTTAAGATCCAGTCAAGATTAAAAGAAGTTTATTGTCATACCTTTTTTGGAGAATTGTTATCAGGAACAGGATCTATACTCTATGGAATGTTAAGTCTAATTGGATAATCGTCCTCAAAATAAGAAAAGTCCTTTGCAGAGAGCAATTTTTGGAAAAATTGGAATTAAATCCTTGTTATGAATGATTTCCTTAAAATTAACAAGATGCACAGTTAACACAATAAATTAGTCACATAGTTGTCCACACATATCCTTCTAAAATGATTTAAATAGCTTAAAACTAAATTTTTTCACTTAAAGGACAAAAATTATTTCAGAATGTAAACATTGTCTGCTATAATCCAACTGCTATAAATTTGAATATCTTTTGACCGTTAAATGAACTTGAAAATAGAAGCAGCTAGACATTGTTGAATAATCAGGAACAATTTGGATCATGAATAAAGATCCATTAAGTTAATAATAGTATGATTTGATTAGTAATTGGAAGAAAAATTGAATTTTTGTTTTTTCCCGCACTTTTTTCATTTAATTTTCAAAAATATTTCATAACGGACAGTTCAGAGAGCTTTTTGAAAGCTTTTCATGAAATAAATTTAAAATGAATCAAAAACACACAAAATGTATGAAAATTAAATTAAAAACCAAGTAGTCATTGAGAAAATAAGTGATATTTTGCCGATCAAAAGTCAGAATTTCAAATCAAGCAAATAAATAAAAGTGATCAAGTCTTAGCGTCGCCAGAAAGTTCAAATTGAGAGACTGAGCAATTGAGCAATGGACAGTATACAAACGTACGAAACATTCTTCAGTTTCTCATTTGATTTTGAGAGTTGCGAGTGACATATAATCAAGTGAATTCGTGAGTTTATATTTTTTCTTATATTTTAAGAATAATTAAATATTTAGCAATTGAAAGTGCATAAAACGTGTACATAAATAAGTAATAAAACGTGAAATAATGGAAAAAGCATAAAAATAATTGTGTAAAAGTAATAAAAAATTAATTTAAAAAATATCTAATTTATAGTTCATAAGTTAAATATTAAAAAAATAAAAAAAAAAAAAAATAAGTGCAGTGCAAAAATATAGAAAATTATGCCCAAAAGCATGAATAAAAATGAGGATTTACCATTGCCATATAATTGGGAAAGAGGACAGGATTACGATGGAAAAGTCTACTATATTGATCATACGAGAAAGATCACAACATGGATAGATCCTCGAGATAGGTAGGACACAAGCATCAGCTTAGTTATGCATTATGATCGTCATTTTATTGCACAATTTATACCATAAAAGTATTAAGGAATGTAAATTAATGAGCAATAATGCTGAAATCAATAAATATTCAACGAGTGCGAATGAAAGTTTTGTGAAATATTTCACTAAATTTATAATAAAGGTCAATAAAAATATATTCTGATCATTTGAAATTCTTTAAGATAGGTGGCGCGCATTTTTTTAAATTTTTTTTTTATGTATATACACCATTAAGCATGTATACGTTCGCTACTAATTCACAACTACAATTAATATCCAACTAAAGTGCACAACACATTCATTCGAAAAAAATTTTTTTTTTGTTTGTGCTTTGCAGCTATTGTGGATGTTGTTCATGTGTGTATAACATAAACACACAAGTTTCTTTCCATTCCAAAAGGCCTGACTGAAGTGCCTTTTTGATTCCTCTAAGAGTAAAATGAAGAGTTTTGTTTGTGAGCAGCAGCATCACTTACTTTAATTATATTATATATATAGGCACAACATTCTAAAGAATTCATCCAACTGATGATCAAGTTCATTATGCAATTTATGTTGATATATAGTCATAAAGCATATCCATTAATAGTTTTAAATTTCCAAGAATTTCACATTTCGCTTTTTAAATTTCGATATGTAAATCTGTGACTGCACATACAACAGCATTTTTTTTTTGAGTGAGTCTATTTATCTAAAAAAAAATTGTATATTGTGTATCTGTATGTATACATAAAAACGACATTCCTTTGAATCAAATGTTGTTGTTGCTGCTGTTATTACTGTTTCTCTCTTTTTACCTCCATTCTTCTATTTCTTTCAAATATATGTGTTCTGTATTTAATAGCACACAGTATAAATAATAATAATATCAATAGTATCCAACATTCGAGGCATCGAGCGTAGAAGAAGAGGAAGAGAAGAGAGAAGAAATAAAGGAATGAAAATGTTTATTTTTTATGTTTCTTCTTTAATTCTTGTTTATGACAATTTTATTTCAAGAATTTCTTAAATTTCTACGCTTAAAAATGTAAATTGTCATTCAATCTTATGCAAATTTTTATCACTTTTTTTTTGGATGGACTGTTAAAAATATACTTTTTCATATATTGTTGTCTTAATGATGTAATTAGAATGGATATCTCTACATTCCTGTGTCTAGATAATTATTATTGTCGTTGAATTTAAACCACTTAGCTAGCAAGTGATAATCAAGTTTTCTTATTTTATTTCGGGGATATTTCGCTTTTAGTTCCTATTATCTTGTCTAAGACATATTCCCGCGCAAAAGGAACTTTCTTGTGAACCTAACCTATACTACCTCTACCAACCCTCGAACCCATGCCACAACAAGCATTTACTTCCAACACAATACCATTACCCCTCCGACCCACCTAACCTCACTCTCCCATCATCCACAAATCTCCCCTAAAAGACAATTTTCATATTTTTGGCGGGTATTTTTTAAAACAAATTTTCAAGGGTACGAGATTGAAAGCATTCTACATTGAACTACGTTATTAGTTCTAGATAATGATATTGTTGAGGACAACCTTTTACCTTTTTAAAGACCTTCACACTTAGAGGCTTGATTGACATGAAAATTATGGGTTATCGATCAAACTTCTGTGAAGTTCAAATGTCGTTTGTTTAAAATTTTTTATTAAGGGTTGTGTGATGCAATAGAGTTTAAGGAATGTGATAATTAGATGGTGCTGAATTGGCAGTATTGTTGGAATTCTTAAAGGTCAGAAAACTCTCCTTAGATCAGAGATATGAGTAGGCCTAAAACAGACAGAAATTTATTTGAATATTCAATAGGAAGGTTCCAAAAATGGTAAAGCTGTACATTCTTGTATTCTAGCTTAAGTGCTAACTAGTCTTGACTACACCTGTTCTTATAAGACTCAAACTTGAAATATAATGGTATGACTATAGGCACTTATTCAATTGTTACTTAAGGGCCATTACTAGGGTTTTCAATACCGGTATCGAAATACCGGTATACCGAAATTATTTTAAAACCGAAATACCGGTATCAAAGATTTTTTGAATACCGGTATTCTCGGTATGGAAAAATGAAGGGAAAATTTTAATATGTTTAGTAAATTTCAGATAACTTTTATAAATTTTTCTTTTAAATTAAACGAAACTATTTGAAACTCCAAAAAGTCCATAAAAAATCGTCAAAAAAAAATTATTTACACTCATTAATTGTCAAATTACGTGCTAAACTTAACATATGAATTTTATATTGAACCATTATTTGGAAAATTGTTTTAACTGATTTTAGTTTTCATTATTAAAAAATGATGCGTAATATTATTTCTGAGTGTTATTTCTGATAAGTTAAAACTAGTCATCGAGTGCACATTAACTTGCTATTAGTTAGTTATAACAAATTTTTGTTTGCTTAGGGTTGGTTCATTTTTTTGCAATTATAAACCTATTCATATGAACATGTGAAAAATAGGTCCAATAATATCGAAAAATTTGTCCTTTCATATGGAAAACTTTAAAGTTTTTCTAAATAGGAATCAATTTTTTAAGGTTTTTTACATACTTAAAATTATATTTTGAAGTGGTTTGAAGATTTATTAAAGATTTTAATAAACGGAAAAATGTCAAAAACACAAAATTTCACCAATTTCGTGACCTGAGACAGCAATTTTGTCTGAATTTCGAATACCGGTATGATACCGGTATACCGGTATTGAGATTTTTCAATACCGAAATACCGGTATTCAGAATTCGGTTCGGTATTGAAATCCCTAGCCATTACTTATGGTGATCAAGAACTTAGATTTGGGAATTAGATGATATTTATACTTATTTACTTACTGTAACTATGATCCTTTGTGAAGGTTAAGTTAGACTGAATGTTTTTGACATGATTCAGCTGCTGGATCTGTCAAAGTTTGCAATAATTACTCAATAGAATCTTATTTAATTGTTAAAACAGCTTGAAGTTTACTTGAACGAGTAGGATCGACTCAAATTGATCTTTTTCATGCAAAATCTAAGTCGGCTTCAAGTTCTGATTAGAATTCTAACAAGAAAATCTAAATTGCTCATCATTCACACAGCATTTGCTAAACAGCCCCTCAGCTTTGAACAGAAATTGCGTCGCTAAATTTCTTGTCAAAATCTTGTTCTTCTGTGTCATAATTTTGGATATAAATTCTTTCAAATCCTGTCTCTAACTTTAGTATTGTTGAAATTCTACAATACAAACAAGAACCGATCATCATATCATTTAACATGTCCAACTAACAAGACATCTTCCGAATTTTTGGCTCAAGGAAATCGATTCTTAAATTCTTGAATGAATCTTTTAATATATGTCAAAAAAAATATTTTTCAAAATTAGCATAATCGAGTTGTTCCATCAACAAAAAAGAAACAAGTTTTTTCATTCATTTTATCTTAAAATATATCAAAAAATCTTCTTTTCTTCTAATTCTAAAGCTGATCATAAAGCCTGATGATCAAAGAAATATAAAATTCCCCCCAAGTAATGACCGTCAGTACAGAATATAAAAATTTTTTTTTGAGAAAAAAAGAAAAGAAGGCATTGGAATTTTTGAAATTTTCTGTTTATTAGAAAATTATTTTATTTTTAGCCATCCCATACACTCAATGAATATATAGATATATTCAAACACTTTCGGCTTCTCACTGAACTATATTTTTTTTTTTTTTGCTTTTACTCAACAGATAGAAATTATATTGGAGAGAAATGCTCTCAAAATGAACTTTTTTTTTTCTTTCTTTCTTTTTCTGCCTTTTTTAATTTAAATTAATGATTATTGCGACTGGAAAATTTTCCATAGTTTGATTAAAAATTTAATTTTTCTCTTTGAGAAGTTTTTTCTCGAGATTTTTCATTGGAAATGTTGGATTTTTGTGAAATTTCTTTTTGAACTTTGGATATTATTGAGTGACAGGGGTGTACTTAGAGGTGCATTCAGATAGGATGATTAAGATTGATCAATCTATTTTCAGTTGATTCACAATTTTGAATAGTTATGAGTGTCAAGGTTTAGTTTCGCGGATGTAGAAAGTTTGACAATCCAGAGATTGAGTCCGAGTCGTTAGCGTAGGAGGCTCCGCCAAAACTTCAAGGTTCAAATGAAAATTTTTAATTTTTTTGCTTAAAGTAAATTGAATTTTGAGTAGAATTTGTGAGAAGCCATAATATCGCCTACAAGTGACTCGAGAGTCTGCTACTCGCGTTGAGCTTCTTAACTTGAGCTAGCTAACTTTACTACTAAGCGCTCCAACTGTAATTGGATGATAAACTAGTCTTATATCCCATTTGACTACCATCACGATATCTTCAATTTACAATAATTTCCAACTAAGCCCCATGCCTTGACAATATCTCCAACTTCATCCCATCCTCACATTGAATCAAAGAAATGTATCAACAATTTATCAGAAACAATCAGACTGTATTACTCAATCCGGCAAAAAAAAAGTAATAACCAAAATATTTACTTACGGTTTTTGGAGAAAATTTATACAAACTATTATGACTAATTCTGAAAGAAGCTCAAATTGAAGTTTCATAACTTTTTTTTTGTGTGTTCAACCGCGTCCGCTCGTTAAAAAAATTGTTTTTATTTTAAAGTCATTCCGAATAAATTTCAAACCGGTCAATGGAATTATAAATATTGAAAATTCTAGACTGCTTTACATTAGAATATCTAAATATAATCATCATGAAATGGCGCACGTATGCTGCTTTGGCGAATTAAGTCAAAGTTTATCTTAATGATAGTGATTATCAATTTTTAAAATTTAAGTGTTCAAAGCCCTTATTAGCACTGACTGCTATTAATATACTTTTAAGAGACACATTGACTGCTCATTAGGCACGTAGACTTAGTTGTATGATGTGATTAATTGTGATTTTGATGTTGTTTAGGGAAAGATTCGATGGATGTGATTGAACTCTTATTTATGACTTTAGTCATGTTTCTTTGGAAAGGTTAAAGACCAGCGATTTCTTGATTGTTGACTGTCTGAATGAAATTTTATTGTTGACATAGAAGTTAGATGCTAATTTAGGTATGTCGTCATTTGAGAATATTTTTTGATGTGACTTCATGTCTTATTTCTTGGGATTTGAAGGAATTTGGTAGATTTTGGGTTTCTGTAGCTGAATTGCTAGTCAACGTGCTAGATATTAGGAATATTTGCTCTAATAAAGACGTAATCAACATTTGCGACTGTCTAAAGACTTGAAATGTGATTCAAGATTTGAACCCACGTCCTAATAAGGAAAAGATTAGATATCCAGTCTGCTGCTTAACTACATTGTTTATAAAGGTCTTATACTTGCCCTTTCAGATTCGCCCACATGTGCCTTAATACTCTACACTCCACTCTGCCTCTCACACATCAGCAAAAGCATCACATTAGCCAATAGTTTTTGCCAGAACTGCCGAAATACTTCTCCAAATTTTCAATCCCGTTACTCTTTAAGAATTCACATTTATTTGACTTAATTGCTTAAAATTAACATAAAAGCACAAAAATATCGAATCGTAATCAGCAAAGATTTTAAAGTATTTCCTGTATCCAACATCAATATGAGTCAGTTCAAGTCAATTCAGTGAATGGTTAAAATTGAATCACATATCTAAATTGATATTGACATCTTGATTATTTTTGGGTACAATGTGTGCCTTGCTATAGAATTTCTTTTGAAATGTCTATATTGATGACATATTTGACAGCAGAAAGTAAGGAATTTCCAAGTCAGGCATTTTTTGTTTTTTGATAAATAAGTCACAATATTTTATTTACATTCCCGAGTGTACAAAGAGCACGCTAAGAGCATGCTCAAATTTTTGCTGAGCACGCTAGTGTGAGCATGCTCTTTCATACAAAACCTGATGTCACTACTTTACGCTTCTGAGCACGCTCAGAGAGCATGCTCTTTTAACGTGCTCAGAGCACATCGTGAGCATGCTCTAGAATGTGGTGTGACATAAGACATTTTTTGAAAAGTGTCATGTGACATAAAGTTGAGCATGCTCAGAGCATACTTAGGAGCATGCTCAATGAGCATACTCAAGAGTATGCTCACTGAGTATGCTCTAGAGCGTGCTCACTAAGCATGTATAAATATGCAAAATTTAAAAAAAATTAATTAATTTCACTTAGGGAGAGAGAGAGAGAGAGAGCACTTTTTTAATAATATAATATTAGTAGTATTAGAAAATGTTATTGTAATAAAATCTGTTTAATTAATAATCAGAAAAAACCAAAGTTAGAAAATGTTGCTTTTACCTGGATTCGAACCTGAGACCGCTTCGTTGCTATATGAGACCATCGCCTTAACCATTACGCCACCGCTGTATTTTACCTAATAATTTATATATGGCAAAAACCATATATAAATGTTATGTATTTTACTGATTAATTTTAAAAGTTTTTTGGTTATTTTTTTCGGTGTTTCACTGTATTTTCAGGTGGATAATTTTCATAGATTTTTCCAAGATTTTCCACATTTCCACGTTGTGCTCAGAGTGTGCTCTTGAGCATGCTCAACGATGTGCTCAGGTGAGCACGCTGAAATTTCATAAACCACATTTTCGCTTTGTGCTCAGAGTGTGCTCTTGAGCATGCTCAACGATGTGCTCAGGTGAGCACGCTGAAATTTCATAAATCACATTTCCTCGTTGTGCTCAGAGTGTGCTCTTGAGCATGCTCAACGATGTGCTCAGGTGAGCACGCTGAAATTTCATAAACCACATTTTCTCGTTGTGCTCAGAGTGTGCTCTTGAGCATGCTCAACGATGTGCTCAGGTGAGCACGCTGAAATTTCATAAATCACATTTCCTCGTTGTGCTCAGAGTGTGCTCTTGAGCATGCTCAACGATGTGCTCAAGTGAGCACGCTGAAATTTCATAAATCACATTTCCTCGTTGTGCTCAGAGTGTGCTCTTGAGCATGCTCAACGATGTGCTCAGGTGAGCACGCTGAAATTTCATAAATCACATTTCCTCGTTGTGCTCAGAGTGTGCTCTTGAGCATGCTCAACGATGTGCTCAGGTGAGCACGCTGAAATTTCACAAACCACATTTTCTCGTTGTGCTCAGAGTGTGCTCTTGAGCATGCTCAACGATGTGCTCAAGTGAGCACGCTGAAATTTCATAAACCACATTTTCTCGTTGTGCTCAGAGTGTGCTCTTGAGCATGCTCAACCATGTGCTCAGGTGAGCACGCTGAAATTTCATAAACCACATTTTCTCGTTGTGCTCAGGATGTGCTCATGAGCATGCTCAACGATGTGCTCAGGTGAGCATGTTAAAATAAAATGTGGCATAATACACGAGCATGCTCAAGATATGCTCAGGAGCATGCTCAAGAGTATGCTCAGATGAGCATGCTAATATTTAAAATGCCATTTTGCATGAGCATGCTTAAGATGTGCTCAAGAGCATGCTCAGCAGTGTGCTCAGGTGAGCACATCAAAATTTTGATTTTGAGTATGCTCATGAGCATGCTCAGTTGAACGTGCTCACCTGAGCACGCTGAAAAATATTTTATATTTTTCGAGAGCACATTCAGAGTGTGCTCATGAGCGTGCTCAGTTGAGCATGCTATGGTGAGCACGTAAAACGATGAATTTGAGCATGCTCAGAAGCGTGCTCACAATACTGAGCACGCTCTTTGTATACTCGGGATTACTGTACATTTTTTTATGTAACAAGTAAAGCTCAAAGAACATGAAACTTGCTTATTAAGTAGAAAACGACTAAAAAAACACATTTAATTCATAAATTCATTATAATATGTAAATTCTATTTAATATTGAGAATTACATGCTGATGAGGCAGTAATGTTGTAAATTTCTCTGATCACATTTTATTACAAGACAATTAAACCAGCTAATTAAATCGTTTTTTTGTGCTGCATCTATGCCATAAATAGAAAATTATGCTTACACCGTGCTTGTTGTACGAGAATTATTTGCTATTGGCTTTATGCTATTTAGTTTCTTGTTAGCTTAATCGTAAACTAGAAGATCCAGCTGCTTTTTTTTGCTCAGGAATTTGAATTTATTATAGTCATTCATACGGGGATGATAGTAAATATTTTAGTAAAACCGGAAAACAATATAAATACACAAAAATATTTTTATAGGCTTGACGTTACCGGATGCAAAAATATCTTATCAGACTTGAACATTGATCGATATTTTGGCATACTTTTTGATATTTCCGGATTCATCATGCATTTTCGCTTTTGTTATGTAAAAATTTTGGAATTGATTATAATGTGTTAGGCTATAGTTATGTGAATGTGCTGTGTTCAAGGTTGTATAGCAATAGCCTAAAGGTGAGAATTGACAAGCGATAACCTCAAAACGGTCATTTGCCCTCTAATAACTCATTTGTCGTGTGTATAGAACATAATCAAGGCATGACTCATTTGAAAAGAATGAAAGCTATAGCTGCGAAGTTGTGAATAAATTAACATTTATAGCATAATAATTCTATAGAATTGTATAATGTGATGATTATTTCTCATCATCTACATACATAATTCACAAGAAACAATGAAAAAATTGGACGATAATAAACGATGATAATGTGAATTCCTAAAATACCGGCATCAACTTTTACTGCATTTTGATAAATTAATGTGCGCAAAAACGCTCGTAAAGAGAAATAATTTTATGATTAAGCACTTCAGAAATTCCATTATAAAAAAAATTCCAGGATGATAATCTTCAATTTAATTTATATTTGGTGAACCTTAAGGTACACTTCTACTATTAATGATAATAAAATATTGATAAAATTGCAGTAGAATTTAATGAGGCACTTGAACGTGATTATTACTTTTTAATTTGTAAAGTGCTAATAGGATATTTATTTATAAACGACTATAATAGACTTTGCAGCGACACCTTCAAGTAGGAATTATATTTTTTTACACGATTCTTATGATTGCATCATAAAATGTGTTTTAAAAAAAATCGTACGATACTCGGTTATCATATCTGAGCAGTGACATGAAGAATGTAAGTTTGTTGTTTTGTAAACTACAAAAAATAAGTTACGTAGTCATGAAAAACCAACAACATTGTACCTAATCTCTATTTCGGGTAAATGACGCAAAGCATGTTCCTATGAATTACGTCTGCCTGATCAAAAGAAGTAAAATTTTCAGAACTTAAACAATTCTCATGAAAAAAACAAACTTTTTTCTCTTGTTACATGCAATATGGATTAAGTTTTTAAGATCAACAAGTCATTACAGTGCCAATCTCAACTGATCTCATCTCACTAGAAGTAAATCGCTGAGATAAGCATAAAATTTTAATTAAATTTGTTTTCCTTGAAATGCTTTTACACGTGCATTACGAATAAAAGTTTGTGAATGTTGGGAGGATTTTTCTGGGTAATTTTGCGCAGTTTATGGGATATTTGAAGGGTTGAACTGGTTTGTGGCCACTTGACAGTCGTATACACTAGTTAATTAATCAATGGAACTTGATAACAGCTTGTTATCCACTGTTAAGTAGACGCTGATGGGTTTTAATTAGACTGTCCAATTTGATGTCATGTGGGCTAAATTGCAATGTTCTCTGATCAGGTTTGTGTCCAAAAAATGACTTGAAGTGACTCAAGACTCATATAGCAACAGTGTATTACAATGCTGATTGCCAATGTAGCCCAATTTAGCCTAAATTTGACCCTGAAAATTCCCATGAACCTCCCAAACTGATCACAAAAGTTCAAAGCATCTCGCAAAATACTGCACAGAAAAATCCACAACTTATAATACATCTTATTCAAGACTGAAAGATACACAGAAGAAAAAAATTGTGCATGTAGCTGTTGTAATTTAATTGAATCAGTCATAGGAATTTAAATTTCTTTTTTTCTGCTTGCTTTCTGGCAAAAATATGTGCGCTTCTACTATTTTTTTTTCACTCTGCATCGCAAATGCCTTATGTGTGCGTTAATTTATCTTACTATAGATTTGTTTTTGAGGAAATTGTTTCGTTCTGACTTTATCTTGATGTGCACAAGAAGAAGGCTTTAAAAATGCCGGGGTAAATTTTATTTAGGATTCTACGAAAAACTACGATGTTCGCATTGCTTACTTGCTTACTTGCTTATTATTTTTTATTGTGCTCTCAATACATGTGACGTCATGTGCTACAATTTTCTATCTTTCTGACCTATTGAAAGTACTAAATAAGAAGAGAAAGAAATAAAATTTATTATTATAGATTGAAAAAGCCACAAAGAAGCTCTACTTATTAGAAAGAAAAAGTACAAAATGATCAGCATGATCATTGCATTGCGGAAAGAATGTGAGAGAAAAAAAAATTGTTGGATGTAGCAACAGATGGGGAATTGGGTAATAAAACGCATTTTTATGGTTCCAGTTTTGAGTGTTGAAAGCTTTCTTGACATTTATAAGTTGGAATTATCAGCATCACGTCATTCGGCATTCTTGGAACTTGATTTTTGTTCCGAAAATCACTTACTTAAGCTCATATTGTAGTGAATTTTAGAGCGATTTTTGCTGAATTTTTGGTTACATCACTGATCGGTGCTGATGTGATTATAAGTAGCTATTAGATTTCTGCCAAGTGGTTTAACAAGCATTGCTTGTTTGTTCTCATACTGGATATTATGCTTAACCATATCATGGCTTTGTTAAAGTACTTAAGAGTCTTTGTGACATTTATGGCCTTAACATAATGATCCATCAGTGCTCACAAGGCGACACAAGGCTTCAAGTGTCAGCCACACATAGTTTATAGTTGAAGCTTATTGTACACACATTCCATTAGATCATTTTTGCCCTCTTTACTGTAAGTTGAATATAATTTGCCATTCCAGCCAAATTCTGCCTTAAAACTGAATATTAAAGACCCAAACTGCTCAAATCTAACGCAAATATTTCCCATAAACAGCAAAAAAGAATGCTGACTCACAGCAGCAAACTTCGGTACCTCGTTTATGGAATTAACGAAGCAGAAAGATACATAAAAAATGTGCAACAGATTCCAATGCGTTAGAATGTAAAATCTTTTTGCGAAAAAAAAAGTGGAAATCACTGTTTAAATACCTCAAATGAGAGAGTGAGAGGCATGGCAAATGACTGAGTAGAAAAAAATTGCGAGAAATAATTTACTAGCAAAACTGGCATTATGTAATTTTAATTACATACTGACAAATGTGCATAACTTATTTTGTTTCATTTCTCCTTCTTCTATTGACTCTAGGCTAAAGCAGTGCGGCATTTTTCATTTCATATTTTTTTATTTTCCTGCATGTTGAAAAAAAAAGTCACACTTATTTGTGATTCAAAAGAAATGTAATGAAACTGTCAATGTGTTATAATGATCGCATTTCCATTTTAACTGGAAGGCACTCAAGCATGCAAAAAAAAACTATGTTCATGACTCTCTTTTTTGTTGTTGTTGGTGCTGCTTGAAACATTTATGTGTGAAAAAAATATAAAAAGTCATAAAAATGTGGTGTGCAGAAATGCTTTTTTTTTTGACAAAAATTTTATTCACATTTATGACTTTTCTTCTTTCGCCTTCCTTATAATTTAAATTAATGCAGTTCATGTCGCGAAATGAAATAAAATGGAAAGAATACTTAATACATGCTGAAAAATACTCTTTTATTTTTTTTATGAAAGTCCCAAAAAAAATTTGCTTTCCTAATTAATATATTCGCAGAATTACGACTCATCAATAATAAGTTCAATGATCTTGAGAAGTGGCATGAGCTCGATACTTTTAGAAGTGTAGTAAATGTTGTCAAAATAATAATGTTGAATTCAGTTTTTTTAGTGGAATTTTTTTGAGTGCTTTTTTGATGATTCTAAATTGGAAAATTATGGAGTTGGAAGTGAATGACTTGTGTGTGAAAAAATGCTCTAGATTTTGATATGCTTGAGTCTATTTTGTTGTGTATCAAAACTATCAAAATTGAAGGTAACCTGAGTGGACTTGTTAGTGTCTAGTTGATTTTTAGTTCTAAATAGGAACTTCTAACGTATTTTGTCCACTCGGGTAGTATTTTGATCAAGTTTGTAGATACCATTTTACACTATTGAGTTACTATCGAGTTGACTAGACTTAAATTTAGACTCTGACTATTAGATTGTTCTGCTGAAATCCATTGACAACTTCATGTCATTCTAGGAATAGTAATCTTGATATCAGTAGATATCTTGAATTGAATCTATGAATAGTGGAGATCGGAGTTCACTCGTACCCTAACTAGCAAAGAGGCCGCTTTTAAGTACCGTATTGGTATTCCTGTACCATGAAAATGCACTGATTGAATAGCAATAAACCATATAAAGAATAGAATTTTGTAAAAATACATAAATCCTAACTGATATGAGCGAGTTAATGATTGAACTAAATCAATATAATTCACATTCATGAGTTTTTTTGAGCAAACTCATAAGCATGCTCCTTGTCTTTTCGATAAATTTGTCACAAGACCTAAAAATAACCTGCTATCCTCCTAATAATAGGAATTATAATACATAATAAATATTCAAATAAAACTTTAAAAAAACCCAAAAAAGAGCACGTTTCTGTGTCAGTCTATGAAAAATTTCAAACCTAATCATCCGGTGCAAAAAAACAAAACTTTATGCATAATTAGTTGTCGCCAAAATATTCGAAAAAATTCACTTTCTTTTGAAGCAAAAAAATCAGAGTCGACAAGACTTAAACACATGGGTCTCTATGCAATTTATTTTCCTATTACTATTATGTATCTGAACTGAACTGAGATGAAAAAGAAGAAAAGAAACATTTAAAAGGCATTTTTTATTTCAAACTCCGGAAAAATATAGTGATTGCTGATTATTTATTTTTTTTGCATTCCAAAACACAAAAACGATGGAAAGAAGTTAAATTGTGTTGTTATTTATTTAAATCATTGGCGTTGGTAATTTGAAGAATTGAGAAAAAGTGAAAGTGATTTTTATTTTTTATTTTTGCCTATACAATTTCTTTCTTTTCTTTCTCTCAGCCGATACTTCTCTCACACATGTGCTATATAATGGAGAAAAAAAAATAATATTGAGCTTAATGTCCCCTCTAAGCATAAATTCCATTATAACTTACAAAATAAATATTGAAATCAATTTAAGCTTCTATCTCTTTGCGCGCCTCGTAACTTTACAGCAATAAAAGTTTATTGAATAATTTCAAAACATATATCCACTGTGATCCAAACGATCAACAGATAGCTAGATAGACAGATAGATGGAATGGAACGAAATCTATCTATATTGATGATATAAAAAAAAATATTGAGTCTATATATGTATAGGTAGACTCATATGCTTGTGTATATTTATTTAGCTGCTTTGTGCAAACACTTTCGTCATCAAGCATTCCAGAGCTGCTGAGTTATATATATAACTTTAATTGACATTTATTTTCATATATACTTACAAATGAGTCGATTATTGCAAATTTAAATTGAATTCAATTTTGGAAGGTATTTCACACCCGAATGTATATAAATTGTTGAGTCACGATGCTTTATTTCACGTACATTAATTTTGTTTAGTTTTTGGTCTTGCAAATGACGATGAAGTGAAAAGTAGAAGTCTGCGTGTGAAATGTGACCGATATCATATCAGCAAAGTAGTAAGACATAGGCTATAGATTGTAAGTAAATTGCATCGGAAAAGGTCAAAAATGTCTCGCGAAAATGGCATTTCTGATAAGCAAGAAAGAGAAAAGCAAAGCTTTATTTTTACATTTGTATGCGGAAGAAGGCGTAGATTATTCCACATGTTTACAACTTTTTATTTTATTTCTGTTGCTTGTCGTATGAAAAGTTTTTAAAAATTAAGGAAGGGAAATTTCACTATTTACTCTAGAAATTCCTTCGTTATCACATACACAAAACGTTATCAGTACTATGAAATTTTTTTTTCTTCTCTGTAGCTGAATAAATACTTCAGAATTTAAAAAACATTTGACGATCATAAACAGAAATGAGAAGTGTGTAATTTTGGAAATACTTTAATTCCTCTTCTGTTTCATCTCTTCTTTTATTCAGCAAAAATATTTGAACAGTTTGAATAGTTTTGGATATGAATAACAATGATCGTGTACAGCACAAGTGAATTAGAACTATTTAAATTTGCCAAACAAAATTCTTTTAAAAGATAAATTTTTTTGGGTTGCAAAATTCATTATTTATTCCATATTCAAGGTTACTGACTAATAGTTCTGGCTCTTACGTAATATTCTTGCTTAATAAAAAAGATCTGCTGGTTTGAAAGTTGTGCTCAAACAGCTTTTTTATTTGTTGTTGTTGTCTGTCGACAGATTGGAAGTTATGAAGTTGCTCATAGCTATTTAGAAAATTTGGGACAAATTCTTGTGACTAGAATTCCTCATAGATGATTCATGATGGAATGTTGAAAATATGTGAATGTAATTTATCTGGGTAACCCAGATTAGATTTTTGAATTTTTCTACTTAAATAAGAAGTTTCTTAGCAGCACCTACTGATGTATGTGGGAGGAGTCTGTTGATGTACTTTGAAGGTGTTTTGGTGATTTATATTGAAATCAGATGCGCTTTTCGGGATTCTCTGGTGATAATTAAGATTATTAATGGTTAAGTCCAACATGATATTCCATAAAATAAATTGAAATGACTTGCCATTTCAATTATATCTTTGCTGTGCCAAACTAGCACATTTTGGCGCCCAAAGATAAACGGAATTGATAAAAATTTTGGAAAAAATTTAATCTTAGTTAGCTCGGTTAAAACTAATTAGTTGGTAAGCATAGTTTGATATCATAGTATCCATAGCCACATCCACATATCCTCTCCTCATTCCACCTCTGTACCAAACTAATCTCTCAATAACTTAACACCAAAAAGTTCTCAAAACCCAATTTCATCTGAACTAAGTATTTTAAATCCAGAAAAGTCCATTAAGTCTTTCCATTTAAACAGTAAAAATTGAAATTAAATTTCTTTTTTGTAGACCAAAACGTTTTCTGAATCTAGGTTCAATTAAAAGACTTGATGATAAAAATTTTTTTTTGTTGGACATAATATTCCGCTATAAGACACGAATTCTCACCTTGACATTAATTCAGTCTCTCGTTTTTTTATATATTCACTTGAAATGCTCAAATTTTAAGCCAATTCAAACAACGATTAAATCTATCGGCTTAATTAAATTGCGCCTAAGATTTCACAGTATGAAATGTAAATGAATTTAAAGACTTTTAATCTCCATCTATCCCGTTTACTACAAAATATCAGTAGCATAGTAATCTACATCCACTCCTCCATTTATTGCCCCTTTTTTTATGTATTTTATCATCCATAGCTAATAAATTTTTATTATTGATCACTTAAGTTAATTACAATTTATATACACATAGTCATCAGGCACCGAAATGAAATAAGATAGAAAAGACAACAATTTTTTTTTCTTCTTTTATACATTGTGCCTATTAAGTTTAACTATTTAGTTATGCAGGCAATAAAATAATTAATTTAAAAGCGTCAATAATAAGTAGAAGTGGTTTTGTAAGTTGAAACTAAAAATAATCATAATAATAATAATAATAAGCAAGAAAGCATGCAACAATTTTATCGACAAACAGAGAAGAAAAGAAGCATAAAGAGAAGGCAATGTGCCTGCTTGTTATTAGTAAAAATTTTAAAAACAGTAAGCAGTTGGCTGGCTAACATAAATGAATTTATTGGATATCTATCTATAAATATCAACCATCTACTATATATTCACACACATATATCGTGTGAATGTCGCATTTGAATTGAACCAGAGACAGAGATGGAAAGAGAAAGAATTTAGAGTATAATAAGTAGTTTGTATCATTTTTATGGGGTCACTGAAATGAAATTTATACCTCTTTGTATCTATCTACATATATACATATATATGTAGATGTATGAGAGTGAAAGAGACCATCGAACATAAAAAGATGTTGTCGATGGCGCCACAATTTGATTTTAATACGTTTTTGCATTCCTTCGATTGATTAATGAATCTATATAGCTATAATCTTATGATGAAAAAAAAATACGAGAAGAAAACGGAACGATATGATTACAGTTTAATACATGTGTGTACGACACAGCTCTACATATTTCTCTTCTTTCATCATTATAGTTTCTTGACTTTATCATTTAGTTCTTTAGGTGAAAATTATCGTCTAGATGCATTTTGTCTTGCGGTCATTTGAAATTTCTTTATGGCGACTGAATAGAAAATAAATTCGCATATTTCTGAGAGATATAAATGAAGGAGGCTATGCCATGGATGCTTTCAGGCTCTTCCAAAGTTACTGTATCAACACCAAATGGATGTTGCCCTTGTGTGGCATCGATATGGCTACCAAAATTTGGTGGCTTCCATTGGATGTTAAGAAATGACCTTTGACAGAGCCCTACAAGCTTCCTTCACTTACATCGCTCAGGTTTGAGTATTAAATACTTAGACTAGTTGTCATATACACTTAATTGAGTGATATGTCTCTAAATTGAGGAATTTTAGTATGAATCACCAGCTTTTTGTAGATGTAAAATATTTCAAGGATCTATAAATCTTTCCGAATAGCTTTTTGAACTTGAATTATGCCATAATATGTCTCAAGGTTTCATTTTGGGTTTAATATTGATGGAATGTTTGAAATATATCGGTTTATGACTTAATTGACATGGAAATTGAAATTAATGATGAGACCATGGAAGAAATTGTCAATGAAAATTGGAATCAAATTAGAGTCAATGTTGTGTGAGGATTGTCTTTTAAGAATGACACAAATTGTAATGTATTAGACCCTAATACACATCATTGAATCTCGAAAACTCTTTAAGTAGCTTGAATCAGTTCAAAAATTGTGGATTAATAAAATTTCATTCTGGAATATTCCGAAGCAAAAATAAGATCTTTAAAACAGAGAAAAATTGCTTTCGGTAGACACGAATCTACAGCAGACTGCGATGAATTTCTTACTTTATTTCTTTCATAGTCAATCTCTTACGCTCACATGCGGCCTGTAATGAGACTTAACAGAGGAATTTTAATATTTTTTTTTCTTCTTCTCTTCTTTCTTTCTTTATTACCTTGGTATGGGCTGTTAATAGTTTCATTTATATTACTATTCATACATAAATTGCGACAAAAAAATTTACATTTAATTTTTTCATTGTTATTTTTTGTTTAATAATAATAAAAGTTTTATATCCACTAAGGAAGAAAAATAAGTTTTTTTTTATTTTTGGATTAAATTCAAGTTTAGGAATTGAAAAATGGGGAAATTTTGTTAGTCACAAAAAAAAAACAATTTCTTTTCCTCAATTTTAAATCCGTTACGTCAATTTTGAGTCTATCAAGTAATTATCGTTTTATCTATCGGAGATTTACGAAAAAAAAACCATAGTTAATTCAGAAATTAACGCACACAAATAAGTATACACGGCAGTATATTTGATATATTGTAATAAGACATTGTGTCTTCGCTTACATACATTTTTCGCATTCCATTAGAATGAACTGTTCATTTGTTACGGCGCATATAACTCATTTCTATAAATACATCGTCTTATATACACTCATATGTGAACTTAAAGTAGCATTGAAGATCAATTTGTCGTGAATGAATAAGAAATGACTTACTGTACATATCAAGTGCATGAAACATACAGAAAATATGCCAAAATATATATATATATATAAATATACACATGTATTTCATTGACTAGCTCGCCTCACTCGTTGTGATAATTAATGGAAATTTTTTTATTTATATATTTTTTCTCGCTAAAAATATTTCACATCTCCAGCGGGAGTGAATTAAAGCTTCTCGGAACTACTTTCAATTGACTGATGATTTTAATTAGAATGAAATTATTAATTTAATTAATCATTGCATTCCGCAAGCTTTATTTATTTATAGAAAATTCTTTATGGGTTGGGGGTTTGATGTTGTCGGGATATCTGGTCGGTGGAATGCATTCAAAAGGGAAATATGTGACTAGAGTGAACATCATGCTAGATTTACACTGAATCTAGTCATACACCGGTTTCATGTCGGCTAGTCCTATTTATAGACTAGATTATGAACTGAAAAATACCTTCCATGTTCCAATAAGAAGCTAGTAAGATTGATTACAAAGTAGAGTGCGATTAGTAGTCTAGATTCATCAACAAAGCGCTAAAGTTCATTGTTGTGCTGAACAAATAAAACACTTTGTTATTTCTGATAGCAGCTATGAATTGTAAGAGTGTTAGAGTGTTTGAGTGATAACCTAACACACTAGGTTCGAATCCTAATTGAAATCTGTCAACCTTCATGTGTCTTGAATCTGAATATATTATCTAATATTGATCTACATTGAAAACCGGCATTATAGACATTTCAATACAGAAATTCCTGCAGAAATTATAATCATTAGCCTTGTGATCATTATGGATCGAACAGGAATCACATAATTTATAGTAAATTCTCATCAAACTTATCAGTAATAATAGTAGTTCCTAATAAGTTCTAATTGACCCGAAAATACTTCATTTCATACAAATCACAAAAATTCCAAACAAATATGTTAAACGATTCAAACGTAATAATTTTAAAACATTCCAGGATCTAGTTCTAGCAGGATTTGAGTTATCACATGCGCGATTTGAATAAATATTGACTTGTGCAAAAAAAAAAGCCACACAAAAAATTTAAATATTTTAAACAAATAATGTTTCAAGTGTTCATGAGAATATGCTAATGATTAGAAAAGTAGTTCCAAAGGAATGCAAAGTTTGTGTGATGATGATAAATTTTGTTCATTATGAAACTTTTTTTGATGCAAATTGAAATGTTTTGCATTTTAATCGTGCGTTTTATAAAGAATTTGTTTACGATTATAGTTCTGAATAGATTAAAGTCACATTTTTTCATACGACACGTTTACTGAGATTGTAAATTAAGTTCGGAGATACAATGTAATCTCTCACAGTTAAATAACAACAGATGGTAGCGTTGAAGTATTTGCAGTTGACATAATTTGATACTTTTTTTTTATTGGAGACGGATTTATTACAATCAGATCTGTTGGCATGCGAAGAATGCTACAAAGTAAATATTATTGTGCCATAAAGTCGTAGTAAATTGTTGCTACCGTATATATATCCGATAAAATCTTTAAAAGAATTAATACTTGTAGATAAAAATAACCGGAATGTTCTGCAAAATCTTTAAAAGCTATTAAATTTAACTTATTACCAAGAAAAGAAAAATCTGCCGGAAACATTCAGTCTGAAGTCGATTAAATGTACGCCTTCATCTAATTATCAAGTGCAAATTCCATCGAAATGATTTTTAAAAATAAAATCCACTTCAACCTGTGTGTTGTTTTTTTCACATTACACATTCCTTTCCATTAATTTCCTTCATATGGATAAGAGATTATGGTAAGATAGTTAATCATTATGAAGGCAAAGGTGTTTGGAATGTTATCATAAAACTTACAGTTGAATTTAGACCTTGACAAATGTTTTTGTTAAAGAAAAACTCGCCACAATGATCAATACGCGCAGCGCTATGAGTAGCATATTTTGACCGAATACGTGCAAAATTGTCGGTAGCTGACCAAGGTTGATGTAGTCAATGCGAATTTTTGAATATTTTTTTCTGTTAATTGTTCGAGAGGCTTTATTATTTCCATTTCGTGATGTGTAAACACTCATCTAGTCTCGTGGACTAAAAGCAGCCAGACGATTTAAAAGTTCACATTGTTGACCATCTCTGTAAAGTTATAGGTGTGCTCAATTGTGAAAAAGAATGTGGTTCAAACCTTATTTCTCTCACTTACGCTGAACGCTTTTTCTTTCTTTCCACATATTTCCCTCTTCTCGTTGCTGCTTTGAAATGGCACATTAGCTATGGGAACTTAAGTTTTTTTCTTCTTCTTCATTCCTTCTTCTTTATTTCATTTCATTACAATTATTATAGTGTGGAAAAATAAACGCGTAATTTATTTAAATATATTTATAGTTCTGTTCATTCCACAGCCTTACTTTAACATTCTTTTCATTTTTATATATGAGATGTGTGGAGTTGATTGTATTTTGTCTGTTTTTCTGTGTCGGGGATGACCGATAGTCTGGTATTTTATTTTTTTGAGACTAAAAATATCTGATATGAGTTATTGTGTTTGTATTTTGTTGTGAATTGTTTGATAAGGAATTTTGTTAGGTGACAGAATGCACGAAATTATTGACTGAGAATTTTTTCAATTAAAAAGTTGGAAGAATTTAAATTTTTGAAAAAGTCGTTAAGATTTGAATTCAAATTTTGATTTACATTCATGTCTTAGTTGCATGTTGATCTGTTTTCGATATTATTGATGACTGAAGCCGGTTCTATCCTTCAAAATCTCATGCCATTTGGGAACAATCAGTTCAAAAATTTGAAAAATCATTTAAAATTCAAAAATAACAACAATTTAAATTCAAATCCCAAAAAACCGTTAAAATTCAAAAATCAAAAAGTCGTTAAACTTGAATTTAAAAGAAATGAAACAATTTATCATTTCAATGACTCTTAAAAATGCGCCAAAGTCGACCACATGCATGTCTTGTTATTATTAGGTATTTCAAGGAGTAGTTTAAGCATAAGAAGAAGAAAAAAAGTCAAGAGAAATATTTTCATTGTATACTTTCCGGCCGCTTTAAAAGAAAAAAAAATGAGTAGTAGTAGAAATAGTAGTAAAGCAATGAGTAAGTGGAGATGTAGAGAGAAGCGAATATAAAAAATGGTTGTTGCGGCACGTCATCAGCAATGGAATGCGATAAAACGTTTTATTTGTTGTTTCTCTTATTCTTTATATTCAATTTTTTTTTTGTATACACTTATTTTTTTTTGTGTAAGCAAATCCACATGACGAAGTTCAACTTCATCTCTTTTTTTCTTTTCAATTTAAATTTCTTTTAACAATAGTCATTCGCACGTTCTTTTTTTTTGCTCTTCTTCTTCCTACTGCCTTTTTATGTCCATTTATATGTTCACATTCTTTTCTGTTTTCGGGTGGATTTATATTTATGGATGACATTTTTTCCCTCATTTAAAATGTTTTTCATTCTTTTTAATTCTCTTTAAAAAAGAGTTTAATTGTGTACCTATTACAATAATAAACAGCAATAGGCTATAAATATAAACATGTATACATAATGGAGAAGTAAATTAATCACATTTTTTATTTTATGACATATGCATGATGTTGATCATCATCATGATGGAATTCCATCAAGAATTCTACAGCAACAGTCAAGAACAATAATAATGAATTTTTTTTTATAGTAAAAAAGCACATTGTGCCTTTCCAACAACAACAAGAAAATTCCTACGATATACACATATTTTTTTTTTTGAGAAATAAATGAAATCTGTGGCTGTATGTATATGTTATAATATGTTGTTGGGATATTTTATTTTATTTTGTATATAAAAATTTTACAGTTCATTTACTTTGTTTGGAAAGAGCTTAAAGAACGCTATAAAAACACAGAAATTCTTTCGTTTCTCCATCTCCTTTTCACCTTCCATCATTCCGTCTTTCTCATGCTCATTATTAATATATATATATGAAGAAATCCATGAGATGAGGCAGGTATAGGTGAGCACGTAAAAAATTTTACTTTTTTCCTTTCATAAAAAATGATCGCATTCATATGAACACACAGACAGTCACACATATCGTAAGCATTAATATTTCAGTGTTCTATTTCATTTTTGATGACAAAGCTTTTATTATGCAGATGTTCTTTTTTTTATAAAATATAAATTCTTTCACTTCTTCTTCATGTTTTTGAATCATGATCGAATGAATCTTAAACCTTAAATCGCCGTCTATAACTTAATTAAGCGTCATTAAATTCCTACTTTATGACCTCACTCATTGTTCTACATTTTATTATTTTCTCTATTTAGTGCATTTTATAACGTGTAAATTGCATTCGATTGAACTTCTTCATACTTAATGTATTTCAATTTTATTGTAGCTGAATGATTGCAATTACAATTTCAGTTACTTGAATGGAATTTTATTGAGTAATCTAAATTTTTTATGACTGGATAATAAGAATCTTTGTGCGGTATAGTTAAACATTTAAATGGTGAAAATTGTGCTGTGATTTTGACGATAGTCAGCCTGGGATTTATTATAATTGTGAGAATTGGATTCCAATTGGACTAAAATTTGAGCAAATTCCAATTATTGACAATTTTGACTCATTTTGAATCTTACTTACTTTGTCGACCGTATAGATCAGTTGCAATCCAATGCCTCCCCAGAAGCTGGCTGTTGCCAATCACAATCGATCAGTAAATGCATTTAATATTCTATCCAAAAAATAAGCCATAATACTAATCTGTTAATTTAATCCCGTCTAGGTACACAAAACCAGAAACATTCGCCGATTGTATTGGCAATGAGCTGCCATTAGGATGGGAAGAATCATATGATCAACAAATCGGTGTATTTTACATCAATCACAATAATCAATGTACACAGTTAGAAGATCCACGACTAGAATGGAGAGATATGCAAGAGCAAATGTTGAAAGAATATGTGTCATCAGCAGAGGAACAGCTTGAGGCGAAAAAGGAAATCTATGATATAAAACAGCAGAGATTATTATTAGCACAAGATGAATATAATCATTTAAATGCATTAGCAACAAGTCGTACGAGTTTATGTTCATCGGCGAGTTCATGTAGCACAAAATTCGATCCTGATCTGTTGCGTGCTGATCTTGCGTTGGCAAAAGAGCGCGTGAATCGATTAAGAAAGGAAATGGCACGAATTCAAAATGAAATGTCATATACACAGAAGGGCGTCGAGACACTACATAGTGTTGAACAAAAGCTCAATAGTCATCAAAATGGATGTTATAGTATAAATGAAGCACAAGCCATTTTAGAGGAAGTAAAGAAAATTCAAAAGTCATTACTTTTGGGTGAAAAGGAGAAGAAAGAACTTATGCACAGTTTAGCGCAAGTCAAAGAAGACCTCACACGTCTTCAATTAAGACAAGAGAGTCCCGATGCAAGTACATTTAACTTGAGCGATCGTGTCTCAGCCGCATCACAAACTGACATTTGTCTTGATGCATTTCCAATTGGCGCACGTGAGATGGCAAAACTTCGAATGAAATATGATGAATATCGTAAGAAAGTGAAAGATATACAAGAGAAATTGGCATCATTAGAAGAGAGAATAAGACCAGGTGAATTGGAATCTGATCAGGATCGATTGTTACTATTTCAAGAGAAGAAGCAACTTCTTATGGAATATCGTAGCATTTCACCTCGTTCACGTACGGAAGAGGAGATGACGAAAATTAAAGCATTATGTAAAAAATTAGAATCCGATTTAAATAATGCATATGAGGAATCCAATCAATGTATTGCAAATCGATTGAAGCTACATGAAGAAAAGCAGATGTTACTTCAAGAGTTATTGGATGCTTTACGTGAAGTAACGCATCTTGAGAATCAATTAAAGTCTGTATCGGCAAGCACGCTTTCAATAAGTAGTAGTGGATCGAGTTTGGGTTCGTTATCGACAGCCAGCAGTAAAGGATCATTAAGTGGCATCAGCTTTACTGGTAAGTAGAACAAAAAAATGTCTTAAAATAAACTGAATTGAAATTTAATCATAAATTTACCTCTTTTCAAACTAGATATTTATGGCGATCCATTAATGACCGACCCAAGAGTCGACATGGTTGATTTATCACGACAAATTCAATACTTCCTTCCACCATCCACATCCGAAATTTCACTATCGTCTCGAAGTAGTCTCTCCACAGCTGAAACACCACCCGCATCTCCACTCAGACAAGAGCCAATGTATGAGAACGCACAAGAAGCATTGGCAGCTGCCTTATTTGAGGTAATGCCATCAACATCGCAACAACAACAAAATATTTTACTTGACTGTAATCGACTCAAAGAGCATTTACAAGAATATGCTAAACAGAAGCGACTATCACCAATTAATGAGAAGGGACTTCTTCATATTCCACAATCTGTCCTAAGTCGATCATCGTCAGCATCAAATACAGTCTCAGCAGCTGTTAGTGATGAATCGGTTGCCGGAGATAGCGGCGTTTTTGAAGCATCTCGTGCATCAACACAAATCAAAGAATCAGCACAGATTCAAGTCACACTCAAATACCTTACAGAGGAATGTGCATTACTCATAACAATCGAGAGAGCGAGAAATTTAACAGTTTTAGGATTACCTTCTGGTTGCCAATTGTATATTAAAGCTATTTTACTTCCTGTCGTGTCTGGAAATTCCGTAATATTACGCACAAAAACATTTAATGAATTTTTAAAGCCTGTCTTTGGCGCTAGTGTTCAAATACCAATCTCGTTGAGTAAAGTCTATACAAAATCTCTTCAGATTAAAATTATGATGTTGCTTAGTCAAAAAGAGGATTGGGTGGTAAGTACTAAGACAGTCTTTTGTAAATTTCTAAGATAATTAATTCCATTTCTCTTAATTTTTATTAGGGAAGTGCTCAAATTAGTCTTGCTGAATTTAGTACACATCAAGATGGTAATAGTAAATGGTATAATATCATTAGTCGTGAAAATATGAATGAGACCGAGGTAGAAGAGAACTTTGGTGCAGCAAAAGAAGAATCTTCCGATGAGTCAACTGTCATATCCTCACAAACATCAACGCTAACAAGAAATCAAGGTAATTAAATTTAGACTTTATATCCATAATCAAAATACTAATTAATTTCTATGTTAGGTCATGATGAAATGCAACAAGCAGTTTTAGCGATGAGTTTACAAGAGCAACTATGTTATTGTAGTGATGAGGAAGAGAGCGACGAAGAGGAAGGAAATGATGAAGCGTGTGGAGGAAAATTAGATGAAGTTTATGATGACGGTAAGAAATAATTAATATAACATAACTATGCAAATATCTAATTGTGAATTGTTTATAGACTCTACAGCTCAAATGATTGAAACATATATGAATGAAGTACAAAGTTATAGCGTTATGAATATTGAAACTGTCGATGCTCAAACAAATACAGAAAACTTGCCTGATTATCAACAACGTACACTTATGTTGAGGCTACGAGAACGAACATCAGCGTCGACAACATCATTACGTGATCCAAAAATTTATCCCATTGAGGATCGTAGTAGTTTAGTGAAACGTTCACAAACATTCTCACCGAGTGCTGCTTGTAATAAATCTCGTTATATTTGTCGACGAAGTGATAGTGATAGTGCAATGCATTTTAATATAACAGCTGCAGTTTCCGCTCAGCCTCAACCTCATCCGTTCCGACGCGGTGCTGTCGAAAGAAGGTCATTAAGATATCATGGAAAAGCACCGCGTGTGTTAGCAAGTAAGTTTATTGAACTGAATATGACTGATTTTACTTTTTACTAATGAATGTCTCTTTTTTAATAATTAGAAGCCGCACCTGGCTTGCCACCAAGAACCAGCATAGACTTAGAGCTTGATCTAAAAGCACAACAATCAAGACTTGAATCATTAAATGATCAAATAACGAAACTTCGTGAACTGAAACATCGTTTAGAGCAGGCACGTGATGCAAATGATATTCAAATTGCAAATTGGGCCTTAGAAAATGATGAATTTAAATCACTTATCAATGAATGTAATATCAACTCAGAGGAGGATAGGCGAGTACAAAAACTTTTCCGTAAAACATCAAAAGAGATTTACAAGTTGCGTAAAGCAAAAGTTGACAAAACAAAGCCAGATATGATTTCTTTTAAGTAAGTATTGAGCTATTGTGCCTTAAATACTGATTATTAATGATTGCTTCCTTTTTATAGAGAAAAAATGGCATTCTTTATTCGCCGTGGAACGTCATTAGTACCTGAAATTCCTACAAATAATGCAACAAACAATAACAGTAATGACAGAGAAATCTCGGAAGAAGATGCAAGAAAATATAGCTATGTTTTAGATAGAGATGGTGTTGAAGTTTAACATAAAAAAATTAAATTAAAAAAAAAAAAAACAGATTGGATGAACCAAAATATTAATATTTACAAAATATAAATAGTTGCAATAAGTGCCTTTAACATTTATTTATCATGTAAGTGGTAAAGCAAATTGAGATAAAATTAATAATTCTGTTCAAAGCTCATCATATCTTCTTTGACAAAAAAAATAACCCGAGGGGACAAAAATTCGTTAGAATTAGTCAATGATGGCTAGTTGATGTCTAGTTCTAGTTAACTAGTTAATGTCAGTTAAGCTCTAGTTCTAGTCAACTAATCAATGTCTAGCAAGCTAATGTCTAGTTGACGTCTAGTTCTAGTTAATAAACCAATGGCAAGTTGATGTCTAGTTCTAGTCAACTTGTCAATGGCAAGTCAATGTTCAGTTGATGTCTGGTTCTAGTCAACTAGTCAATGGCAAGCTATTGTCCAGTTGATGTCCAATTCTATCGTATTCATGTCCACTCGGGCAAGTTATGTAAATAGTTAAAAGAAAATTCTTTCATAAGAGGCTAATTAATGCTTGGATTAAAAATTAACAGTTTTTGAATACTCTAATCTACAGGAAAAAAGTATATATTGATCGATTTTAATTCATGGACGTCCTTACGAATCAATAATTTACCTAATCTATCGTCTCATAATCCCCATCAAATAACATGAGCTTTTATCATATTAAATTACTTTTTATCAATATGCTTTTCATGATACTACGTATACATAATAAATAAATTTAAAATATAAAAAAATTAAAATAAATCAACACACACCAAATCTTAATGAAAATATATGATATATATACATACACAGCTCGTGCAATAAATTTGAGCTTAAGAATTGTTACTGTTATAAAAAAAAAATGTTGTTAACTTCTTTTTGGTATTTTTAATTCAGAAAGAATTCTTATATTTTGTGAGATAAATAATTTATATATCGGAGTTAAAAATTGTATAAAAAAATTCAGATTTTTATGTTCAGAAAACTATGCGGAAATAATTAAGGTGCGACATTCTTGAGGAGTTTATGGAATTTGATTCAAATTGGAATCTGAGTTGAGTTTCTTTGTCAGACTAGACTAGTGGTAGGCAACCTTATTTGATGGACAACGGCACACCTTAGTGATAGCCAAGCCATGAGTGACACTAGTGTGTCGCGACACACAGGTTGTCCACCACTGTTCTAGACTATGCCTGATAGTGAACCTTATTCATGTCATGGCACATCTTGGAGGTAATCCAAGAGCGACACTAGTGTGCCGCGAAACACTGGTTGTCCACCACTGTGCTAGATCATGACTCAATTTCCTCAAAATTCGCGCCAAAAATTTAACATTAGAGCTTGAAGTCGACTTGAATTTTGTATAGAGTCGAGTCTATTCAAGTCGACTAGACTTCATCCAAAATTCAATTCAACTTCAAGCTTTTGTTTAACATTAAAATTAAATATCGAACAATAACAATTTGTCATTACAAGACACTGCCTTAAAAATTTCTTATCGCGGTTTAAAAAATCAAAATTTTAAAAAGCCGTAATAATTCAAAAACCATATATGAAAAATATGTGCCTTCCGTGGAAAATAAATAATTTTGCGTTATAGACAAAATGAATTAATTAAAAACGTATCTAATAATTTAAGATCTGATTTTATGTAAATTAAAAAGCTAAAGAAATGAAGAGAAAATTACTAACTAATTAAAAGTTTGTCAAGATGCGAGAATGATGATGTAAAATAGAAGTAAATGTATGAATTCAAGAATGAAGATATATAAAAAAAATTGAAAATGAGAGATACAAATTAACTTAATTAGTTTTTAAGGATTTATTTATTTAATAGTTAGACCCTTCAATTTGTATGTATGTATGTATGTTAGTAATTTCTAGAAATTTTATGCGATAATTTTTTATTATTATTATTATTTTAATGTATAAATTAGATAGTGCTGTATATGTGTCATATTTTATTGATTTTAAATTATGAATTTTAAGTTTTTTTTTATAGAAATTGTGAAAAGAAAATATGAAAAAATAAAAAAAAGAATCAAAAAATGAGAAAAATTTTATTTCAAACAAAAAAAGCTTTATTTTTATTTAAAATTGGTGTACAATTTAGTGTGGCTTGCACGAAATTACAGTGTGTATCACAATTGAGAGTACGAGATAATGACCAAAAATTATTTTGGCAATTTTTTATTGCAAATTATTCTATATAGTCGTTCATTAAATGACATTTCTAAATTTTAGACCAGTGGTGGGCAACCTCTGTGCCACGGCACACTAGTGTTGCGCAGATGTATCTAAATTATAGATGGACATCATTTATGAACTATTCAAATTTTAATTTCCTAACATTTCAGCTCATGCACTCTACCTAGTCAACTCAAACAGCTGTTCAATCTCTACACCTGCTCAGCGATCGATCAGGTAGTGTCACGTGCCAAATTGATGCCAAACTGTAATTCCGTACATCTTAATACAATATTTTTAATTTACTAATAGTAACTTTTCAAAATGGGATAATTCGTGTTCGTTTCGTTTTAATATATGCTGCTTTAAATCCTCGTTAGCAGCAACATTGCACTTCTTAAGGTTCTTAAATAAATTTTCTTTAAACATTGTACTATGGGTTTCATTGATGTCCAGAAAGTAGGTGTTAAGTTCAGTCAATTCTGAACAATTCTTTGAAATTTCTTGTAAATCCTCGTAGCACAAAGCATACGTTTCTATGGCTAAAACATTTGGTACTGATTTGAATAATGTTGTTGAAATATTCATGTTACATGAGGTGTCCTGAAGTATTAAATATTTAATTTGATTGTTTCGTGGTAATGACACATTTTTCCAGTCAATATCCTTATCAGCATGTGATAATTCGTATAATCTTAACTTTTCAAGATGTGGCATTTGAAAAACCAGTTTTAATGCCGTTAATCCAATCCAAACATCAAATTCAAGAATTTTGAGAGTATCAAAGCTTTTCTGTAAAAAGCTCAACAGACCAAATTTATTCTGATCGAAATTGTAATATCCAAAATCAGAAATTTCAAATTGTTCTAATACAAACGTGGTATCTTGTGATAAAAGATTCAGTGCTTCATCAACGGGTGCTTTCCTTGATAGCTGCATTACAGAGAGCCTTTTCAATCTGGAACATTTTACCAGTAATGGATGAATGAGAATCTCAGGTATTGCTTTCACTTGTAAGGACTTAAGTCTCTTAAATTCTGCGATGTCATTAATTTCATCCAAATTGATATCTTCAAATATAAGATCATCCAGCTTAAGTTCCTCCAGATGTGTGAGCGATTCGAGAATTATTTTAAATTCTCCTGTTGTTAATAAACAATTTTTTAACTCTAAACATTTGATTTCCGAATACTTTGAAATAACACTAAATATCTTTTGATAGAATCGGTGGTTTAAATTTAACTCTATGTTTCGGTATTTCCTATCACTCTTATCAATTATATCGAAATTGATTTCTAACAAACTATTAGTAACTTTGAGTTTCACTCTTTTTAAAAATGTTGGTGAATCCGTCGTACTTTTATAATAAAACGAATTAATTGAACACAGACTCAACATATCTTTTACGCTCAAATGACTAAGAATTATGTCAAAGATATGTGGTGTATTTGAGAAATACACAAGTGGATCTTTAATTAAAGAATCCATTATTAAATATTAAAATTTAGAATTTCAATTGTATATAAACAAAACGAAACGAGATGAAACTGAAGAAACTTTGTGTTTTGCAATAATCAGGTAAAAGTTTATTGACTAATTGATGGTTTATAACTTTATTTCAAAACACAGATCATATGTTGTGATTTACTGAACGAACTAGCAGAGCTTTTAATAACAAATGTTTACATCCAACATTACAAGACTAGTAACTGGATGATTTTGCAAAATTGGAGAATCTATACGTAGATAAGTGAAGTTTCTGGAATTTTAAGTGAATTAGAAAATCGCAGATTGCTTTGTGAAATAAATTCAGTGAAAAGTAACACAACATTCCATAAAATAAATTACATAAAGTGATCCAGTCATTACGTGATACATAAATTTAATTAAACTAGACAAAAGGTGAGTAGCCATGCATTATTAAAATGCTAATATTTCGGTTTTTATCATCTACGTTGTGATCACAAATAGATTCTCAAGGTAAAATCTTTCATACATGTTTACCTTGAGAAAACATTTATTTTGAGAACTTCCACAGAATATTTTTATATCCGACAAGAGATAAAAATTTGCTAAAAATCCATTTAAATCATCCACACCTTCCCGAATGACATCTAATATTCCCGATAGTAAACAAAATAGAAAGTAAACACAGGAACATCATCAAGTCTAATGATGTGAATACGCTGAATCATTTATTACGTTTGCCATAAAAATAAAACATTTATCGTCCATCGCTCGTGTGTCGTGAAATAAGTTTTTCATTTAGGATCTTTCACGAGTCTATGAAGATCAATTAATGAGTGCAAAATTCATGTCTACTGCATCTTGTTTGTTGCGTACTAAATTGCACATTCATCGTGGGTTTTATGAATAATTACCGCAACTGTACAGAGACTTTTGCTCCTGATTTTCAATTTCCTCGCTCATCATTTTCATTAAATGTGACTTTTTGTGTAAAATATAAAATTATTAATATTTCACTTCACCCTCCATGTGTGTTAAATGAAAAGCAATGAAGCGTTTGCTACAGAAGTGAATTGTCCACATTACAATTCAATGACCAAGCGACCGAAAAGTATAATAAGAAAAACTAGAGGTGTTTCACTGATGACGATAGAAGAAAAACTTAAATAAAAATAAGAAAAGAAAATTCCTAAGTAATCGTCGGAGGAGAATATACATATTTTTTTCAGTTGAACTTAAACATTGAGCAAAGTCGGTTTGAAGTAACGCAAAAAAAAAGTTTTTATTTTGATTCTTTTTCTGCGAAAAGGAGGAATTTGCAGTTTGAAGAAAAAAATATATATTTTGTGACAATTTTGTTTGCAGTATTGAGAGACTTTTGAAGTTATTTCTGTGAGGAATTAAGTTATTAATATTTTTTGGGGTGATAAAAGGTTAGAAAATTTGCAAAATTAATTAAATGCATTGATGGTTGTGAATATGAAAATTGACGGAACTGCAATTGTAAACATTTTCATTCAACTGTGTAATTTACAAAGTTGTATGGACTTTTTGGGAGTGTAGTCTGAAGATTGGGGTCAATCCTTGCAAAATGATCATTTTGACTACTTACTTGACATCAGTAGCATAGTGAAATTGAGAAGGAGTCGACATCTTATCAACCTTAGGCATAAATTCTTGGAAATCCTTAAGAAAGCAGAGTTTGAAGTCGACTCCAATTGTATATTGAGTCTAGTCGACTTGAGTCGACTATTCAATTCCATATTCTACGAGCTCTGCCTGACAGTTTAGTCCAAATTAGTTCTTAATCATCTAAAACCCTAGTCCAGACCACAACTAATCATCTAGTCATCCTAAAACAACCACAAAATAACTCATAAAATCCCATAAATCCATCCAAACCTAAATGCAACATTTACAACTTCACATAACCAGTTTCCCATCGACATCAATCACAATAAAAAATTCCTTTGAAGAAAATTTTAAATTTTCACAAAACTAAGAATGCTATGACCAACTAGCCAACATAAAGCAAAACAAAACACTTTGATTAATGACATCTTTTGTGCCAATAAAAGAAAGCTATGTGCACTAGTACATGTAGTTGCTATGCATTTTTATGTCCCAATGGGAATTTCACGCGACAAAATTTATGCCATTTATTTTTGTGCACAAATTTTTATTTCTCTTTTTTTGGTTTAAAAATAATGCAAAATAGACTGATGACTGAATACTATTTTTGGATTTGATGATATTTTTAACATTTGTTGATTTTAAATTGAGAATCAAAGCTGATTGAAAGGGAAATTGTTTTTTAATTTGAAGGTATATTTTGGGTGATGTATTTCATTGTTTATGGATCAGGTGATTTATAGTGGCTGTATTTATAGTATAATTAGTGACTTTTTTGGTAGTTTGTGGATTGTAACTTTGATTTTCATTTAGGGGTTGTTCAAAAATGACTTTTAGTTTATATTAAGCTTTCGCTACCCCTTTAAGTTGGAACATACAGATTATTTGGATGATGCTTGCCCGGGTAGCACAATCCAGCGATCCTCACGGTCCTGTCGACGTCGCGTCGAAGCAACTTCTCATCTTATTGTTTATACGGCATCCTTGAGGTACCCTAGCAGAAATATTATGCTGTTTATCATGAAGTTAAAACAATACCGAGCCATGTGATACTTTAAAATTGAATTTGGCTTTAAGTCGACCTGGTGCTGATTTTGATTTAGTTCGTTTGTCCAATTTATAAATTTTGCTTCCTAAATTTCGTGTAATAAAAGCAAACAATTATTTCGATGTTAAAGAACATCCACAAAATTAGAACTAGTCTAGAACCTTTGCGTACCACTGACTATACTTCCGATACTAAGTTCAACAGCTTTATGTTGAATTTTCTTTGATTTTTTGGGAATATTGGAACGTAAATTCAGTAAAATGCATAAAAATCTTTCTAGCAATCCTTATTTCCAAGCAAAATCTCATAAAAGTCTAAATCCAAAGACATAAATATTGAAATATAGTCCCCTACTTTATTAAAGACACTCTTCTTTGTGTACATATACAATGAAATTTTCCTAATAAATCACAATTATTTCTTTTAAAGCTTACGATTTTAAGTACGTCATATTTTTTGGATGATATCCCATAAAAGCTCCAAAAAATGTGAATTTACCTTATGCCTCATAATTTATCATTTTGTATTATTGCGCTGTATTTGTCATAAATTAAAATCAAGTGCACATCTCCAACTGGGCATAATTTTCATGTAAGAATAATAAAAATAGTACACTTGAAAAAGAAAAAAATCAGGTGAAAAATCTCTCCTTACATAATATGTAGTATACAGTCGTTCGTTTATTTATAAACTTTTCTCATTCTAGCATTTCATTGAAACTAAATAAATTTTAGAGTAGCAGCTCCATTAGGCATATGATATAAATTTTCTTTTTTTTGCACACCCTCCGGGTCATAATTACTGGAGGAATTGGTTAGTTTTTAGTGAAATTGGATACAGTCCAATTTTTTAGGCTTAACGACCCTTTGTAATTACTACAGTCGATTGACCTTCGGATTCTTTGTTCCATCAATGTTTAAAAAAACATCACAAACCTGAAATTTGATTCTTCAGAAATAAAGAAAATTTCTCTGTTTTGTTTACTTTACACAGAAATATAATCAAACATGGATGATTATGGTGGTCATAGCGTCGAGCTGTATATATACGATATGACGCAAGGAATGGCGCGCATGATGTCACCACTACTTTTAGGTAAACATTATTCATCATTACTACCTCAAATGGAATTTAAATCATAATTTTTTGTTCATTACAGGACGTCAAGTTGATGGAGTTTGGCATACAGCAGTGGTTGTGTTTGGACGAGAATATTTCTATGGTAGCCATGGAATTAGTGCTGTTTCACCGGTGAGTTTTCTTTTTGATCACTTTTTTTTTGTGTGAAAATACTTTTTAATAGAATTGCGTTATATACTTTGTGCATTTACTTTTCTGGTTGACTAGCTGAATGAAAGGATTTTTCGTATGTGCTCTCAAATTCTTTTTTGCGAGGGAAAAATTTTTGAGATTAAAATTTATGAATTGAATTGTCAAATGACACTTCATGGCTTGGGGACATAAGTGTGTATGGATAATGGAACATGTGATCAAATTTTGTAGAGTGACATCAGAAAGATTAGGTATGGTACGGGTTTATATAGTCCTTTTAGGGTACTATTGCGTTTTTTTCACGTGCTTCGATCTTCAGCTTGAAAATTCGGTTAATCGATCAAATATCCCGAACCTAGACCATCGTGACTCTGTCATGGTGCCGGATTTAAGTCAATAAGTCAGACTCACCCTGTCTTTGGTCCGGATTTTTGATGAATCTACCAATTTGTGCTATTTGGGGTTGATTCTGTCCTTAATAATGAACTATCATACATCCTCCCATCCGGTGTTGACGTATTATTGTTAATACGTAGCAGCATATTACGTCGTTAGTTGGTAGTAAGCTAGGAAAGACGTTACCCTAAACCTCCCACACTTAATTTGATACAATCATCACACCGTATCACATTATATAAACAAACATCCAAAACAAGCATCACAAAATTAAATGTACATCATTATAACTTAATCATCTGAACGCTTTCAGGCATGAATCACAGTCAAAACAAAATAGAAATCATGTGTGTGATTTTTTAATTTGAATAATTTTTAACATTTTTGTGCGCCAATTAAGATATTTTGAAACATACATTACTTATCAGTTGATGTATAAATGCATTATAGTCGCCCACGTGTAGACATTGAAAAAACAAGGAATTTTCCCACACAACATCTGCTGGCTGTGATAAAAGTAAAGAAATGCCTTTGCCTTCAATCGCGAATTATTGATGATAGAAATGTTAATGAGTAAATTTGGCAAAATAAATTCATGTTTTGTCCTCTAATGCTGTCGAGTCTTGACAGTGATGATGTTAGAGATTTCATGTCACTTCCTATATATCTTCTCACAAAATAGTCGCAGTTGTATTGTTTGGGAAATGATGATGGGTTCAAAGTATTTTTTTAATAATTTTTGTGCCTTTTTCTCAGAAAATGAGAAGCACAAGTCTCTTTGTGGACTTTTTGTCTATGTTTATAATATTTTAATTCAGACGTAGTGAGGAAAATTCGTCGAAAAAACAGAAACGTTAACGACCCACTCAATGAATATGAAAAATTGTGGAAAATTAAGCAAAATTAAGTGTAAAGACATATATTCAGCTTCTTCGTCTTCCTTATTGCTTACGATGTAATTTCACATCAGCTTTCTCTTGACTTTTAGTGTTCTTTAGACAACAGAGAAAACTAGGAATAAAATAGGACGGAATTGGAATGTGCGGAATTTATTTTGCAGCTTAAATCATTAAAAAGTTTGCAGTTTAACTAATTGCATTATAATTGACGGTGCTTTATGACTATAATAATAAAAAAAAAATTAATGATCAGCTTAAGCAAATGTGAATTGTGAAATTATTAAAAAGTGCAGAATCATTGAGTCAAATTAGATTTTTAATAGTGAATCTCAAGCCAGAAAAGGTGAATTATCGAGGATAAGTCCTTTGTTAAATTAATTTATGCCAGATTTAAAAATATATAGGATAAATCCCCAAATTTTCAAAAATAGTTAAATGTGCCATGCAATTTGTTATGACATCTCATTGTTTCCTTCACTGACAGCATGTCAGCACAATTGCAAGATGTCAAAATTTTTGAAAAAGCTGAAATTGATCTCATTATTTTTGTAGCATTTGAGGACATTTGTTCTTAAAAATTTGTGAATCTTGTATTTTGTTTATTTACTTATGAGAATTAACCTGATTTTGAGTTGTGTAAGGTAAATAAGAGCTCTTAATTTTGGGCAATTGTTGTATGGAAATGTTAAGTTGTCTCTTTGTCAGTTGCGGCAAACCTTTTATTTCTGGCGTGACACTTTTGTGGTTAGCCTAGATTGAAACTGTACACTTGTGTGCCGAGGCAAATAGGTTGCCCACCACTGCTTTATATATGTGGACAAAATTAAGAACTATCAATGCCAATCCTTCATTCCAAATTCCAAGATAGTTCTCAAGTTATCGTCTCAATGAGCTTTAAGCCCCCGATTGCTGCGCCATGTCTTTTCCAGTGATTAAATTCATTCATCTACTAAGCTCAAATGGAATGCAACAGTGCACAAAACATAAAATTCCAAGCTTCATTTCTGAGTGCATTTAAATGGCATAACTGTATAAATTCATGAAATATGTTAACGAATTAAAATAAAATTAAGCTGCTTTAATTTCACTGGATAAAAAGTACCGCAATAGCCTAGCATACGACTTAGCCCACAATGCAATGTTGAACATTTGAAAGCAAAAGTGTCCATACTCATAACAACACAAAAAGTATTTATAATTTACAAATGTTGTTTTGATGATCCTTACATGATGTATCAGATTAGATATTTTACATATTGTGGGGACGTTCATAAGTGATGTTCATTTTTGTTGAGTTAGAGCAGTGTTGTCCAAACTGTGTGCCGACAATTTATTTTAAAAAATTCCATAAACTGCATGCCATGAGCGGCTCCATTTGAGACGTACCACCTAGGTGTGCTGTGGCACAAAAAGCTTAGACATCACTGGGTTTGAAGAAGTCGATAACAAAAGAAAATGTGTTTCATTTGAAAGGGTCTATGACCTCATCAGTAGGAAAATTACTTATAATTTTAGGCGCAAAAGTATTACACGCCAAACGTTTCCGCCAATTACTGTAATTTGTAGCCGTAATAAGGTTTAAGTTCTCCAAATTACAATTCAACCTTCATTAATTCCAAGTTTTTATCCCTTCTGAATTTCAACTGTTTCTAACCTTAATTTACGAAGATCCCCAAATGCACATTACAAAGCACAATAACAAGCTTGTTGAATGTTTTTTCTGAAAATTTTACACAAAATACAACAAAACAACAAATTGTGCAGATGTAAAAAAAGACGAAAAAAATCGAAATTCAATTGTAGACAATCGGGTAGAACATAAATCACGCACATGTATTACAGACAATAGAAACAACAATAAAAAAAAGTTCTCAATTTCCTTTGTTGCCATTTTCATTGTATCAATTTACTGTTTTCAAAAGAAAATGATTAAGTGCTGCTAAATTTAAAACGATGAAAAGGTGAAAAATTTTATTTTTATTTTTCCTTAATTTTATAAAAATAAGATCGCAATAATCATCGACCACGCGAATGAATTCATTAAAATGAGGAGAAAGAGAAGCTTCTGCACTTTTTGCCGCTTCTCTCAAAAAAAGAGAAAATTTTCATCTTCGGATGTATTTACGACGATCATAATAATGAGCATGAGATGCTATTTTTAAAGGAATGAAAATGTTGCTTTAACCAAAAAATTTCCACACGCCATCCACTCGATCACATTTACTAGTTGATCTCGCTAAATTGACACTAAAAATCTGTACAATTAAGCACTCAAATGTTATCATATGGAACTTGTATAGGCTTTGCCGGCGAATGTGATCGTCTCTAATTTAAAATATCATCTTTGTTTTTCCTCCCGAGTGTGGATTTTTCCTTCTCGTAAAATTTTCAGTTTTTCTCACAAAAAAAATAATCGTCCGAAAATTTACTTCCATTCACACTGAGACACATACGAAGTGACTTTCAGTTTTATTTTAAAGTCTTTTGAATAAACATCGAGAAACGCAATTTCTCGAGTTTTCTTTCTTTTTTTTGCGGTATGAGGAAAGAGAAAATTTTCATTTTTGAGTGGAAATAATTTGAAATTTTTCTTTTTTTGAAAATTTTTCAGGGTTCAGTTTCGATTCTCGGAAGTCCAACAAAAGTTGAGAAAATTGGTGAAACTTATATTCCATTTCAAGTATTTAAGGATTATTTGAGAGGTCTAGCCGACAGTACATTTAGGTAAGAAAAATTTCTTTTTTCCTGCTTCTTCTTCTTCTTATTCACGACTTTATTATCGTGAGACTGACTAGTGAGCATCACCAAAATGTCTTGAGAAATGAGAATGTTTATTCTTATTCTTTCTTTTTTTACATTTTTACATTTACACAGGGGATCGTGTTACTCACTTTTGAAGCATAATTGCAACACATTCTCGGAAGATTTATGTCAATTTTTATGCGGTGCCTCTATTCCTAAATATATTTTAGATTTACCACAAGAATTTCTCTCAACGCCATTAGGTCAAACATTGGGACCGTTAATTGGTATGAATCATTGTCATCATCATCACCTGACATTACTGTATAATTTTTCTTTGTTCTCATTTCACAGAAAGCTTGGGTCAAAGAACAGACGGATATTCAAATTTTTCATTTGAGCCACAAATAACTGCACAGGCACGTTCACCGTCACCTGATTTTATTGAGATTAATACACAAATTGAACAGCTACGAGAACAATCATCAGCATTAGAAGAGCGTCGTAAACAAAGTCTCGATAAGATCGCCAAGAAGGAACGCAAAAAAGAGAAGAAAAGGAATAAAGAAAAGAAAAAGTCAAATAAGGTTACATTCAGTGATAGTAGTGAATATAATTCAACAGGAATGTCTGAGATTGAGGAAGCAAATGGATCCACTGAAAGTCCAGTCATCAATTCGGAGATGTTGCCATCTGAGAAAGTATTAGAGGAAGAAGCTGAAGAGCGAAGACTCGAGGAAGAGAAAAAGAAGAATCGTGAGCCTCCAATTGTCTTTAAGGAAATTGATGTGAGTATTGAGTCTGGTTTTTGAGATTATTGAGATCCTTAGTGACGGCACTAGTTCTTTTGAGTATGAGTTCACTATTCACTCAGCCAATTCAGTGCAAGTTCCAAAAAAACAGCTAAACTGTCTTTATTAGTGGCTTATCTCAGTTCCAACATTGAGAGCATGCAGCACAATTTGACGCCACTTCTAATCCATTCCCATCATTATTATCCTTACAGCCAAAATATGAATTAGAAGAGTTAGTAAAATTAGTGGACGGGAACTTATCAGAAGATGAACAACTGGCACTGGAGGAACTGCATCAATATCTTTTACTTGGTGATGGCTGTTGGGCTCTAAGTGACTTATTCTTGGTATTTGTCGGACGTATTTTGAGAGATCCTCAAATTTCAACGGAAGCACGCGTTCATTTATTGCGATCACTCGCATATGCTGCCCTGAAGGATGATGTCATTTTATTACTCCATCAAGACAGACGCGACCATGTTATGATGAATTATTTATTGGATATTGAAAAGATTAAGCCGGAAGAGCAACAGGCAGTTGCGTTGTTTGTGAGTAGTAAAAAAAATAATGTTTATCATGTTCTCGTTTATTTATTAATGTCCGCAAATTCATCAAATTTTATTTCTAGGCTAACAATTTATTTGAGAATACAAATGCGTCCGAATGGTTGTTATACATAAGCGAATGGCCTTCTGGTAGTCAACAAGTATCAAATATCCGTGCAACAACAAAAGTTGTTGTGCATTGCCTGTTGTCACCATGCCCAAAACTTCAAGAATTGGGAACAGCATTAACATACAATTTGGGCATTAAGGAAGTAAAGACTGTTGTAAAGTATCAAAGTTTCAAGCTTCTTATATTATTATTTCTGTGGCAACACGAAAGTTTTATTTGTGGTGGGAGAAAGTCACACCTGCCATATAATTTTTCATGTGCTGCAACATTTTTTTTGATGTCTTAAAACAAATTCTTTAAACGCATTTTCGGTATTTTTTTACTTATTTTTCGGTCACTTCCACTGAAAAATCTAACAACTAACATCTTCTATCTTCTGTCTTTTTGGATGTTTATGCTTAATATAAAGAATATATTGAGGCCAAAATTTGTCCCTTCTGTTATTTATTTTCACAGAAACTTCATCATGCCAAAAAGTTGAGGCAAATCTTGCCCAAAGGTTCCTTATCCAAGGTGATAAAATAAATATCGAAAATGCAATTAAAGAAGATGAGGAAAGACTTCAAAGGATCAACAAACTTTTCTCATTAAATATTTTATTTTATAATTAATTTTATATAATTTAATTTTACAGGTATTTGATGATATTGCTATAGAAATTACAATGGCAATCTTACAATTCTTAAATTCTAATCCATCGGAGGAATATTTATTCAGGGTATTGAAGGCCTTATCCAAATTTGTTTATGTAAGTTTATTAACTATTTTGAGGGATGTTCATAAATGATGTGAATTGAATTTTTGAATCTTAGAGTTCAAAGTCGACGAGTTTGCATTAAGTCGAGTCTAATTGATTTGACTTTTGCTCACAAAATCCAAGACGACTTCGAGCTCTAAGCGAAACTTAGACTTCAAACTTCATCACAGCTTTTCCAATAAGTTCCATTCCATTGTTGCTAGGGCTCTATAGCCTACTAGAGACATGTCTACCCGAGCGACACAAATGAAGGAGGCCAGTCACGGAAGTTTTAAGCTCCACTAAACCGCATCCATAAAACTGCCAAACTCAAACGGCTTCCATTTAGTGTTAGTAAAAGAGGTTTAGTGGAGCCTTAAAAGCTTCGTAGCGGAACCTTGTTTATCTATGCTACTTGGGCTAAGATCATACTCATGAAACTGACCCTTGAGATCTAATCCCCGCAGAACTGGTAGTCGACTTGAATTTTATATGAAATCGAGTCGACTCAAGTCAACCTTTCTATAAAAAATCCGAGTCGACTTTGAGCTCGACTTAAGACCGAGACATCATTCATGAACAACCCAATAAATTCCTCATTAAATAAGCATTATATCTAATTAAATTTCATCCACAGGTATCAGCAGATATCCCACAGTTTGTTCAAATGATTGGACCAAATCCCAAAGATTTCCGAGGCAAGAGCGACAGATGCGATCAATTAATTGACATAATTGTTAAGAAAGTTCGTTAGTTCAAAAAATAAAATCATTCATGGCAATTATTTATCATTATTATTATAACTTGCAATTGTTAGATACTAAAACATTTTACTAAAAAAAATTTATCAAATGGAAATGGGAAGGTTAAATAAGTTGGTCATTTAATTGATTAAATTTGATTCTTTCATTTGGGATATATTTATACAAAATCTTTTCTGCATTTTTGTATTGAGTCAATTTTAATTTTTTTTTTTTGCATTCTAATAAAGGAGAAAAAAGTTTTAAATTTATGAAGCTATTGTGAAGTTCTTTTATTCTGCCTGAAGCTTGATGCATATGAATTTGTCTGATTTTATGTCTTTTAAATTGGAGAAATTACAAGATTTTGCAGGTATTGCAGTGTTGTTGGAGAAAGCGTATAATAAGTGCAGTGGTGGGTAACCTGTGTGCCGCGATACGTATTGAGGTTTATACTCAATAATCAATCTCTACATTGGTATGCTGTATGAACATTTTTGTTTGATTATGGAATGTCGTGTCTCAAAAAAGGTTGCTCACAACTGGTACGATCGATTCAAGTGTTAGAATCCAGACGAAACGTAGCAGCAACAAGAAAATCGGAATTCATGCTTATAGATTCCACAAAGATTCTTCAGTCTAACTTGAGTTGCTCGGGTATTAATTTAGAATTTGTTATTTTTTACAGATAATTTTAGGCTATTTGCACAATTAGTGCTAACCCGTGAAGCATACGACGCAGAAATGATTCAAAGTTCGTTCCTAGGTCAGCGTGATTCTGAAATATTGCCAGATTCGATGAACTCCGACCTCAGACTAGAGTCAAGTTGGCTTGAGAACGAATTTGATCAGCATTTCTACCCCGTGTGCTTTCCGGGTGCATGTTTGTCCACATGCTTGACATCACCAACAGCGAAAATTGAAACAAAATATTATATTTAATAACATTTTCACTAACATTAATAATAACAAGCTTTTTTTTGGCATAAAATACACATTGTAATTGGATGATTCAATCAAAAAACCTAATATGTGTGTTTTGTGGTCATTATCACTGCTTTTAAACTTTTTTGTCCTTGTCTAAATTAAAGCGATCACTTTTTTTTTGTTGTCTGGAAACTTTCCATTGTTTCGACTATTCCAGAGTCAAAACTTAATTCGATTCCAACGAAAGCAGATTTATCACGACTGCGCATCTTAAAATATCACGTCAATTTTTAGAACATAGTTTTCGTGAGAGAATGAATTTAAATGGATGAAAAAAGAGTAAGCATCAACAATTTAATCTCAATGACTTATTTACACTATGTACACAGTATCGTGCGATATCTTATCACTTATAGTTGATCTCTCACTAAATTATTTAGAATCACAAAAAAATTTTAAGTTACATCGCAGTTCTATTTTATCATTAGTGCAGGTAACATCAAGTAAAATAGTAATGGCATCAACTCAAAAAGATGTGGAATTGTCTCAGTTAAATACATGTGAAAAAATTCCATATGATGAACTTCTAAAGAATCACAATGCAAAAATATCTCATAAAATCGGAGATTTTGTAAAGCGACGACTTTACATCTTAAATTGGCTGCCCGAATATGATCGAACGAAAGCAATTGGTGACTTTATATCTGGTGTAACAATTGGACTTACAATGATTCCGCAAAGCTTAGCATATGCAAATTTGGCAAATGTTCCTGCAATTTATGGATTATATTCAGCATTTATGGGATCAATTGTGTACATATTTTTGGGTACCGTTAAGGAAGTCAGCATTGGACCAACATCATTAATGTCTATAATTACTGTGAGCTATACGTATGAGAAGCCTATTGAATATGTTTTTATAATGACATTCATTTGCGGATGTGTGGAGATGCTTATGGGAATTTTTAAATTAGGTAATAAAATTAAAGTGAATTACATGGAATATTTTTTGTTGACTTGTCATCGTTGAGGGTGTTACTAGTTATGAACTTACTGTCTGGAATTAGATTTTTTGAGGGATGATAGGCATCTAGTTAGGAATAATAATAGAACAGCTGATTTTATGTGGTTTTGCCATATAACTCCCAGTTAGGTATACATCTACCGACTAACGGCATTAAGCATGTATCCTAGGTGACCTATCAACAGGTTAACCCTCAATATTCCACTCTCCTACAGCATTACACCCCTATAATGACAACAGACAACCAAAACTAATATAAATTCCATTAAATTTCATTCACTACAGGCTTCTTGGTTGACTTTATATCCGTCCCTGTTGTATCAGCATTTTCATCATCCACCGCTATATTGGTCATTGTGGCACAGTTAAAAAATCTCTTTGGAATAAAATTTAAGGCAAAAAGTTTACCATTGACGATTGTGAGGCTCGCTGAGAATATAAATCAAATAAAAATTGGGGACACAGCCTTAGGGCTATTCGCCATTGCATTTCTGTTATCTCTAAAAGTACTTTTTTGCAATTTCATTGTTAGGAAAATATTTGCATTTTGATGATTTATTTCTTTTTATTATAGAAACTCAATGAACTTGGCACAAAATCGTCAAACTTGAAATTGAAGAAGTTCTTATTTTACTTTAGTTTATGTAGAAATGCACTGATTGTCTTGATAACCGGATTTATTGCATATAGCTTGTCAGCATCAAATATTGAACTTCCATTTAGATTATCTGAAGAAGTTCCAGCTGGAATTCCATCATTTCAACTTCCAGCATTCTCAGCAACAGTTAACAACGAAACTGTTGAATTTGATGAAATTGCTATGGATATTGGCTCGGGATTCATATTATTGCCATTAGTTTCAATTCTCGCAAATGTTGCAATTGCTAAAGCATTCAGTAAGTATATAAACATAATTTAATATGTTTGTGGGAAGCTGCTGACACATTAATAATTATTGCCTCATATTTATTAATTTTTATCACTGAAAACAGCATCGGGAAAAATTGTCGACGCAACACAGGAGATGATTGCACTGGGAATGTGCAATGTTCTCGGATCTTTTTTCAAATCTATACCAACATGCGGTGCATTTACGAGATCGGCTGTTTCAAACGCTAGCGGTGTACAAACGCCATTCGCTGGGATTTATAGTGCAATTATGGCTTTGATGGCATTAACATTATTGACACAATATTTTAATTTCATACCTAAAGCTACATTAGCTGCTATATTAATATGCGCAGTGTTATCTCTAGTAATTATATTCAATTATGAATCTGAATGTATTTAAAAAGTTTATTTGATAAATTATTGCAGATTGACATCCGAATTGGTTCTAAATTATGGAATAAGAGTAAAATTGATTTTATATCGTGGATTGGATGCATCATTGCTTGCATTGCCGCTGGTGTGGAAGTTGGATTACTTGTTGGTGTTGCATTGAGCATGATTAATATTTTCCTTAAGGCTGCTCGTCCAAATGTCGTCATTTATGTCGATAAGGTAAGTTATTGATGGAAATTTGATTTCAAGGAATCATTTGAGATCAGGAAGTGGACGAACTTAGAATTTGGACACATCTGAACTCATCTGACGATAATTTGATGAAGTTTACAAGATTATTCCTCAAAATTTTCAATAATTCACATCCAAACCTTCCATTACAGAAGAAAGACGAGCAAATCATCTACGTGAGACCATCCGAAGGAATCTTCTTCCCCGGCATCGACAGCTTACGTGAAAAGATAAACATTACGCTGATTAAGACAGACTATAAATACCCTGTGGTGCTGGATATGATTAAAATCTCATCCGTCGATTATACAGCATTGCAAGGAATTGATTCTATAATTAAGGACTTAAAAAAGCATAATCTTACTGTTACTTTTGCGAATGTTGATGAGAAAATTCAGAGGAGGTTGAATTTGATTAAGTAGAAGGAATGGAGTTAAGGATTAGATGCAAAATTTTCGAAATTAGGCTTGAAATTCACCAAAAGTTACCAAAAATCTCACAACAAATATTAATAATTTTTGTGATAACACAACGATAGAATGTGTCCTACATTTGTCTATTAAGTATACTACAATTAAACATATTGTACGTAATAAAAATAGTATAACATGCTAAGATATTGCAACACACATTTCTTTCGCGTAATCTTACTTTCAGTGACTCTTGAGCAATACTCAATGTTGCACTTGTGCATGACTACACAAATAAACAATTTCTTTCTCTCGTAAATCCCTGACCATCATGAAAAACAAGTTTGAATTCCATACGATAGAAATAAATACATAAAAAAATAAAAATTTCCCACTTTTCTTTTCAATCAGCACAAAATAAAGTTTCATAGAGCTTACTCTCAGTTTCTGTAGACATTAGTCTAAATTTTGATGTCAATTAGAAAGGACGCGTAAGAAGACCAAGAAACATTGTGAATTGTTGAAGCTTAACAGTGAAAATAATCCAGAAACATAAACAATTTTGGCAAGCTTAGTGCCTTAAAAAGTGAATTTTTTGTGCATGGTCAATGAATCTCTGCAGAAATTTAACCTTTGACCGGAAAAAATAACCATAATTAAGCATAAAGTCAGTCTTATTATATAACATCATCTCGACTGGTTTCATAGTGACTTACTGACACACTGTGCATAGATTCAATGTGCATTTCTCTTTACAAATGATGCAATTTCAAATGTGTATAAATTTCCGCGAAGTGAAAGTTATATCACAGCATTAGACAGACGTAGTTAGCCAGAGAGTTGAAATAGATTGTTTTTCATTTAAAAACGCACCGAGCAGCATATGTGACATATATATTTTTATGAACAATTTTATGGACTTGATTATTGCCAAGTGAAATCGAATTAAAAATTTATTAATTATAGACTTTTAAGTTATGCTGATTTAATTGATACAGTTATAAATAGTTTTCGTGCTGTAATACATTTTATTGTATCCAAAAAAGTCTATGTCACCAAACAATCATCTTCAAATGGATATCGATTTGAGTAAATATATTCGGAAAAAGACAGCAAAGGAACTGCTCGATGATAACAATAACGTTGAGGATTTCACTAACAATCCATTAATAACGACGAAATGTATCAAGGATTATTACAATGATTGCAGTGTTTTTGTAACTGGATCGACTGGATTTTTGGGTAAGGATTATGGAAGTTTTTAGTGATTTAAAATGGTTTTGTTGCTGAATTTATGGATTTAAAGTTTGAAGTAGACTCGGATTTTGTATGTCTTTTTGCCTGTTAGGGGAGTTTCCTGATGAGTGACTGAGACTTGAATTCAGTTCACTTGACGAATTCGTCTAGCTAAATTTCGACAAATTGCCAAATTTGAAGTTCTTTCCGTAGCTGGAAATCGACTTCAATTTTGTATAGAGTTGACTTTTTCATACAGCATCCAAGTCAATTCCTAGCTCAAGTTCCTCAAAATTCAAAAAATCCAAAAATAGCCCAAAAAATTATCAATAGACCCAACTCTTCCGACAAAAATAAAACTTCAAATAGAAAAATTTGTTAGAGACATCAAGTCATCCGTAAATAGAAGCAATAATTCCCAATATACCCTTCGCACAAAATGTGTCACGATGAATTTTCACATGGCAAAATATAAATTAATCTTTTTTAGGAAAAGTTTTGATCGAAAAACTCCTCCGCTCGTGCGATGGAATTCGTAAAATTTACATTCTCTTAAGGCCAAAGCGAGGCATTGACTGTGAGCAACGTTTTGACGAATATTTACGCAATCCAATTTTTGAGAGAATTCGCAATAAAAATCCAAATGTGTTGAGGAAATTGATTTGCATTCCGGGTGATATAAATGATGTGAAACTTGGCCTTGACGACGATGACATTAATGTACTGCAACAGAATGTTGATATCGTTTTTCATGTTGCCGCAACAGTTCGCTTTAATGAACCGTTAAGAGATGCTGCCAATTTAAATACGTTTGGGACTCATCGTGTCATGGAGCTATGTACGAAAATGAAGAAGCTGAAGGTAAATTGTGCTGACCAAATAGCATGCATTCAGGCTTAAAAACATATTTTTTTCTCTCTAATAATTGTAATTTCAGAGCTTAGTTCATGTAAGTACAGCATACAGTAACCCACATTTGAAGAATGTAGAAGAACAGGTTTATGGTACATCATCATCACCAGATCATCGTTTATTCATAAATGGAATAGGCACATTGCCGGACGAATTTACTGAAACAATTGCAAAACGTTTTAATAAAAGACATCCAAATACGTATACATTAACGAAGCATATGGCAGAGCAAATTGTACTCGACTATTATGATATGCTTCCAATAAGCATTGTGAGACCATCAATTGTTACAGCTGCACTTAATGAGCCTTATCCTGGGTGGATTGATAATGTTTATGGAATCACAGGTTTTTATCCAAATTAATGACTTTTTTATCCTGAGGGGTTGAAGCTTTTTGTTGTTTTGTGGATGTTTTTGACTAGGATGTTAATGCTTTGGATTTTGGGATCAAACGTTTTGAGGATGTTCTGGTTAATTTAGTCTTTACAAGAGTCAGAGCATTTAAGAATGATTTAAATTGATTGCCTTTTCGTCCTAGGCGCAGTAACTCGAGCACATCCTCAGTACTTTTTGTTAAAAGTCTCAATCCAGACTTAAAAAGCTTCTCCACCCCAACCTAACAATTATTCTCAATTCCAATGACATTTATATCTTTTTTATTTAAATAACACAGGCGTCTTAATGGAAATAGGGCGAGGAACAATTAGCAGTATAATGGGAAAAGAGCATAATCTTGTCGATTTGATGCCCGTCGATACTGTTTGTAATACATTAATTACAGCAGCATGGGCAAATAGTTTTATGCGATCATCTAATGCAATTACTGTTTATAATTGCACTTCAGGACAGACTAATCCGATGCGGTATGGTGAACTGAAAAGGAAAATTCTAAAACATTCACGTAAAAATCCATCGAAATATGTCGCAATGTATCCAAATTATGTTTATCGTACAAATCGATTAATGCACACAGTATGCGAAATATTTTTGCATTTTTTGCCAGCTTTTATATTCGATTTACTGCTGAGATTGAAAGGCAAGAAGCCAATAATGATGAAAATTGCCAAACGTTTTAAATTGGCATGTGACACTGGTGAATATTTTGTATTAAATGGATGGAATTTTGATACAAAAAATTTCCGTCGACTCATTCGTGCATCAAATCAAACTCAAGCCGATTGCAATGAATTTAATTGTGACACGAGTGCAATAAATTGGGATGAGTATGTTGAACAATATCTGATGGGAATTAGAACGTTCATATTGAGAGATGATGCTAGCAGTCTGCCGAAAGCTCGACGAAAATTAAGAAAAATTTATTGGACACAACGATTCCTTCAGTTTATATTAATAGCTGGTGCAATTTATATCTTTTTTATTGGCTTATGGAATTAAATTGATTTATGTAAATTTATGAGATGATTATCGTATTAAATAAAGATTTATCTACCATTATCTCATTTCTATTGTTCAAAAATCTTTTTGTTATCATCCGATTAATTAGATATAAACGTGCTGTAAATCAGACTTAATGGAAATCATTTAAATTTCAGATCATTTATTTGTTACAGATATTAAGAGGTTTTCTACACATTCAAGTCATGTAATAAATCTATTTTGTTGGGGGTAGATACTTATTTGATTTTAAGGTAGACTTTTACATGTGGCAGATTATGAGACTTAACACCATGCCCTAGTGTAAAGGCTCTTTTTTGACTTGTTGCATTTTAGAAGAGATTTTAAAGATTTGGTTGCATTCTGAACAGACAATTAGCATTCTTACATGGTACCGTGAAGCTATCATGTCTGTTAGTCATATATCATATATCTAGATCGAATCCTACCGTTAGGACAATTTCGCGTCTTACCGTTTATACGATGACGGAATAGTGCCTTAGCCAACACGTTGTTGTTTTCTGGATATCCACACACTAGATAAAGCTTCAGATCACTTATTCCTCACATTTTCGACGACAACAGCTAACGGAACTTAATCCAAACAGCAATTTAACACAAATTTAATTTCCTTCCATCAAATCAGCCAAAAAACTGTAGTCAGGACACTACCACGACGACATAGCCATACCTAAGCGACCATATTTTGCTGTTCGGCATAACTGACTAAACAGATTACCAACTTCCAACAAATAAGACATGTTTCCCTCTCACAGCAAACACATCATCTAAGTTTTTTTGTTATAAATTCAAAACAACAGTAAAAAGATTCAGCATCATGTGGGCAATTGCCATTTTTATATTCATTTTTTTTATTTTTTAAGTTGTTTGTCTGTTTGCAATAATCTATATCCATTGTGTTACATCTTTAAGCCCATAACAAGCACTTTAATTATTTTAAATAAACTTAACGCACATAAATGGAATGATAAAATATAAACATATGCATTGCATTAATAGAAATAAATGTGTTGAAGATTTCTTTTTTACTTTGTGGTCCATACGAATGGCTCTAAACGATTTTCAACGTCCAAAACATTATTTAATGATTCCATCAGTTCTATATTTTGATTGAGTATTGAATTACAACGACTTAATTGTTGTGAGATTTGTCGGACACGAGAGAATGCATCAGCATATGTTGAGAATTGTCTTTGACGTTCAATCATTTTATTTAAAAGTTTTCCTACATCTTGGTCGACTTCCTTAACTTTATTATTTATAACTTCTTGGTCTTGAGCAATTTTTGTCGCACACAAATTATAGTGAGACTGGTTGGATATAGTGAGAGAAAAAAAATTAGCACAACTTTATATAATGAGAAAAAAAATAATAATTTCATCATTCACCTGTAAACGAGTACACATATTCAGCACGTGATTCGGTTGTAATCTCTCCAAAATTTCAGGATCTCTATATGATGGCAAAGTTAGCGTTCCACGCATAACAGGCAAAAACATGGGAATACTCTAGAATGGATTATAGAATTTTTGTATTATAAATCTAATTATTATCTCATGCTTATTCTTTCATTAATGTGTGTGGTAGGTGGCATATTGAAGGTCGATTTTACATTTATTAATGAATATGTAATAAAGAGCAAGTGAGAAATGTTGATTATCGAGTCATGTGACGCAGATTAAGATTGTAAATGATGTCATTACGGGTTTTATAAAGGCTTAAGCGAATATGAGAAAGTTAGTGACTAACTAGATGCTGCTTAGACTTTGACAAGCTGTTGACATTTAAATCTCTAGTTCTATACATCTGTAGGGTCAATGATCATCTCTGGATCGGTGTAAATCCATCACTTTGTCAGAATGACACCAATCCGGTGCCGGATTTTGGATTGATTAACAGACTTGTGGTATTCAGGCATGGTCTATCCACTTATCAAATTATGTAGATTCGCATCTAATTGCTTAGTATATGAACATATTACCATGATAAGTCAAGTCAATCTTGCTTTATGAGAACAGAAATGGAAACAAACAAAATTGACACCATGATTGGAACTATGACTGTCTAAATTCCCCAAACTGATCATCAAACAGCCCAATCAATTTTCAACAACGCAAAATAAGGCTTTAAATAAAGCTAAAGTTGCAAGAATTATCCATTACTGCCAGCGTGTGTAAAAAACACACATCTGTTTCCATCTGTGTGTATTGAAGATGCGTGGGAGGAACATTTCATTATAAAAAAAAATCACAGCACTACATGGTGACTCTAAATATTATTCTTTTTCTTCTCTAAGTCACCGTACACACATGTATATGACCGAAGCTATAGCTTAAAGAAAAATCTTATTGATATGCACACCCTACATTCATTCTTCAATCGCTCTTTATATTGTTTTTCGTAACAATTTCCATACATACACTACATTTTTTACAAAATAGGCAATAGCAACTACAACCTTTTATTTTCTTTCTGTCTATATGCAAAAAAATATAAGATTTTTTTATTATTAAGTTTTAGACAATTTCAGTTTCAATCGAGAATCCGAAGAGTTAAAACCGACTAGTCATTGGCGGAACATAATGTCAAATAGGAAATTTTTTAGTGGTTTATCTGAGAAGATGATGGCCCGTTCAACGGGACCTAATCGTCAACAAACAAATTTCTATTGGCCAGATGATAGTAATGCTGACGATACCTGCTCAGTCAGATCAAATCGGTTGAGAAATCGAAGCTTATCAACAGCATCAGTACTAAGTCAATCACAAGCCTCAACCGATACAGAAGAATCGCGAAAGCGTCGATCAAATGATTTTAAGTCACGTATAGAATTTTATGATATGGTTGACATACCAACCGACAATGAGAGTGTATATAGTCGAAAATTAGATCCATCGAAGCACAAGAAACTCGAGACATTGAAATCTCGAATAGAATTTTATGATTATGTGGATACAAGAGATTCATCACAGATGAATGATGAAGATACAAATTCTGTCATTGAAGTGGTACAGAAAAAGGAAAATCAGGAAGTGAGAAATGACAAAAATGGCACAATTGACACACCCGTTGAGAATAAGAATTTTATTCAAAATAATAATAAGCACATTGATGAGCTAGCAAATAATATGACTAAAATGTCAATGAATGTGGAACATCCGAAAAATGATATGAATAATCATAATCATAAGCCACAGTATATTGACAGTTATAGTGAATCTGATGATGAGGATGATTATCGTTATCAGAAATCATTTCGTGGTCAACATGATGCCATAAAAAGAAATTATCCGCAAAAAAATCGTCGTCCAACATTGCCAAAGCAGCATCATCAACCGTATCATCAACAATACCAACAATTACCCCCACGCCGATATCAGTCACATTATTTTGATGATTTTGAAGATGATGGATACGATCGTTATTTTGAGAATGCCTCAATTAGATCGAGTAGATCAAGACTTCCGAGAATGCCGAGGCGAACTTACTCACCGGATAATTCCGATGAAGAATTTTACGACAACCGGATGTATCCAAAAAGAAATGGACGAATGAGTCGTGATAATCGAAATTATGAAGCTTTTTCGCCAGAACGAGAATACACACGGTCACAAAATCCACGAAATGACGATTACTATGAGTCATATAGAGACGATAGAAGACAAACAAACAACAGGAATACAAATATTAATGGATTTGGAAGTGAAATGGATTATAATCGTCCAAAATCAAGAACACCCCCGCGTGAACAACAACAGCATCAGCAGTCAACGATTGAAATAGACAGTGAGCAAAACATTCCAACGACATCTGCGAGACCACCAATTAAACCTGTTGCCAGATCAATGTCAATAAGTGGTGATGCGAGACGACGATATCACATAAATCTCAAATCAAATATTTTCCATACTGACAATGAATATGATCAAGTTGTGAATCCAAGAAAGCCATTAAGTGTACGAGATTTTGCAGCTACAACAAAAATTGGCGTGGGATTGCCTGATTTGAACTGATTTGTTTTTGTTGGATATTTTTTTATTATGTACACATTAAGGAAATAGTTACTAATCGAAAAAACTTTAGATGATTATCTCGCACATATACACGTGATTGATATAAATTAATTATCAAAAAATACTCAGCACATGCTGTTTAAAGATGAGAAATAAAACAAATAAATATTCACCTGAAGACGTAAAATTTCTGCATCACGTTCAACACCCCCACCATCTTTTGACGTGCCTTTATTCACAACAACCATTGTGCCTGCTGTTGCAATTTTACTACCACGACTCGATGTTGCTGACGTTGATTGCCTTCTTAAGTTAACAGCTGGTCGTGTTTTATTAAATTTTTGACCTTTATTTCTTAATTTTGGCGAATCTGGTCATTAAGGATGTAAAAAGACATGTTAAAATGTGGACAGGAATGAATTATAAAGAGTTAATGTACCTCCTATTGGTTTATCTGTATACGATATGTATGGTAAATCAGAATCAGAACAGACACTCATTGGCGGAGATGTTGGTCGAGAATCCAACGGAGGTGTCGGGCTACTATCAACAAGTTGGCTATTATTCAAATTATCACTTGTTGGAAGTCCAGCAATTGTATATCCACGTTGTAAACGACTTGTATCTGATGTCGCTATCGATGCTGGTCGCTGATTCACTCGTTGAGGTGTTGAATGTGTCGAACCAGATGCTGCTGTTCCTGTTGATGCATGTTGTGACTGCTCGGAGCCCATTTCGAATTATTTATTATATAATTTTATATTTGCACTTAATATGATAAAAGAATGGAGATAAAAATGAAAAATGTGAATTAAAAAATATTGAATGACATATTAACATGAATTTATTTTATGCTCCAGCTGTTTATGTTGTTATTTTTTCTTTATGGAGAACAAGATCTTGTATATAAGAAGAGGAAAATTTGTGTTATGCATTAAAAAAAGAGCAATAAAAATAATTTTTCTTTTGTTTCTACTGAAATTTGCAATTATATTCATCAATTGACATAAATGAGATTTTAAAAATGCAGCGATGAATTGACATAGAAAGTATGAAAAACCTAATCGTTGAAGGCATGGCAATACAAACTATGTCAGTCACAAAACAATTATTCATACATTGTAATTATGCATGATAAATTATAATATTCAAAACTCATGTAATTCGTGAGGTGAAGATGCATGGAGTAGAGTATCTGAAGTTCCGATGTTTCGGCAATGTTTACATAGACTTTATATTGACTAGATTTTATCAAATAGATCACATTCTATACAGAGCTCGAAGTTGACTCGAATGCAAATTCGAACTCGAAGTTGTAGTGCTCGAAGTCGACTCAAATTCGAATTCGAACTCGAATTCGAGTCGACATCGAGCTCTACATATTAAGAAAGAAGTGTCTCTGGAGTTGTATGATATTCCGAACAAAATAAATTCGGGTATCAGAACAGCTTGTGGGACTTAATAAGCTCATTGATTGATGAACGCACAGGTGAATGATCCCTTACCAAACTTGATATTTTTTGTCTTAGAGATATTCATTTTTTTGATGACCATTTAAGGGAATTTCAAACAAAAATAGCTGGAAGTTGCTTAATACACACTAAGGTTGTATTATTACTATTGGATAAGCTTGAGGGTGAGACTTAGGGTGTACTGAGTAACCGGATGTAACTATACACATGACAGAGTCAAGTCTACTAAGCTTGAAGTCAACACCAAGTCACCTTAGAAGGATTGTTTGCAAGAAATGACGACATAAAGTCAATTAGACTCGAAAAATCCAAATCGATCCCTAACAGGCTTGAAGTATACTAGGTGAGCTTTGCTCTCAGCAAACTCTGCTCTCGAGAGCACCCTCATTATCTGCTAAGCGACTCGACTGTACTTTGAATGCCATATCAAAAACTACTAAAATAGGCAGACTCATTAAGCAAGATTTCCGTGCATTTTTATCAAACGGTAAACCCTAGTCATGAGAAAATAAAGAAGAAATTATCAAAATATATAAAAAATTGTTTCAAAAAAGAGAAACAATGCTTTTCTATTTTCAGTTGTCATTGAAATGTAGTGCTGTGCATATGTGCGAAAAAATATGAAACGTTTTAGTGCGTTTAGTGTTGCTATCAAAAGTTTATTGATTCCAATGTTGTTGATTACTTATATTAAAGCTGATCGTATAGATCAATGGCTATTAAAAGATGGAAGTGAGAATCAAAGTGACATAAATGAAATTGATTTCTATCCTAAAAGAGATTATCTTTTTGAGTATAACAAGTCATACGATATGATACCTAATAACTACTTGAATTATCGCGACATGTATGGATTGAGATATTCACCAAATAGAAATTTTCAAAAATTAGCAATTGACAGTCATGAAGCAAACAAGAATTACAACAATAATTTTTCAATTGATGAGCCACAAAATGATTTCATCGTTACAACAATTACAGCAAGTATCGAAAGTGAAGCCATTTCACCTTTGTCAGGTGAAACTATTACAGAACCATCAACATTGCATACGTTAAAAGAAAATGTAGCACAAAGCAGTAATGAAAATAAAAGCAGCAGTAGCAATAATGGTGTTATTGACACGTCAAACAAGCATCACATAATGAATCCTAACAACAGAGTTGAGCATGCATTAAATTTTCTTGCAAATAGAATGAAACATCTCGTTTATTATGGACCTGATCAAAAGATCCAAGAATCGAAGGTTTCACCGCATTTGTTAACATTAGGAAAATTTCTGAATTTATTTAGCTTAATCAGATTTGACAATATTCCGTGTCTTACGGGACGAAAGCCATTGAGACAGCTCAGTGGCACATGTCTCAATGAAGTTGAATGTGTAAATTCGGGCGGCATTAGTATGGATCGTTGTGCAAATGGATTTGGTGTTTGCTGTATATGTAAGTATTGATTTTTTTGGAAAAGTTTTCTCGTCTTTTTTGGATGCGAAAGAATCAAAGAATAAACTTTTACTTCTTCTTTTCATGTCCTATCTAGTTAAAAGTTCTTGTGGACACGTGACATACCAGAATGTTACGTACTTTGAAAGTCCAAACTTTCCATTAGCATCGCAAAATAATTTAGGAGCTTGTACGCTGACAATCTTGTTAGCACGAAATGTTAAGCAGCTTTTCTTGGAATTTATATTTTTTGAAACTTTGCCACCCACGAATGGGAATTGTGAACAAGATCAATTTACGATACATACAGATACCGGTAGTATGCATAAAGAAGTTCCAATTATATGCGGCATAGCTACAGGGCAACACAGTAAGACAACATTTATTGCTTTAAAATTTTGAAAAAAATCTAAGGAAACTTTTGAATTATTTTCAGTGTATGTTGAAGTCTCTGGCACAGAAAAAATATTCTTATCATTATTGACAAATACAGCTGAGCATAGGGCGTTTAGTATCAAAGTCTCACAGCTAACTGTTTTCGATAATGTAGCACCAACTGGTTGCTTACAATATTTAACAGAAACTAATGGACAAATAAAAAGTTTCAATTATGATGATGGATACTCACAAGTGTTGAAATATCGAAATCCCAGTTATTTCGTAAGTTTTTATCACATTTATCTTATGGTTCACTGCATAAACTAGCAAACTGTTAAGATTAGGAACTCGATTTTAAGCTTTAAACTTCATTTTTCTCTATATTAAAAATTCGATTGCTTTGATAATTTTTTTCTCAATGTTTTCATTTTGATTTGAAATTTTAATGACCGTTATGAACAATTTTGCACTCAGACCAGTTTTTGCATGTCTTTTGTCAGTTCCCATGAATATTCTGAGCATTAATAAATAATTCCGAATTAAAATTTACAGAACAACATGAATTATGCAATTTGCATTAAGAGAGCATTGGGATATTGCACAATAACTTACACAAACGAGTATAAAGGAAGAGAAGAGGTCTTTGAATTGGTAAATACAGACGCAAATGGAAATATCATAGCACCAGGACAAGCAGGAGCTGAAATATTTGGATGTCCTGATGATTTCTTAGCAGTTAATTACATACGAATATGTGGATATAAATTAAATGATGGTGCTTTAACAATTAACTTTAATACGAATGAACCTGTAACGTCTATAATGAATGGTCCTATTGTAGTGCCAGTCAAAACAGATAATGAAACTGTTGGAAGAGGCTTTAGTATTTATTACTATCAACAAAAATGTTAATTTCTGTGCATTTCTATTAATTTAAGTACAAAAGGAAATTTTGTTTAACGGACTTGAAATTTTTGAATTTTTCTACCCCTGATTTTGTTTTTATTTATTTTCAAAACATATATTTCATCAATGAATTAATTCTTGAATTAAAATAAGAGTTTTTCTAGATAAGTTATAGCTATAATTAGTGACTAAGATTGTAGTAATCTAACTAGCTCAAATGTAATGCGAATCATTACGATGTATCAACTGAAAAATGAAGAAATACTGCTGTGCAACCTTTATTTTTTTAATTAGTCTAGTATTTATAATTTACTCTGTTAATTTCTATTTCTTGTCGCGTTTAAGTCATGATAATAATAAATTAAAATCAAAACTTTATATTAATGAGAATTTTGAATATAACGATGTTGAGGATGAAAAGATTAATCATGAAAATGTCAAACTAAAGCCGATTTATCGAAATAGGAATCCAAAGTATCCTTCGCTAAGAGATAAACTTATTAATAATTATAAGCCATGCAATCGCTCATTAAATTATAGTCAAATATGGGAGACAGTTGATTCTGTAAGTATAAATTGAACTTCCTTATTGAATCATGTCTTTAAGAATGTCATTCCAGTGGTCAAAGGAAACAGCAAATGAAATTTATCCAGCATATAGTTCAAGGATGTGCCAGGTCTTGTCAGCACTTCGTGAAGTCAAAATATTATCAGCACAGAATTATCGCAAAGGAACACAATTAAAGCTTAACATCACTGTCGAAGGTGGCAAGACAATAGTTTTTAAGCCTGCATGGTATACACGAAATCAAGTGATTGAGGGAGAGGTTTATGCTGGAAAAGATAGACATAATTCAGAAATACTTGCCTTTTATCTTGGTGCTGTGTTAAATTTTCGATCAACAGGTTTAGTTGTCGGTAGATCAATAAATATCAGGGATGTATTTCAGTTAGCAGATAAGGAATTACGAGAAACGATTATATCAAAAGGTAAGCATATCTAAAAATAAAAATTAATATAAATTGTAATATAAGCCACGCTATAAATAGGTAATGGAACGAAATTTTGCGTATATGGAAAGTGCTTCTATTGTAAGCCATCCGAGTCAGTTTGTGGAAATAAAACGCATTATATGGAAGGAGCTTTCTTATACGAGATTAGTGGACCTCTACAAAAGCATAAATCACCATGGCAAAGAACTTATAAGGACGGTGCTAAAGCTGTATGGGAAATTGAGAGTGACAATAATAATTATTGTGATAATGTTAAGCAAAAGCTGTCACTTGTTCGATTACTTGATCTCATTGATGCCTCAATCTTCGATTTTCTTATACAAAACGGTGACCGTCATCATTATGAGACGAGAAAAAATCGTATGATATTGCTGGATAATGGAAAAGGGTTTGCAAACTTTCGTACCGATTTTACAGACATTTTAGCTCCGCTTTATCAATGTTGTTTGTGAGTAGACCTTTCTGTTTATTGTAAATGCTTTATTTTAATGCATTATTTATTGACTCACATAAATAGAATACGGAAGACAACATATACACGCTTGTTGGTGTTTACTGGTGGTGCACTGACCGAAATACTTAAGGAATTGACCAAAAATGATTTACTTCATCCAATTTTAAATGAGAAGCATTACTACGCACTTGAGAGACGCTTATTGAAGATTTTTAGCATGATTGAATTTTGCAGGTCGAAAAATGAAAATTCAATATTTCAATAAGGTTTTAAATCGCATTTATCCTGCTCTAGGTAATAAGTAAACAGCTCCAAACTTATTTATAGCTAAATTAATTATGTTCTAAACCCAAAGAATCTTTTTTTAATTATTAATAAATGAAACAATATTGAATTAAATTTCTGTAAAATATTTTACGAAACTAATTTGTCACGTTTCATGACATAATTGCTACAACGTGCTTTATTTTCAGGGACTGAAGAAATATGGAGATTAGATCGGTCGATATATGTCATTTATTATCTGTGTAACGTGTCTTATGACATTTTGAGCTGAACGAAACTTGGCCAATAATTTTTTTTTTTTGAAGGAAGAAGAAATGCAATTTGTCAGTTCCGTAGTTGGATGGAAATAAAAATTGATGGAAAATATACGTGAATTGGTGGTTTAAGCGCATGGTGGGGGAAGGTATCATGTTGAAATTTGATTGAATTGTTTTTTGAAAATTTAACGGTTTTTTGATGTTTGAATTTTTGAACTTACAATTTTATATAACAAAATTCAAACTTCAGAAAACCGTTAAAATCAAAAATTCTCAATCTTTAGACAAAATGTAAAAAAATCTCCAATTTCTCACAAAACATGCTAAATTATTTACGATATCAATTTTTGTTAATCTCCATTTACTTAGCAGTAAATGTGATGAGAAGCAATTACTCTTTAGAAACGATAATAATGGGAAAAAAAATATATTTTTTTCTCGAACCCATCAAAATATGTAATTAGAGTAAATTTACAATCAATATTTGAAGGCTTAAAAGACAGAGGAACGTTTTGTGTAAAACGACGATGATAAATAATAAGAATTAAGTGTCACATCAGAGATATTAATTATCAAAGATAAGTGCCAACGATTAATTTTAACTTGAGTCTGCCTTTATGTCTATTTTGGTGTCTTATATCCTTAGATTCTTAAATAGAAGTATTTTCATGACCTTCCTGTCAAACAAGCCCAAAGAAAAAAAAAAGCCAGCCAGTCGTGTTTGATGTTATCAAGATAATTAATGTCATTTTCTATGTCAATAAGCAATGTACTTCAATATATTGCTATTTGATAATGGTAATGGACATTCACTCAATTTTACTACCGGATTAGTTTGATTAATAAACTTTTTGTGACTAATCTAGCAACAGATTACATTTTTATTTTTTTTTTCATTTCTCCATGTCAAGTTCTTCACAAACACCTTACATTGAGGTGAATGCTTTCAAAAGTTCCCTACTAAGCGGATGATTGCCAGTAGCATAAAATGAGATTAAAGTTTTAATCAAGAGAGATATTCCACATTTTTTGTGTTGTTGTTGCTGTTTCTTTTCCTCCCTTCGTTCTTCCTTTTTTTTATATTTTTTCTTTCATTCCGCACCTTTTTCTTTTTTCCTGTATGTATACCATGTCTACCATTGAACACCTACTGATATAACAAAAAAGTAAAATATGGAATGAAAATTCTAACTGTATCTCGACACAAAAAAGAAAGCTTAGTTCTCTCATTTCCGCTTTGAATGTGAATATAATTTCACTTTTCATATTATAAAAATACATTGAATACGTCCATGTCTATATAAAGGAATGTAAACTTTTTCAAAGAAAATTGAATTAAGGTAGGGTAAGACATTCTTTTTTTTTCGGTACGTACACTGTGTCGTTCAACAAAATTGTAGAAAAATGGATATTCTGTAGCGATTTTTGACAACCTGTTAGATGATGGTGTGTGAATTTATCTGGAATTTGAGTTTTTGACTGCTGGGAGTGGAAAAGTTGAGTGCATTTGACAGTATATTAAAAAATACTGTTATCATGGATGGAATTTTGAGTATACTGGATCTAATAACGTGAATTCAGACGGAGTTCCTCTGCTGATAGCTCATTTTCCAGTATTGCATTTGAAAAGTGGCTGTTGATAGAGACAGTGTAGCATTTGGTATTGGTGATTGACAAAGGGCAGTCAATGATAGAACCAGCTTTAGACCACAATTAAGAAAGGCTATGGATTATGGATCATACTTGTTATGCATGGTCAGCGAAGTAGATCGGTAAGTATATGGGATTAGAAATCGATAGCTATCAATAGGGCCAGTGTCTGGCGAAATCTGAGGAAGGTCCATGAGTCACAATTGATCTGTATGAAGCCAACGAAGCTAGTCAAGTCCTTTATTTCCATAAGCTACAGCTTTCCAGAAGTGAATTCCTGTATATCCAATCTAATTTTTCGTCCGATACTCCATAAAGCAATCAAAAAAGCTTCCCAAAGCATCTCAATCCAACATTTTTTAAACTCATACTCCCTCCATTCACTCGATACCGAGACATTCTTTACAGAGTTTGAAAGCAAATTCATTTTCTGAAATTAAATATTTGATGACTGATTGAGGATTCATATTAACATTTTTTTCTCTCTCTCTCACTGCTTACGTTGTTTATTTAATGTAAATCGATATTATTTTCGTTGGCTTCTTTAGAGTCTAAAAGATTGAAGCGTGTGTTTGATAAGAAAGTAGCTGATCGTGAAATCTCAGATTTGAAAATTATTTACTTAATGTATTTTATTTCATCTGCAGCTATCTGCTCGGTGATTGAGTTTGTTTATCTGATGTTTAGAGCAGTGTTGTCCATACTGTGTGCTGCGGCACATAAGTCATGTCACCATGAGCCTTACGTCGTATGTAGTTTCGGTTAAGGCTTGCCATCAAGGTGTTCCATGGTGCACAAACGATTAAACAACACTGGATTAGAAGATAGCATCCTTTAAGCAGCAAAATCATCATATTTTAAAAGTGTGAATATCCAACAAATCGTCAATAACCCTTAAAAACTTCAATCCTGTCGATCAGCATTTTAGAAACTAAAATTAAATTTATTCAGGAATAAAAAATGAGGAAGGGATAGTAAAAAAGGCGAGAAAGACAAAGACTATCCTTATCATCATCCCTTCCTTCCGCTGTATGCTTACAGGCATACAAAGAATTGCTCGAGAATTTTTGATGAAAATAACAAACAATATAAGGCAATTTCTTGCCCTCATATGGGAATATACACCTATGTAAGGGGGAAAAGTTACTTAAAGGAAGTAAAAACTTTTTCAAGGAAAATCCAAAAAATTTGACTTTTTTCTATTCATTCAGCATCCCCCCAATTGCTACACATATAAAATAAATAATTTCATACATTTATTTTGTAGATAAGAAAGGAAATGAATACATTTCTATATATTCAATATCCAAAAATATGAAGAATGAAGTCGAAATGAGGAAGATATGAGATGAAACACATGTAATGAAATTAGAGCTTCAGATTGATTTTTATCTGCATAATTTAAGTCCTTGAGGTATAATATTATGAACTTTGATGAATGGAAAAGGTTAAGAAATGTTCAACACGAGTTTTTGAGACTTGATGGCTTAAAAAAAGAGTATAAAAAGTTGTGCGAGGAAACGGAACAGCAAATTCAATATTTATGTGCCATCGTTTTTAAATAAAAGACGAATTTTCAGTGATCATGATTTATTTATGAAGGCAATTTTATTTCTGGAAAATTTCAAATTTCTTGCGTTTTTGTTAGCTGAAAAATTGATGTTTATTGTTGGATTTTAATGGAGTTAAGATTGTTGATTTATAAGCGATAAATTGTGTTTTATTTCATGTAAATTTTAGTGGAAGAAAGGTTTATTGTTGAGGTGAAGAAGGAATTGGTGGATTTTCATAAGAATCTGGGTAAAAATAGTGATAATCAGAGATTTCCGACTCGGCATCTTTAAGATAAAATTATGAATTTACTTATTATCCGGAATGAACAATTACTGCCCTTCAGGACAGCAGAACTCTTGTTTCTGGCTAGCTATACACTGACCTCAGGCCAGATTCGATATAATTTGACACAAATTATTCATCGCAGCCAAGTGGCTGCAACATTGTGTCCAAGTGGTTGCAACATAAGGTCCAAATGACAATTTTCCTATTAACTGCCACAAAACTGTCAATTGAATGCCATGAGAAGCTTGTGTCGATTGAACAATTATCATGATCACTATGTCGCACGTTACCAAGCCATTCTAACTCATTTAATATTTCATTCAAATGCCGTCAGTCTAGAAGAGCAGTAGGAAGTAAATTTACAAGTTAAAAATATGGATCCGGAAGCACTAAATTACATAATTTCAAATTTTATTCCTTTTTCATTTCGAAGAAATGTTGAAATTATTCAAAATAAATCGTAACAACAAAATCAACTAATAGCCTTCGTAAAGCCAACAACATCCGGAGGTAATTCAGAGAAAAAAAAATTGTAAAAAATAAAATCCCACGAAGTTTTTATTGGAGAAGCTTTAAGATGCTCATACTTCATAAACCATTCGCATCAAAAATTTTCAAATAAAAAGCACCAAAAAAATGCGCTATAACTGTATGATGCACATAAAAACTTTAATACCCATCCATCCCCCCATTGTGCGTGCCGGATTTAAGACTGAACCATCCACAATAAGAAGAAAATACAAAATCGAAAAGAATTTTTATACTTTTTTATTCTCGCGATATACAGATGAGCATAATGTTATGCCAATGTGGGGATTTTATTTGGAAATAAACATTTTTGTACTTTTTTTTCCTTTTGCTCTTTTTTATATGATTCAATATATATGCAAGCATATATTTTTTGATTAACATCTTTTCGAGGCACTCAATAAAAAAATTTTGGTTTTCTTTTTGTTACTGACAAATGTGACTATTTTATGGGAAACAAAATATTCAAAAAGAATTCAAATTTGTGTGCTTTTATGCTTTAATTTGCTCAGTCAAGGGTGCGTTTTATTAGTTTTGAAGGAAATCCAACATTGTATTTTAATTTGACGAAAATCGTAAATTTTTTGCACATTCACATGATCTTACGGCAATATACTTCATTTGTAAGCTATCACCATATGATATAAGTGGTTAATGTACATAAATTATGTTGCTTATAAATTATGCATATATAGCACCCGACACTAACTTGATCATAAATCTTTCAACCTCCATCCCTTAAAAGCTCTCCTCTTTCTTATTATTAACATTATTAATATTATCATTACTTCCCATAAAATGTTTTAATTTTAACTTAACTTGATAGATTAAATGTAGGGATGGAGTTAGGGGGGATAATAAAGTTTTTTAAATTGTAATTTTAAACTTTATAATTAGTCCTTTTTTTTGGCTATGATTCATAATACTAGCGCTTAAGCTCAATGATTTTTCTGAGTTATTTCATGATGATAATTAAAGCAGACATTTTTGTTCGCTTTCTTGGGCCTATTAAAGCGAATAATTAGGATTAGCGTTTTGTTATATAATTTCTTTCCTTTTCCTACTCATCTTCTCTTATCCTCGACCTTCATCATTATGAGGCCAATGCTTAATGGAAGTGAACGTTTTCTTAGAATATAATAAAATATTTATGTAAGGACTTTTATAGTTCATCATTAAAATGAGCGCATTTTAGGAGGAAGTTGTAATTATTATGTTGGAATGTATTGACTTGAGTATTTAAGGTACACGTGGAGAACAGGATATTGTATTGAAAGGATAATCATTAAAATATTCATTCTGATAGATTCAAATCCATTAAAATATTCATGTTGCACTAGATTGCAATGATTTCTTCTTATAACGGTCATTTGAGATTTGAATAATATTCATTGTTCATAGTTGAAAGCCCCTTTTGGTACAAAACTTCAGTCTGTTATTGAATTCCGAAGAATAAACATTATTGTGAATAATTAAATCCATTTGGAGTTCTTAATTACATTTACAACCTAATTAACACTTAGATGACACTGTAACAGATCTGTTTCAACCCAATTGACAGCATAAGAATGTACAGCAGATATACAATAAGCTTTAATAAATCATAAATATTCCAAAGTGCAAACTTGACAAACTTGAAACTTGAAACTCAATCTCAAAAAGTCTCAAATTGAAAAGTTCATGATATTTCCTTTTAAAAGTTCCTGCATGTATTCTACAAGAGCATCAAATCATTTCATAGACAAAATGTCACAAAAACTATAATTTTCCATTAAAAAAAACTAACTTTCAACACATCCAACAAGTCAAAGTGCATGTAACATGATCCCATTACCACACAAAAAAAGCCACTCACACAGAGTTAAACGAGCGAGATATAAAATTTAAATAATAGTAATCTTAAAGTGATGTTGACGATTCCATGTGATGTATTTTGGCTACGTGCCCAACACAACATTACAATGAGAATGAAAAACACAGAATATAGGAAGCAACAGCGGTTAACATTAAATCCATAAAATCCATTGAAAAATATAACATTATTATTCGTACTGTAGTAAGTATATTCAGCCAATGCACAATCGTTTATTTGGAAAATAATGAAACGATACCACAATTCATATACAGAACCTTAATGCTATAACAGCGAAAGAACATTCAAATAACTTGGTAGAAAGCTCTCTTCTTTTCTCTTCCCCCTAAAGATTTATTCATCATGTATATTTCCATCCTTTTTTTATATAGAGTAAGTTTATATACTGTATGGGGAAATCCTAAGGATTTATTTGGAATTACTTACAACATATACATTTTCATCTTTTCTTTTCCTTCTTATTTGTCCCATCTCTATCCACATTTAGTTGCTCATTCATTGATTCACTTTTGTTTCTTTAGAATCTTCTCAAGCTACTTTCATCGTCACTATGCTGCACATCCTTATGTATATATTTACATAAGAAATGTATGATACATTTGTGTAATGTTAAATTGTGTATATGGCAGTGACATCAAAACTATGTCACATATCTACTTCTTTACTTTAATATGAAATTCATTTCATTCCTTTCTCTTTATGTCATCTTCATTGCATCCTCTCTATTGTTCACATTTATTTTGACTCGCATTGTTGCTATCAACAGATGCAAGCAACAGTGTACACTCATACATGCTTTGTATTATGAACATTATTTCACGATATACTTTTTTTTGTCGTTTACTGTCTTTGTAGCATGATTTTATATGAGATGGGTAGTAATTGATTTTGGGTATGGTACTTTTTGGGTATGGATCTTTAAGTGTTTCAATGCAGGACAATTAGAAATTGTGTGACTTGTGAATTGTGTTCAAAAACTGCCTAAGATGTAGTTTTCTAGCATATTTACTACTAAGTGCGCATTTTAGGTACGCAGGTGAGCCCATTGCCAACGTCCGCAGCAGGTTTGGCTGTTCGAAGCTTTCAGACAGTTTGAAACGTTGAATCCAATCGTAAATCACAGCTAAAAAACCATCAAATATGCGCCTAATATCCAACAACTGCCAAAAATTCCCAAAACTTTGATTATCTCCCAAACGAATCTTCATCATTCCATTACAATAAGTATGTACAATAGAATTAATAAAAAAAGTCTTTAATTGAAAAGTACAACAGCAGTAAAAAGTAAAATACAGGAAAAAAGCTCAATAGAATGGATTGTATTGTAAAAAAAATAGTAAGCGAAATCCTCTTGAGCAAAGAGAATCTCCAACATTATTCATTTTTAATGTTCAGCACCCAGCAACGAGGAATAACAATAATAAGGACGTTTTAAAAAATACACCGGATATATGCAACAGCAGAGCGAAGGAAAAATAAAAGCACATCAACGTAAATTACGACAATTTTAAATGACTTTTTTTTTCTTAATAAATTGTATGAGAAATGGAAAGACAGAAAAATATTCTTTATCATTGAGCTGCAAATGTTTATGTTATTGTTCATGTAATGATGTTATGAAAATATGTACATACAAAGGCAATTTCAATGTCAACATCTAAGGATGAAATTTAAGAATAAAATAAATGATAAAATTTTAATGATTTTTTTTCAGGGATTGTGAAGCGGAAAATGACTTTAATAAGTTGAAGGATTAGTGTGACTTGAGTATGGTTTAGTGGTTATCACAAGAAGGAATTAAGAGGAATTAAGGTGAGTCAAGCGTTATTTGACAGTTACTGGATCATACTTAAGAAGCATTAATTAAGAAAGCAAACTGTTCTGTTAAAACTCAAGTTTAGTAACTACTTACTGACTTACGTCGCTGGCCGTACAGAACTACAGATCATCTGCGATCCAAGGCCTTTCTCAGTTGACATTCAAAACTATCGGTTCTACAGTTGTCTGCCCTTTGCCAATTACCAATACCAAATGCATCACTGTTTCTATCAACAGCCTCTCTCCAAGTTTTGTGATTTATGTCCGAACGGCACGAAGCGACGAATTTCATATTCCGCTGTAAAAATGAGTCAAAAACAGCCATTACGATGTCCTCAGGACAATGTTATGTCTCATCGTCAACGCAGCAACGAAATAATGCTCTAGTTGCTACATTGTGTTGCTCGGGTAACTCTACACTGACAAAAGGTCATCATAACTTAGCTAACCATTAAAACTAACACCATAAACGATGACAATTACTCACTATCCAGCAATTTCATTCTGAACAATCAATTCTCTCAAGACATATGTCAAAAAAATGCCAATAGTCACTAAGTTTAATAGTTGCTGACAACTTTGTAATGACAGTCTCCATAGATTTTAATATTGATAGTTGATACAAGCATGTGTGACATTTCACATTAGAATTATTGCTTCTAATGGAAGCACGTCTTAATGTCAGTGACTTAAAAAAAACTACTACTGCTGATGTACAGTTGGTATTAATGTCACAAAAAAAGCTCAATTCAAGCCATGTTGCTTTCTATCTGTCAAGGTCTTTATTTAAGTGACAAACATATGATTTGACTTGACAATAACAAAATATAAAAGAACTGAACCCTCTTTTTACATGAATTAGACATCTTTACATTGACATTTCGTGTATTGTGTATCGTTACATGAAAGCACGTGTCAAATTAGTTTACTATTTCGTTATTGTCTCAGACATTTAATACGGAAAGTTAAATATAAAGCACATATGTTGCCACTAGAGATGTCAATTATTTGGGTTTTTACTATTTGTACAAATACCCAAATACCCAAATATTAAACCCCAAATATTTGTACAAATATTTTAAAAAAAATTTGGTCTTAAAAGTAGGCCTAAGGACCATTTTGCAGAATATTTCTTGTAAAAGTTGTCTCAAATAACTGCTGAGCATTTTTACAACATTGTAAAAGCCATTCCCCGCTTAGTTTAATTAAAATAACGAGCTAAAAAAGTCAATCTGGTAAATGTTTTTATTCTTAAACCCACTGAAAATGTAACCGTTTTGGACCAAATTGCCTCCCACAAGAGCTGAGACAATGACAGCAGATTCTTGAATATTTTTTTTTTCTTTATAAGTTTTAATTCTTCAGGAACATTTTTGTCTTGTGCAGATCAACAAAACCACTTTGACGCAGATTTAACTTTCTATTATCTGCATACAGGAATATAATTATCTCTCTGAAGGTCGCATATTGTGTCTGCAATTTTTCCACAAATTTACATTAGATCTGATATAATCGGTATGATTTTTGGTTAGGATTTTGGTAATGATAATGCTAAATTTATGCAACTTTACTATACTTTCTTCTAAGTTCCATTATATAACCAAAATATAACTTATATTCAATAAAGATGTGAGATTAAATTCATATTGGCAAAAAATTGACACTAAAAATTTCAATCTGCTGTCTTCGGAAATTCCCTACGCGGCAATGGGTCCTCGTGCGCCCCAGCCAAGGAAACAAACAAAAATTTCAATGAAAATCAGAAATTTTATGAAAAATTTCCTAAAAAGTCAAGATTTTAAGCAGACCCAAATAAATTTGGGTTTACACCCAAATATTTGGGGTACCCCAAATAGTGCAAAATACCCCAAATATTTGGGTATTTGGGTATTTGTATTGACATCTCTAGTTGCCACATACACTTAGATATAAAAGATTACGCATTTCTATCATATACATGCACAAGCATACACAAAACATTTATATGAAAAGGTTCAGATTTCCTCAAAAAAAGCACATGTGCTGGTTGTAAAGCATTTTAATAAACAAGACAGTTTCAAGAATTGGTTTTTTTAACACAAATGAAATTTTATTCTTCATACTCTCGAGAAGTGCTATAGACATGTCTATTAAAGGAACTTTTCAGAGGCTTATCAGCCAATTTTCCACATGAATAAGTCAAATAAAGGAAATTTTTTTTGATGGCCAAATAATAAGACTGAATGAGAAAGTTTTTAATTTTTCCTTCATGTTCCTTCCTTTTATTTTGGTTCCACATCCATAGCAAATTTTGAGAATGGCAATTGAAAACTTTTCATTCTGTTGTAAAAAAATCCAAAAAAAAGCGTTAGTAAAAACTATGAAGGAAAGTATCCTTTTGGCTTAATGCATTTCAATTTTCAACTTAAGTTCTTTTTCTCACTAGATTAATGTCGAAAAGATATTTTTGCTCCATTTAAAAGCAATCATCTTAACTTTTTCAATTTTACGAAACTTCACAATCTTCTTCTTATTCTTATTTCTATTCGTATTATTTTATATTATCTATACACAGGACATGAGATGGAATGCAAGAAAAATAAATGAAAGACATTGGAAGTTGTGTGATTTTTTTATGCTTTTGGGATTCTTTTCGGGATAGAGCGCATTTCATTGAGGTTTTTGGAGATTTTTGGATTTTACTTGGAATTAATCATTGAAGGAAGCTTTTGACAGTTTGGAAATTGGCAAGCGGAAGTCAGCGATAGGTCCAGTTTCAGGAGCCATCTGATGGAGAAAATAGATCATAGTTAATCTGTACGGCCAGCAAAGTATGTTAAGGTACCACAATATGAAAATAATCAAGAAATTTCTGGAGAAAATTAGGACTGTCTTGAGAAAGTTTGACCAGAAAGGGTATAATAAGCATTCCTACTCAACAGGCTCTAAATTGGCTACTATTTGAATAGGTTGACCATAGTATTTTGATCGAAAAACAGGACATGACCCTACCTACGACCTTATATATGATAGGACTTTAGACTCATGATCTCCTGGCATTAATGATCTCTAACATTGAAATATTCGCATTCAAATGACTACATGCTCAAGACTAAATTCAATTTCAATTCCACAGCAAATTAAATAATTACTGCATTCATGCCTAACACCTAAGGAAAGTCATACAATGTTTCTTCGATTTTAATTGGAAAATCTAATTGCTTATCAATTTAAGAACATTAGTATTAGTCCAATTAAATTAATTACATTGAGTTCTTCATACATTTCATCAAATCTTGAGGCTTCATCAGATTCGTTTAAATAAATCTTTTGATCAGTATAAATTACATAAGAAGTGCAAATTGTTGTGGGAAAATTTCATTACCTTTAATTCACAAGAAGCTTTTAATGTTCTGAGGTAGGTGTAAGGTGTGGGGTGTTACTGCAGAAGCTAAAAAATAATATTTCAGAATCAAGATTGCGTAGACTTGTCACATCCTACATGAAAAGGTACCAAAAGCTAAATTTAATTGAATTCTGAAGAAAAACCAAAATTTTTTAAAGCTTCACTGAATCCTAAAAGCTCAATTATGGGTAATTTGAAAGCTTTCATATCAATTTATTAAGACAAATAACATCAAGTATTTAATTTATAGCACATACAGACTTGTCAGTCGCACAAAGTATCGTGAAAAGGACTATATGATTAAGAAAATACAGTCTGAATGTGAACAATAAAGAAGTTTTCTCATTTCTCCTTGTGTCTTTCATGCTGTCAAGCATTTCTATATTTAATTTATTAAAGAATAAAAAAGGGAAAGAATCTACTGATCGTAAAACTCATGTTTGATGTTAAATTACAACAAAGCGAAATCATGTGAGTCATTAAAAACAACATATTGATGTGGAAAGGGACACAAAAATTATTGAACTGATAAAAAAGGTTCACAAAAAATCCTCATTTCAATGCTGATAACGTTAAATGTTATTTTAAGGAATTATTTCCACTCATTTGAGCATCTCATGTGATGTAATAATTTTTTTATATTGACTAAGAGCATGAGGCTCTTAACCTCAGGGTCGTGGGTTCGAGCCCCACGTTCGGCGCCAGAAACGTTCACGTAACGAACATGCTTGCATTTTATCACTACAAGCATAATCATATAGCGACGGAAGCTCAAATCGCTGAAATAAGGACAGTAGCATGGATTCCTGAACTAAAAATGGCCTTGAGATCCATAAAATCAAAATGCAACTGGTGTAAGATTAAGAAAGCTACACCTTACTCGCCTAAAATGGCTCCACTACCCACAGACAGAATTAACACCGACATGAAACCATTCGAGGTTACTGGCATAGATATTTTGGGACCACTTAGACCCACCATCAATGGAAATATCAAAAAAGTATATATATTGATATTTGTGTGTACTTTAACACGATACATTCACCTACACATTCTCGATTCAATGGAATCACTTCGTATCTTGGAAGGAATCGCTACATTCTGGACCGCATACGGGCCAGTCCGTAAGTTCATCAGCGACAATGCGGCAAATTTCAAACGAACTGCAAAAACGTTGGAGGAAGATTATCAGAGAGAGCAATTCTTCAACAAGCATATGACTGTACTTGGACCAAAATTAGCAGAAATTTATAGAGTTGAGTGGCAGTTTATTCCAGCACATTCGCCGTGGTTTGGTGGTGTGTATGAACGTTTAATCAAAGAAGTTAAACGCTCGATTTCTACTACATTGGAGAAAAGAAAAGTTAATCGTGTGGAACTGAATATTGCATTGATGGAGGCCACTCATCGCATTAATTGTCGACCGTTGACGGAGAATCCACTTAATGCTCTCGATGGAATAGTTCTTACGCCACATCATTTAGTAAAGAATAAAAGCGGTTGGCCGTTATTACCTGGCATACACAAGAATATTTATTCTACAATTCCAGATCGATCCATTTATAAACGTGGACGGGCGCTAGCCGATGAATTAATGAGAAAATTCACTTCACATTATCTTCCAGTTCTTACTAAGCAAACCAAATGGCACAAATCTGAACCTGCTGCTAAAGTTGGGGATTTAGTCCTTGTAATCGAGCCAAACAAAACTCGTCGAGAATGGCAAAGAGCAAAAATAGTGAAAATTCATATTGGTAAGGATGGAATCGCTCGAGTTGCTGACGTAAGAATGTCAGATGGAAAAATTAAAAAAGTCGAGCACTTAGAAACCTTGCTAGACTTGATATCAGCAAAAGCCTTCACGAAGAAGAAGTAAATAAGGCTCAAATTTCAAATTTCAACGTTGGAACGGTTTTCAACCGTTTAACGGAATTCAACGATTTAAATTTTTTGACAAGTTCAAAATTTGAACCTATGAATTAATCCAGATTTATATAAATCGCCATTCCTCCCCCGAATTTGTTGAATTTTCAACATATAAATCCAAAATGAATTTATTATTTCTCCTTAACGGTCTTTTTGAAATTATGTAAATTTCCTGATAAACAGAATTCGATTTCAACTCAAAACTAGTTGAATATTGCATGAAAACGTCTCAAACTCGATTGATTCGTTTGTATGTCCTTATCAAGTGCAAATTCGATTGCTTTGATAATCACAAAAGATTGATTAACCAATCTTCACTCATTGTATTTTCCATCATACACTAACGTGTCTTAGGAAATACGTAAGGATTTATATTCGAATAATTCCTTCTCAGTGGATTTATTTTAGCATTCGAGCTGATTTAAATTCATTTATTTAGCGTAATTCGATCGTACGGTATCCGTAACGTTACGCTGATTGTTCCAATAACAGATCCAGTAATAGATCCAGTTACATCAATTAACCCTTTAGCGCTATTGTCAATAATAGACACTCGAGTCTGTTACCTTTTACTTTCCATTCGAGGAATCTATACCTAGTTAAATATAAGGATTAAGTTATGGCGCAAACAAATGTGTTCACCGAAGATGGAACTATTAATCCACAATGGTTGCAACACATTACTAATGAGGATGCTTTAATATCGGAAATATCCGCTTATTTCTTGTCTGCTGAAAAGTTGAAGCCTGAGGTGAAATGCGGAATGACAGATTGTGTCATGAAAAAGGCTGGATCATCTGCTTCTTCAATTCCACAAATTAATCCAATGCTTTTGTGCTTCTTCTGTAACAGAAGTTTCCATGCAGGTTGTTTGGACTTAGACGAATATCTCATAAAAGAGGAAGCGGTTCCATGGAAATGTCCTGAATGTAAAAAGGACCTTATGAATGAAGCATGTCAGACATATTATCAACAATCATCATATGCTGAAACCATGATCCTTCGAAGATCAAAATTCCTCCTTCCCACTATCAAAGAAACTGAATCGATTTTATTAGCTGATTTGGAATTTAGCAAAGTAGACTTAGACTCTTTTGAAAGAAGGGCTAGACAAATTCTCTCGGAGGAGGATCCAGATGTCATTAATAACCCCAAATTGGTCACACCTTATGTTTTGAAGCGAGTAATGCAATCACGTGCTGATAAAAAACGAGCCGCTGAAATTTCGGAGAGATTTAAAATAGAGTTAGAGAAGGCACAAGCTCAAATAAGAGAATCAGCTTTGAAAGTTCCATCAAATTTGGACCAATCGTTATCATTTCAAGTTCCTCATTCGTCAACCATGGTTCCTAACGTTTTTGGCACTCGAGCCTCTAACGTGTTGTCTAACTTATACACTAGTGGCAATACCACTGCTTCTATTGAAGCTACACAAGCTCAACAACCTCCTGTACAAGCCCAGCCTACTGATTCGTCAGCTTTTGTTCCCATGTCACATCATCAAGATAATGTTAGTCAAAATAATTCAACTAATCCAGTGAATGCAGCGGATTTTACTACTCTATTGCAGCGATTAACCTTCTCACAAGAAAGGGACGAACGTAGAAATTTAGAGAACATCAGAAGACGAGCATTACCTAAAATTGCCGAGTTTAAGGGTGAAGAAAGTAAGTGGCTAGCGTTTAAACAAGACGTGGACCGTTATCGCGAGCATCTGGGACATGATGAAATTGCCTTGAAGTATCACATCAAAAGTGCTTTAAAAGGCGAGGCCTTTGATATTGTTCGGGACCTGTTTGATGCTGAATCTTTGGATGTTATTATGTCAACATTAAAAATAGCCTTTGGAGACGAAATGAGAATGGTCCGCAATAGAGGCGAGGAATTAAAAAACTTCAAATTTAATTCCAATTTGTATCGAATGGACGCAATTAAGCTACAATCTGCTATCCAATCGTATTTTGCTGCATGCCGCTATGCAAATATTGGCTACATCAACACTAACACTATAGCTGAAGCTATATTTTGTCAATTCAATCAAGAGGATAGATTGCGCTGTAAGGATTTTTACGTACAAAAAAATCCGAATGCATCCACTATCGTAATGGACGTTCAAACTATTTATGATTACCTTCCATTACTGGATGATGCACCTATTAGAAAAAAGGCATATGAAGCTGATCCTAAAGCTAAATCAAAGCCGTATCAAGTTCAAAATGTATCAATTGCTACTTCCAATTCTTTTGATAAAAATGATTATAAATTTGAAATTAAGGATAAGTTGAAAGCTCCCTTTGTTGGATATGATCTAGATAAAGTCACATTAGTGGCTAAGGAATGCGTATTTTGCAGCAGTAAGGATCATTATGCTATTCAATGCCCACGTTATAGAGAAAAGAGTGAAACAGAAAGGTTGAAATGGATTTTCGATAAAGGATTATGCAAAAATTGCGTAATCAGCACTAATCATCGACCGATAGATTGTGATTTAAAAAATAATTGTGGATATTGGTGTTGTGCTAAACATCATATCACCATTCATGATGCTTCTAATAATATGAATCAAGCGAATAGAAATAACAGTTATAGAAGGAGGCGCACCAATACTAGAAATAACACCGCAAGAGCAAATGAAAGAGTAAATATAGCTAGGAATACTAATTCAACGAGTGCTAATGCTGAAACTTCAGCTAATACTGGAGCTGCTTTTAAAACCACTTACAGAGTCAATGTAGGAGCAGTCACTGACACTAAGAACGTCGATGAATCACCTAAGACAGTAAAAGTATTCCGTGTTAAATTGTGGGGTCCTGCTGGATATGTCGTTGCACTTGTTATTGGAGACAGTGGAAGCGAAATTACGTTGATGCGTGAGGACTTACGTGAAGCACTAGGCATTAAGGGATCACCTCATACCCTACATTTGCAATGGGCAGATAAATCGACTAGAACTAGTAATGCTGTGCAGCTTGATATGCAAATACAAAGCTTGGAATGTAAAGCTGCTAAAATTGAGCTGAAAAATTGTTTTGCTCTTGAGGACTTGCAACTACCAGAGAGAACACTAAATATGAACGTTTTACGTGAAAAATTTCCACATTTAAAAAATATTCCATTCGAGGGATATTTTAATGAGAATCCAGTTATGTTAATTGGAGCTCCTCACGCACACCTAATCGAAGGTTGTGAATTAGTTGAAGGTGGAAATGATGGCCCAATTGCTGTAAGAACCAGAATTGGATGGTCAGTTTATGGAGGAATGAATCACATGGGAAGCACTTCCAACAGCACACAATTAATTTCGTCATTAAATGAAACTATCGAGACAACTGAAGATCCAGTCGAGGATCCAGTTCCTATTGAAGAAAAAATTTCTAACGAAACACTTCATAAATTGTTAGTTAATCATTTCTCGGTTGAGTCTTTGGGCATTCGAGCCACTCAGACATATTTAACTGAAGATGAAAAAAGTGCTGTCGAAATACTGGACGAAGAAGTCAAAGTGCTTGCTGATGGCTTCGTTGAAGCTCCACTCGTATGGAAAAGGAAGAACAAAGTCATACCGAGATTGCCTAATAATTATGCAGCAGTTTTAAGACGACAATTAGCGGAAGAGAGGAAATTACTCAAAAATCCTCTACACTTTGAAGCTTACAATAAGAACGTGAAGGAATTAATCTCGTTAAATTATTTACGGTTGGCAACGGATGATGACATGAAAAGAAATTGGCCGAATGTTTGGTACTTACCTATGTCTCTCGTTATTAATGCTAATAAAAATCCTCCCAAAATGCGTAATGTGTACGATGCTTCGGCGACATATCAGGGAACATCGTTAAATGCCAATTTGCTTAAAGGACCTGATTTACTTGTTAACATTATTAATCCACTCATTCGCATGAGAATGAACAGCATCGCATTCACTGCTGACGTGAAGGCAATGTTCAATATGGTAAAAATTTGCCAACGTGATCAACAATGTCAACGGCTTTTGTATCGCGAAAATGTCGATTCACCGATGAGGACATTGATTTCTACCGTAATGTTGTTTGGCCCGTCTAGCAGTCCGTTCACTTCTCAGTACATCAAGAACCATACAGCAGAAAAATGGATGAACAAATACCCGGAAGCTGCTCGTACGCTAATTGAATACACTTATATGGACGATGTCCTTACTTCTGAGCCGAATGTAGATAAGGCTTTACAAGTCGCTAAAGAATGTATAGAAATTTGTAATTCGATTAACTGGAAGTTAGTTGCCTTTCAAAGTAACAGTACTGAGCTATTGAAGTCACTTCCACCTACAGCTGTGAAACAGGAAGCGATTCCACTTCTTGAAAAGGAGTCTGACAGTTACGTAACCAAGGTATTAGGATGTCAGTGGAACACATCGAAAGACTGCTTTGAATTTAAGCTTGAGAATAATATATTTATCAAGCTAGTTAATGATTTTGATCAAAAGCCGTCGAAACGAGACCAAGCTAGCACGTTAGCTAGAATTTATGACGTACTTGGCTTAATATCTCATTTTACCATTCGAGGTAAAATGCTGTTGCAAAGAAGTTGGGAAGATAAACTTGGTTGGGATGATATGATATCCGATAAAGCTGCCAAAGAATGGAAAATTTGGCTTAAGCAAATTGCTGATATAGCTAAACTGGAATTTCCTCGTAGATTCACGCAACTCGATGCGTTGAAGGATGCAGAAGACATTCATCTACACATATTTTCTGATGCTGGTGCTGAAGCATTTGGAGCCGTCGCTTATTTGGTGATCAAATCAAATCATAACGTGGAATCGTCTATAATTATGGCGAAAGCTAAAGTAACGCCATTGAGATTGAAAACTGAAACCGCTATTAAAGAAATGCCACGTCTAGAATTAATGGCTGCATTAATAGCAGCACGACTCAACAAAACGATCAGTAATGCCATGAAAATCAATATGAGAAAATCCTATTGGTGTGACTCAGAAGTAGTCCTTCGATGGATTCTTAACCCGAATCAAAAGCTTATTAAATATGCGGTAGCTCCAATTGAAGAAATATTGGAACTTACAGAAAGGGAAAATTGGAAGTTCGTTCCAACTGAATTAAATGTTGCAGATCTTTGTACTAAAATAAAAAAGTTTGATTTCTCGTGCAATGAATCTATTTGGATGAAAGGACCTGATTTCATTAGACAGAATGAATCTTTGTGGCCTCAACTACCTAATAAATTAATAGTTGATAATGCGAATATAATCAACAACATTTATTTACAAAAGCTTAATTACTCAACGCACGTTTTACCGCCTATTAATTGTAAAATCGCCAATGATAAAGCTATTGACCGGTTTAGTGCATCAATAAGATCTACTTGGTCTAAGACTAAACGTGCTACTGCAAGAGCTCTCAAACTTTATATGGATGTTTTCATTCCATTGGTCCGTAACAAGCAGCTCAACAATATACAATTGATCAAGGAAATGAAGAACATGACAAACTGTTTGGATAATCTGACAGCTAGTGACTTAGAAAGAGCAGAACATTTTTTATTCAGGAAGATCCAACGTGAATCATTTCCAGTGGAATATAAAGCACTCAGCGCAGGTAAATCAATTACAAATCCAGGGATGCAGCAATTGAATGTTTTTATAGATCCACAAGGATTATTAAGGATTAATGCGAGAACAAATATGAATAAAGTTACATTTCCGCAACAATTTGCACCTCTGCTCCCCCGAAGAAACGTTCACGTAACGAACATGCTTGCATTTTATCACTACAAGCATAATCATATAGCGACGGAAGCTCAAATCGCTGAAATAAGGACAGTAGCATGGATTCCTGAACTAAAAATGGCCTTGAGATCCATAAAATCAAAATGCAACTGGTGTAAGATTAAGAAAGCTACACCTTACTCGCCTAAAATGGCTCCACTACCCACAGACAGAATTAACACCGACATGAAACCATTCGAGGTTACTGGCATAGATATTTTGGGACCACTTAGACCCACCATCAATGGAAATATCAAAAAAGTATATATATTGATATTTGTGTGTACTTTAACACGATACATTCACCTACACATTCTCGATTCAATGGAATCACTTCGTATCTTGGAAGGAATCGCTACATTCTGGACCGCATACGGGCCAGTCCGTAAGTTCATCAGCGACAATGCGGCAAATTTCAAACGAACTGCAAAAACGTTGGAGGAAGATTATCAGAGAGAGCAATTCTTCAACAAGCATATGACTGTACTTGGACCAAAATTAGCAGAAATTTATAGAGTTGAGTGGCAGTTTATTCCAGCACATTCGCCGTGGTTTGGTGGTGTGTATGAACGTTTAATCAAAGAAGTTAAACGCTCGATTTCTACTACATTGGAGAAAAGAAAAGTTAATCGTGTGGAACTGAATATTGCATTGATGGAGGCCACTCATCGCATTAATTGTCGACCGTTGACGGAGAATCCACTTAATGCTCTCGATGGAATAGTTCTTACGCCACATCATTTAGTAAAGAATAAAAGCGGTTGGCCGTTATTACCTGGCATACACAAGAATATTTATTCTACAATTCCAGATCGATCCATTTATAAACGTGGACGGGCGCTAGCCGATGAATTAATGAGAAAATTCACCTCACATTATCTTCCAGTTCTTACTAAGCAAACCAAATGGCACAAATCTGAACCTGCTGCTAAAGTTGGGGATTTAGTCCATGTAATCGAGCCAAACAAAACTCGTCGAGAATGGCAAAGAGCAAAAATAGTGAAAATTCATATTGGTAAGGATGGAATCGCTCGAGTTGCTGACGTAAGAATGTCAGATGGAAGAATTAAAAAAAGTCGAGCACTTAGAAACCTTGCTAGACTTGATATCAGCAAAAGCCTTCACGAAGAAGAAGTAAATAAGGCTCAAATTTCAAATTTCAACGTTGGAACGGTTTTCAACCGTTTAACGGAATTCAACGATTTAAATTTTTTGACAAGTTCAAAATTTGAACCTATGAATTAATCCAGATTTATATAAATCGCCATTCCTCCCCGAATTTGTTGAATTTTCAACATATAAATCCAAAATGAATTTATTATTTCTCCTTAACGGTCTTTTTGAATTCAAAAATTTAACGACTTTAATAGTTTTGAATTTTCATATTTTTATACCCCGATCTTTTAAATTTTGTTTACTTTTGCAACGATCATTTTTTGACGACACTCGAGTCGACAAATATTTTTAAAATTCTAAGTCGAATTAAATAAATAGAGCTACATAATTTCAAGAATTGAAACTTTCGAGTTTCCCCTTTATTGTTTTTTTCGATTAGTTTTCAGGAAAGTTGTCTGAAGTCGTCACAAAAAAGTTTTAAAAATATTTGTCGACTCGAGTGTCGTCAAAAAATGATCGTTGCAAAAGTAAACAAAATTTAAAAGATCGGGGTATAAAAATATGAAAATTCAAAACTATTAAAGTCGTTAAATTTTTGAATTCAAAAAGACCGTTAAGGAGAAATAATAAATTCATTTTGGATTTATATGTTGAAAATTCAACATTACGTTTGAAACTCACTCGGCTGTTTCCCAGAACCTATACGGTTGAAGAATATTGTGCGAATGATTTATGATATGATATTTATTTTCCTTTACTTGATGCTGCTTGACATAAATTGAAGTTGATACGTATGAAATCAATCTGTCTTGAATTTATTATGATTCATATCAATCTTGGGATTTATCAACATTCAATCAATGGATTTATTTGTATTAATTGACGTAAAAGTGGGGAATACGAGTATCATTAATATTGGAACTTAATCTTTGTTGCTCATTCAGTCTAAAATCTTTTGTTGCTGACGATCACTGTTGTCTAAGAGTCTGAAATCTAACTTGATTGCTAGCCAAACCTTAATAGTATCCAAAGCAACCGAAACCATTCAAATCTCCTAGCTTTAAATGACTTTCCACAACAAAACCTTTAATATCCTTTAAGTTCAATTCCCGCAACCTTCAACCGCCGTTTGTTTTCATTTCCTTTACGATTATAACGATAGAAAAGTATCCAACGTGCATCTAATAATTTACCGACTGTTGTTATTCACATATGACTTCATGAAGTAATCAATGACTAACATATCTACTATACACAATCAACATAGAAAGGCACAGAAGTCAATATTCTCAAAAAGCTCATTTATTACAATAAAAATAATGTCCACAATTCTCTTCGCGTCCAAACATCCTTCTGAATGTTATTGTTACTGTGCCATTGCATTTGAGTAAACTTTATTATGGCAACTGGTAACGATTCCATAATAAATTGAATATAATTCAGCAATTTGTCTTAATTTACAGAGGGCAATACGAAGCTCTTTGCTCTTTTTGTCATCATTCGTCTGATATGAATGTTCTGGATGCAAATAATTTTTTCCTTTTATATTTTCGAGCAACAATGTCAGAAAAAAAACACTTTTGGGACACATTCTTCTTCTTATGACATTCAGGAAAGTTTTCATGATGGTATATAAAAGACACTTACAGCCTTATACATACATAGTGTATGGAAGTAAGAATATTATTCATTTGCTCTTTTCCTCTCTAATTAAGTATGTGGTCTAGTATTATTCATATGAATAAATTGTTCCTTATGACTGAGTGTTTGCTGAGTAGGGATTTAGATGGCGGTGGATATTATGGAAGATTCTGTCAAGTCTGAGGTAATTAGGTCTTCAACATGACTCGAATTGCGACTGATCAGAACTAAGTCTTTAATTTAAACCTCTTTTCCTGCTCGTTTTGCCTTTATTCATGAATTTTGAAGGTTTTAATTCCAAATGCTTACTTTCTTACTTCCATGGGCTTCCTCAGATGTCGCCGAAAACTGGTTCTATTCCAATTGCCAATACCAAATGCAATACTGTCTCAATCGACAGTTTCCTTCCACGAGTTCTTCGGTCTACCACGAGCTCTCTTAGAGCTTGATTCCAAATATTAAATCATTTAGTAGACGTCACTTGTGACCTTCCAAAAAAGTCTACCCAGCAAATCAATCACAAAACCCAGCAATCCCTAACCTCAGCTAATACATCTTCTATAAGCGACTGTCTTTGTTCTCGAAGAAAATGAGATAGCAAAAATCAAGCAACAGATGTTGATAATTACAAAAGAATTCTCACATTTTATGCTCATTTCTGTTTCATTTCCTTCCGCTATTCAACGCGCCTTTCATGTCTTACACACACTGTGTAACTTGCAAATTAATTTTTATTAAAATTGGAATTCTTTTTTTTTATTTTACGTAAAATTTTGCACTATGGCAATGCTTGTATCTATTCTTGCTTTATAAATATAAAAATAAGCTGTTTGCTTTCACATAAATGTACATGAACATCTACATTCCTATGAAAATGTGCTCTGAAAAATGCATAATAGTATTAAGTCGTAAAACGCACATATTCGCACAAGTAAAAGGTTTTATTATCATCTTTTTTACATGAAAGGAAGTGAATTGTGGAATGAGTCAACAGAATAGACTGAAAAAAAAAAAAATTGTAAAAATTGCCGCAAGCCTTCCTCCTTTACTCTATTTACCTCCTTCGGTTTCTTATTTCCCCCTGATTAAATTATATGGTGTTGCTGAATATTCCATTATGTTTGAGCAAATCCGTAGAATATTAAAAAGCTCTATTCTATTTTGTTACCGTCTTACATATCGCTGTGTATCTATCTATTCCCCATATATACATTCTTTTTTTCTTGGTGGTTTTAGAAAATAAAATCGATATATGGATTTTTTTTTCTTCCTCAGCCTGTCTTATAGGTGCTGGTTATTTTACTTACTTTATTTTATTTTCATAGCCAATCTTTGTGGAAGCATGGTTCGGTGGATGTGTTTTGGGTGGTATTATTTTAAAGGAATCTAATTGTTCATTAGTTAGACAGATCATTGAGATCCAGTGCTGTGCTTGGACGAATCATGGATAACAATTGTTTAACAAGTAAGGGTGTGCCAGACCTCTGCATTCAGGAAACTTACAGTTTAAAGTGAGAACAATTCCAATCATGACATTATTGGCTATAGTTCATAAAGGAAGACTGTGAGCCAATTTTCTACTACAAATGGTTCGAAGTACAAGTGGAAAAATTTCTAATGTCGAGTCTCGAACTCATGATCGCTGGTTAATTAAATACCAAAATACTATTCCATTCGACCCTCGAGTCAGATCGACTAACTGTTCATAAGTACTTTTGTGTTAATTAGGGTTCTACATACATTTGGTATCAAACGTTAGATTGGCTTGATACCAGTTCCTCACCAAATCAGTCTATACACAATATTCACGCCTATTATGAGCCATTTGAGCTTTTCGGAAGTGCATGTCTAGTCTTACTATGGATTCAAATTGCTTAAATCAAATCATAAATTCGACGATTGTTTATATAATCAGCATAGTCACACCAACCTTTCCTAAACCGCGCATTAGATTCCAGCTCATGCATCATAATTAGAACATCCTTAAAATGCGCCCAGACAGTCCACATGCAACTGACTTTTAAATAAAAATTTGTTACCATAAAGTATAGATGGTTGGGAAAGGAGGAGAGTAAAGGAAATAACGTGGAAGATATCTGAGTACGAGCTCAGAACTGTATAGAAATGAGAAAAAAATAATAAAAAACCATAAAGGTGGAAAGGAGGAAACTTGAGCATGTAAAGGAAAGGAAGAAGGAAAAAAGATTTTCTTTTTGCGGGAAATGCAACAGCAAGATAAAAAGCGTTTCGTTTTTACGGCTTATTTATCTATTTTCTGCTATTAATATATGCCTTAGTATAAAATATTTTACATTCGGCCTTCACGAGAATGTCTAAATATATTTGTTGTTATATCCAATTATATCGACTAACGTGCATACATTTCAGCTGTAATTATACAAACAGTAGCAAATCAATTAACGTGATAACTGCTAATTAATCCACATTTCAAGTAATCTTCCAGTTTTCTTCTCTTTTAATCACTTATCGAGTTAGTTCCTGTCAGAAGTAAATTATATATTTGAAAGCTCATGCATTAGGGTGAAAGTCCATCGAAATGCCGTCTCAATATGGGGGAGTAAGAGTATTAGTATGAGAAAATATCATCAATCAATTTCCACTTATGTATGTTGAAAAGCACACATGTGTGAAGTCAATTTGCGTGAAAATTAAGTTTTTCTACATGCTTGACATATAGTCAATGAAAATAAATAATAAGAGGAAATGCGATACGAAAATAGCTTTTCTTTTCTATTGACGATTGAGGTTCTGAGATTCTTTTTTTCGGCTAGGTGTAGTTCTAAAGGAAATTAATTTAGTTACCTGATTCAATCATCCGGATATTGAAACTGTCAGAACTGGAACTCTGTCTTTATCTTTCTGGAATTTATGTTTTTATTTTTAAGGAGCGGAATTGGATTTTGTGAAATAATGTGGGAATACTTGGTATCTGCTGTTTGCCATCAGATGCAGAAGATCTGGACAAGTTTATTGGATTCTACTTGAAGATTTGTTGTCAAACTTCCTTAAAACAATGTTAAATTGACTGTAATTATTGCTAGACGATTGAAAACAGACTAAATATCCTGAAAAAGGGGTTTACAACTACATCTAAAAGGGAAATCAACTGATTGTGGTTGCAAATACAATTTAAATTTCAAACGACCGTTTAAATATTCTCAACAAATTCTGAATATTAAAAATGAATATTAGCCTTCTTTGATTAAAATGTTTTGTAGTTAACCTCAAAATTCACTAAATTTGATCAAAATTAAATCAAATATTCATTGAATTTTCTTAAATTTTCCCAAAATCCACCTCAATATTCACCAAATTTTATTAAAAGATTAGAATAAAATCACAATGGAAAGACTGATTAGGCTCTATAGACTCATAGTAACTCCAACATAATATTCTATAAATCATTTTTTTCTTCTTCTTATATTGTCAACATTGAGTTGCTTTTATTGATGGATTAGCTTTTGATGGAGTAATTTCAACTTAATACAGTAATATTGAGTAATTGGAAGAACGTTTTCTCGACATTCTCAAATGTTTCAATACAGTCAAATCTCTATAATGAACATTTCATGCTACAGCATTACAATGTGTCTTTATTATTAAAAAGATTCGACAGTTATAAGCCATTTTTTGTGTGGTTATGAAATATGAGGCTGCATGTACGCAGTTTGTGTGACTTGAGTTATTGTTTTGTTTATAATTTCTGTGTGTTAGCTGCTAAGAGTCTTATTTCATCGTTAAAATGGAATAAAAGTTAAAATTCAAATATAACGGTCATAAAAATTTCAAAAAAATTGTGAAAAAATTTGAATTTTAAATTTCCGTTAAATATTTTTTTTCAGAATTTTACTTAAAATTCCAAAATTCATTATGAATAAACGACTAAATCCATGCGTCCCATCCATCAATAACCTCATATCATATTCCATCACCAACTTCCGTTCAGAATAAAAAGAAAATCTGTCATAAAGACAGCAGAGAAGAACGATAAAGTAAATTAAGGGAGATAGATACTCTGTTGTGACACACGTATAAAGATTTTTTTCTCGCACAATCTGTTGTTTACATTCAAATTATTCAGTGACGCAAATTGTTTATGTAAGACTGAATAAACGAAGAAGAAAAGGAGAAATGAAATGAAATTAGGAAAGATAAAAAAAAAAAATTCTTTTACATCTGAAATGGATTTTAAAATGCAATTTCTCAAATTCATAGCGACATGAAAGATGAAAATGAGATTTTCTTTCTACTCTCTGTTCTGCATAAAGGAATAAAAAAAAATTCCCTAAGAGATGATTCATAGAGAATGTAAGAAAGTGAGCGATACATAGTAAAAAGGAACATCAGCAGCACAAGCATGTCATACCTTTTTCATATCCACAATTCTACTCTCTCTCTTTTTTTTTGGCTAAGGAAAATTCCATCATGTCGCAAAGTGACAGAAAATTTAATGTCATGAGAAATCAAAATCTTTTACAACCATATTTTTGCTCTGATTGTATGCATGGGAAATTCTCTTCAATTCTGAAGAATATGTATAGCAGTGACAAATCTACATATGATATGGAAACTTCAAAAGAATGTGGGAATTGTTCTTATGCACTATGGTAGTGGCTAAGAGAGTTGGGATTCTTTGTGGATGATCAGAAATTAGTTGAATTTTGAATAAATTTTGTTAAATTCGTTGAATTTTGAAAGAATTTTGTAGAATTATGAAAGAAATTCGTTAAATTTTGAAAGAGTTTCGTTGAGTTTTGAAAGAAATTCGTTAAATTTTGAAAGAAGTTCGTTGAATTTAGAATGAAATTCGTTTAATTTTGAAAGAAGTTCGTTAAATTTTGAAAGAATTTCGTTAAATTTTGAAAGAATTTCCTTAAATTCTAAAAGAAATTCGTTAAATTTTGAAAGAAGTTCGTTGAGTTTTGAAAGAAGTTCGTTGAATTTAGAATGAAATTCGTTAAGTTTTGAAAGAAATTCGTTAAATTTTGAAAAAAATTCGTTAAATTTTGAAAGAATTTCGTTGAATTTTGAAAAAAGTTCTTTAAACTTGAAATGATTTTAATAAATCAAACCCTCTAAAAGCCACCAAATCCAAAATCTCTCAAAATCTAACAAATTTCATTCAATCCTTTAATATTCTTTATTCCATATGCACAAAGTCATTTTTATTCAACATTCAATTCAGTCATGAAACTTTCCTCTCTTTTTCACTCGCTCGTTCATTCATTCTCATGAATAAACATTCCTTTAGTGGGCGATTTTGCTCCTTATTCTTCCATGCCATGACTTGACTCAACTCAACTCGACTCGACTGTCGCAATAATATAAAAAATGAAACTAAAAAGAATTTTTCTACTTCTTCCTCCTTTTGAAATGGTTATACAGTTATTTGATATTCCGTCCACTCCACTTGTTGACCGTCATGTTTGAAAAATTATGCAAGGAAATGAAATCGTTTTTGTGTGTTTTTTTTCTTTCTTTCCCTTACTTGTGAGTTCCATTTGTTCTGTTTGGTTTTCTTTGCACTCCTGCTGCGATCCTTTTTTATTTTGAAACTGTAGATGGGTTAAATGCCACTGATTATATGTGTTCAAGAATTGAGAATAGTTTGTAATATCTGTCCTGTGACACAAGTTGCTCACATGCAGCAAACATTTATCTCGAACTATAAAGCTTAGAAAACTTTTTCTTCATCACCGTTGGACTTAGTTAAAGCTTTCGTTCTATATAATACTAATATCGGAGCCAATTATAGGAAGCTGTTCACCATTGGGTGCTTCATATTATTTTTTTCATGCTTTAAATCCCCATCATGAATGAATGAATGTATGAATGTAAAAAATTAGTTTTTTTATACATGAAATTTTTCTTTTTCGTCTATTATGAGAATGAAATTTGTTGAAAGGAGAAAGTTTGTCTTCCTCTTCTTTTTTTAGTTGTGGGAGTTACAAAATTGGTTGAAAAATTCTTTGTGGGAAATTTTTTAAATGTCATGGTTCGGACTATGGTTTATTGGAGTTTTTTTTAAATTTTTTGAAAAGTATTTGTATCTGGATGTCTGTTTATATCCACACCCTCCCCTTCTGTCTTCCATTATTTGAGGCATAACAAAATCTTAGACACCTCCCCTCACCCCATCTCATAGCGAATGAATCCATATCAAAAGACTTTCGGAAGCACTATCCCTAACTGACAAAGAGAACTCTTTAGGATTTGTCAGTTAGAAATAGTGCTTCCAAAGTCTGTAAGAGTCTTAGATCTTTAAATATCACTTTTTGCACATTTTTAGATAGCAAAACAAAAATTAGTGTCCTCAATTAAGCGTGTCTCTAGCGTGAGGTTGGATTATGTCCAATCCAACTTGAAGTCATTATCATGCGGGTTTGGGGCCTTCTTTTCAGGACCTTTCAGACCTTTACAGACTCATGCCATCTTATCCATAAGACTTGAACCTCAAAACTAACAGAATATAAATCTAAATTTGATCATTATACCCCGAAAAATAAGCAATAAATAAGATTAATTCAAATTTCCATACCATGATCAACAACACACCCAGAAGAAAAATATTAAAAAACTTTATCATTCCGCACTCACTGCATAATTGAACTTAAATATTATTTTTAAAAAAGTTATGAGCTGTTTTTGTTGCTATTTATTTAAACATGATTTTCGCGAGACAGAGATTTGGACAGGAATGTAGTCAGAAACATTTTGAGAGGAACTAGATTTTCATTTTGGATGGACGAAATGCTGGAGCCACGCCACTGGATCTGCATTCTTAAAAGAATTTCGTGCTTCATTAGAATTTGATTTTGTGTGGCACTAATTGGAATAGGATGTAAGAGTATTGGTAGTTAGACTTGCCACACTATGCTATACTGTGTGATCGTTATGTCGCATTCATTTGATCTACATAACTTAGGACGGATAATATTTATGTTAATTGCGTATTATTTTAGTTTCAAGGTTAAAAATCAGATATGAAATTTGTTTAAAGGTAATCTGAAACTAGTAATGATCTTTAAAGTCAACACATTCAAGTGTATGCATGCATAAAAATATTGAGTCATGAAAAAATATCAACAACGCATTTGCCAATTCCTCTTTATTTTTGTTGAAGCATAAACATCAATTATGAAATTTTAAAATGCATTCAGCATTTCAAAACAGATTTAAAGGAGGAATTTGTGGAAAGGAATCAAATCATGGTAAAAATATATTTTCATTTCATTTAAATTTGAGAATTAAAGAATTAATGATGCTTATTTTTGATCCTTAAAAATTAGGAATACAATGAGGTACGTGTATTTGGTTGAAAAACTCAAAATCAGAAGAATGAGTTTTGAATCCTTAAAAAGGAGAAAGCAACAAAGCAGCACAAGTTGCCATGCATACTCCTAGCGGGACATCACTCAGAGGTAAGGCACCAATACCAAATGTCATTCCAGCTGCCTAAATGTAACAAAATATATCATTTCTACAAGCTATTATATTATTAAAGTAATGAACTAACGGCATAACAAGCAGTTGCGATTGCGTTACAGCCAGTCTGACAGGCCGCATAAGCAGCAGGTCCTCCATTAGCCAATGCTATGATGATGAAGAAGATCAAAACTCCAAATTTTTTCATTGTTTCTGGAATGATATCTAAGATGCACATGATTATTAACATAATGAGCCTCAAAACTTAGTACTGAGTATTTTAAAATTTAAATTCCATACCAAATGCAACAAAAGAAAATCACAATGAATTTTATCAGGATCGACGTGTTAATCTATCGTTTAGAAGTAACAAACTGTGAGCAAAAGAATTTTGAAGATCATTCATGTAGCATAAACAAACCTTATTGTGCTTAATAGTCATAGCTCTCAAATTATTGAATAAGAGCGACATAAGAGTTGTGATTGTCAAAAAAGAGAGAAAATTATCAAAGATGATGTCTTGCATTGAGGGAATCATGAAATTATAGTTCGATTGGGTCATATTTGAGGGATCAAGGAGAGGATGCGGAGGGCAAAAAGGGAATTTTGCAGTTTTAGCCGCAATGCCTCAACTAATTTCAAATCTGTTTTGTAACATTTGAGGCACAAGCTTTTTGCCATGACTTACCATTTTGTACCATGTGAATACTCCGACGTTCAAACGGTTGTCAAAAATAGACAGTTTCCATTTGACATGAATAAAGGAGGTTTAGCGGAGCCTTCTTCATTTGTGTCAATCGGGGGTGTGAATATAATAAATATTTAGATATAATTTAATACCGGACAGAGTAATTATGTGATAAAAGTGTCATAATATCGAGTGATAAGCGACGAAAACTCCTTCAATGATCAAAAAGCTACCAAAAATTGGCATACAGATAAAATAAATCATTTCCTCATGATTATTGCTTTTCAAACTTGCTAATCAGTTCTCTTGATTTAAGTGCACATACACGAATGCGTTATCACTCGGGATTGATTCAACAAGAATACGAAATTTCGAGTGCTTAAAGATATCATTAGATCAAGTTATCTGCTCGATTCACTGAAAGTAAATAATCACTCATCTAGTTCTTACTAGTAAATATTATCGAGACTTTCAAATCTTTTTTATTTCCTTCATAACTTTATTTCTACATGATAATTAAGTAGCACAAACTCTTTGTTTTATAGTAACTGAATATTTGCATAATTCCAAATTTAAGGTGTTGGGGCAAATCCAGCTGCTATGCAACCAGCCATGCAGACTCCTAAAGCAGAATTACATGCTATAACTGCAGCTGGGGTACCGACACCTGCTGTGACTGTTCCAAATGTCAATCCCAAGCCCTACAATAAATAGAAAATCATTAATTTATGGATTGTAATAAATCAGAGATCGAAGACGACTCGGAAGTTGTATGGAAAATTCGAATCGACATTGAGTTCTGCAACAAGCATTCTTACGATTTTTCAGACATAACATTCGTCAGAATTTATAAATAAATTTGAATTCTATGGAAAATTATCAAAAAATTCACACATATTATGTATAATCAAAAACTTACCGCATAGCAAGCTACCACAACAGCGTTGCACCCGGTTTGACATATTCCGTAGGCAAGTGGGCCGGCATTTGCATTCGAAATGATTATCAAAATTGATAATAATAATGCAAACTTCTTCATACTTCTGCGGTCTGTAAAAATAGATAAAATTTACACTTAATGTCTGTATTTATAAATTTCCGGGAAACGCATTAGTCATAGATAAAGTTAAACAACAACAATTGTTATATTCTTTTCCTTACTGCTTAAACAGTAAAGCAACTAAAATTTCACAATTTTGTTTAAAGTGCAATGAGTAATACACAAACACAATGAGAGGTAAAACCAATCAAACACGTCCGTTTATTTCAACTGCTACAGCGTAAATGAAACATCTATATAATTATTCTTCGAACTTAAAATTTTTTATAGCAAATACTTTTCAAGGGGTCGCAAGTTTGACAACTATACAAATGTTGCAGTGAGGATTACTAGTCTTTGAATTTATGAGATTTTGCAATGGATTGGGGAATACTTTTATGCAAAGAGCACAGCAGCTGTTACAACCCAAATGAAGAAGGAATATCTGTTGTATGCTGCATTTGGTGGCTTCCATTTGGTGTTAATAAAGGAGGTTTTGCGGAGTATTTAAACTTCCGTGGCGGAGCCTTTTTCGGACAATCGACTCAAAGGTCCCGGGCTCGATCCCAAGGAAATTCTAGTATGATTCGGATGTTTTTTCGCTGTTCTAGTCCAACGTAATAAGTATACGATCCTTTAGATAGCTTCCATGTTAAACTAAGACTTGATTTTTAACTAAATCAAATTTTAAATAGCCACTGACTAATAATATGAACATTAGTCATTACTACTTTTTGGATGCAACAACAAAATTCTAAATTTATAAAAAGTAAATCAACTTAAGTGAATATCTTAGTGCTCGACGTCGATTGGAGTTGATTTTTCCATTCGTCATCCGAGTTGACTTCGAGCTCTGAATTGTTTTAAGCCAAAAGAATGCAATTTTGATGTTGGTGCTTCTAAAACAGTTGTGATAACATGTATATCATGGCACATTTTGGTCGCAAACGGTGATTTTATTGAAAACAGGAAGTACCACAGCAAAGTGAAACACTTGACGTTTGGTCAGTCACCCCAACTCCTCAGTGTAATATACTGAGACGCCTGACATACGATATTCCACCTGGAAAAATGCTCTCTTATGCCAAGCATCAGTTCAATGTGCCTTCTTGACATGACTCGATTTAAAATTCAGTCCACAGAAAGTCATCAGTTCCTATTCTTCATTGGAAAGTTTCTTTTTTTTTTACAAATAGTCACAGGAACTGAAAAGTCACGTAAACTTTTTCTTAATTACACTCTTGTTGTTGTTTATCGAAAATTAAATAACACGCCTGAAGTGTGGATGTGACTTATAATTTTGTAATTTATAACATGAGCAGCAGTGACCTTCCTCAACTTTATTATCGAACAAAGTCTCAAAAAAAGGTAAACGAGCATCAAGACTTTTTATTTTGTTCCTTTTATTTTTGTTGATTGAGGTTGAAAGGAGGAACGAAAAAAAAAGTCATCAACAACAGCAAAGAAAGTAAAAAGGAAGTTTTTTGTTTTCTTTGACGCAAAAAAAAGTATGGTTCTATATGTTACACACTATATTGGCTGTCGCTCAAAGCTTCACAAAGTTTTATTGTTCTTTGAAAAGGGTTAATTTACTCAACTTTTTTTTATTACTTTAAGATTTGTAATCGCAAAGTTTGATGGAATTTTGGTATGGGTGGGAACTTTTTTTCTTGATGATGATCTTCTTAAACTCAGAGGTGATAATGTGGTAATAATTGAATGATTTTTATGCTTAATAAAGTTTTTAATTATTCAAAAATCAAACAGAGATTTAAAACAGAATCAAGTGATGGCAGTTTGGCAATTACAGGAATATTGCAGCTTTGACACTTGTGCAGACTATCAACACTTGATTCTAGTTATGCTGTCTCTGTGGACAGCATTTTAATGAGCACTTATCTCAATCTCCATATTCAAAAAGCACAAATCGATTAATTGATACAAAATCCGGCTTCAGGCTGGCTTGATACTGACATTCGGCTAAAATCCGACAACACGCCGACCTAGAGCCAGATTTTGGATAGATTTTAGACTTTTGCTATCCGGGATAAGGATTATTCTCACAGATAAAACACAAATCCAGATGCTTCAAATCTGTACAATCCATACTAAGGCTAAAATGATATCTGGGTACTATACGGCTTCATAAAGCAAATCATTAGAAGCATTAGATTTCAAGTTGTTTATATACAGCTTTTTTGCATTGCGCTTAGTACTTTAACTGCCAAAATTAGATTGAATTCCTTTGATATTATTCTACAGCTACTAAAGCATGAGGCAGAGCTTCCAGTCGACTTTTCCAGTCAAAATTCAGTATAAAGGACTAAGATCCACTGCAAAATTGCCTAAATTGAACTACATACCCTAAATATGTATAAAATTCATAAACAACATCTCGTCCATAGTAAAATTAGAATCCGTCTTACAAATATGTTTTGACTCTTTACCTCTGAGCTATTCCTCCATATCTTTATTTTCACAAAGCTTTAACAAAACATTGTCTGGTCCAGATAAACATCAGATTTGTTAAATCAACGTCGACTCCAGAAAAAAATCTAAATTAATACACCATAACAGTAAAGCAGCTTAATCCTGCAAGCGATGAGGCTTTGAAGAAAAATAATCTCAATATTGTATCAAAACAACTCAGTCCAATTCCTTTACACCTCATCCTCATTTTTCATAAAAAAAAAAGAATATCCACAAAACAAAGAAATGTTCCTCCCTAATAATCTTATCTTAGTCTATACAATTTTTGGTACCGATTATCTATTTCTCAGTACTTATTTTTTTTTCTCCTCATAGCCATTAACTCAATGTTCTTTTTCTCACTCACATAGCTTTAGGGATTAACTTGTTGATTGCGAATTGTAAGCGATTATAGTACACAGAGAGACGTAAAAAGGGAATGATATAATTAAGTGAACTTATTAAAATGCAAAAAAAAAAAATGCGAATTATAATCTTAAATAATGTTTAACAACTTAATCCCATTACATTGTAGAAAACATTTTCTCATTTTATTGTCCTAGATGGTGGAAACTGTTGCACATTCGACATGGATGAGAACAAAAATAAGCAATTCACTGCGAGTAAATAGACATTTTCGATTCAAGATGAGATGACATTTTCAAATTTTCATTTTTGTGCATAACTTTGACTGGCTGATTGTTGACTAAGTATGACTGTTTTCCCTCTCTGGTCCCATCTAAGATGGCGATTAATTTAGAATATAAGCTGATATTGTGACAGTTCTGCGAATAAATCGATTAAAATAGGCTGACCTTGTTGATGATGCCTCAATATTTCTCAAAAGTGACAACTCGTGACTTTCTAGATGGAAAAAGATTTCGAGGTAAACCAAAGAACTCATGGAATTATTGTGTGAGCAACGATACATAAGTGTTGCGAATTAGTAACAGGCAGAAATTATCTAAAGACAGATCCAGCTTCCGTCGAACTCTAAATGCAGCAATTTGCCATCACGCGCCTTCGCCAAAGATGTAATTGAGTTAGTAAGTTCTGACTCTATCAACAGCTTCCATCCAAGAGTTCTTTGCTCAAATAACCTAGAAAATGCGTCTTAATCACCAACTTATGTCCATACCATTCCAAATTCCTATACTCAGCACACAACGTCGATATAAGAAGAATTTCATTACATATTGAATTTTAAATTATATTATTGTTAAGAATATTTGCAGAATAAATTGAAAAGTTCATAATATGATACAATTAGGTGTATAGGTAGGAAGGTAGATAGATCGACGTATGGATGGTAGATTTCATTACAAAAAAATGTCTCATCTGTACGTCATTGAACAATGTTGATTTAGTATTTTGAAATTTGAAATGAAATTTGAGCTGTAGAATCAAGTATGTGTATGCGGCAAATCAATATTATGTGGACGTACATGTTGATCTTGTTGTAGATTCTCAATATAATATAAGGACAATCATCTTTTCATTTTGTTTGTTGTGTGGAGATATGTTGAGCCTTAATAAGATTTCATTTCATTTTTTTGCTTTAGCACATCGATTTTTTGTGCTTGTGTTGTTCCACATACTTCAAGGCATTGTCATTCTCATCCACTTCCCTTTAGATCTTGTAAATAATTGAGTTTTACTTGATTGAAATACGATACGATGATGTATTTACAGTCATCCGAGAAAAAGAACGTAAAATAAAGATTCCATTGAAACACCTTAAAATTTATTGGACATAAATCTACTCCAATAGCTTTTGCACTCACGATTATGTCGCCTTATTTATGCTTCTTGATTTCTTCATGATTCTTTCATTGATGTCAGTTATAATGACCATAATAAATCGTTTTTCTTTGCTTCATCTTATTCATGTTTTTTTTGGTATATGGATGGTCTGGTCACTTATGTGATGACAGATCATCTCATTGTTGTCAGTATAATGGCGGATATATAATGATATGAATATAATAGTGAAGCAGCATGTCTATAATTTTCAATAATATGTGGTGTGGCTTACATTTTACTTAGTGGACTACTTATTCTTTGTGATGGATGTTTTGGACATTGTTAACTGATTTAGAATAGGCTAATCATTGATATAGCTTATTAGGGTTGTTAATCTGAGCAATTTTGTCTTGAAATTGACTTAATTACTTCTCTGGCAACCGAAGACATTCCCTAACGCCTGCTATCACTTATGATGCTCCTAACATAAATTCCTTGCCCACCCCACGTGATCTTATCTCACCTACAAAATTTCCACACTATAAAAATAATAATCATCTAGTCCATTGGTGGCTATAATCATCACATTGAAGCCATTGGAAATATTATCCGTTTAATCTCACTCAATAAAGATTTATTGTTATTTAATTATTGATCATAACAGCATTAATTATTGAAACGTATTTCACAGACAGTTATGGTAGATGAAAGCTTAAATTATTTTTCTTATTTTACTGTTTATTGACATGAAGTTTTAATGATATGTTGAGAGCTTTTGTCTGATTCAAGTGAAGAATTGAATTTCAATTTTGAGTCTGGATGTGAGATTTTAATTGGAAGAAAATTTAATTATTGAATAAGGTGCATATATGTAGATATGGTACAACACTTAATGTATGAAGGAATATAAAACTGTAAAATAATTGATAGACGTGATTGTTGAATGATCCATAAACTTATTTCAATTATTTACATTATGTGAGTAAATATGATAACTTTTGAAACAAATATTTATGTCAAACATTGACAAAGACAAAAGTTTGCATCTGTGGTGTTTGAGCAGAGTGGAATCTGGGTACTTACTTGTCTACAGATCAACTGTGATTTATGACTTCCCTCAGATGGCGTCTGAAGTTGGCTCTAGCGCTGGCTTTCGTCTGCGAGTTAACAATACCAAATGCAGTACTGCCTCTATGTGCAGCTTCCTTCCAGGAATACTTTGGTCATTCACTAGCTCTTTTACCATCCAAAAAGTCGAATTGAAGCCGGATTCTTTGGTATCGAGCTGTAAATAGGCAAATTTACCAGTAAGAGAGTAAGGCTTCTACGGCTAAGCGATTAGTCAACATACCTGAAAATCTGTTTTGCTCATTTGAGAATATGTGGGTTCGATTCTGACCAGAAGTCGATCTCTCCATCTATTATCGATTTGACATGGATTCTCACACTGCTTCATGACATTACAACATCCACTAACTCTTCAAATATTTCAGATCATCAAGTTTATTGAATGCCTTAAAACAGTAAATATTGCTAACCTCAAAATTCTGTAATATTTCAATGTTTAACAATTTTTTTTCCACCAACCACTAAAAACTCGACTCTTCTAGTAAATATAACTACACAAGTTTTCCGGCATATGTTAATACTGCTGACTAAACATGTTATTCTTGTTGTTTATTCCCAGAAAATGCTTAATAAGCTTTATTTCATGTTACAACCTTCAAAGTTTACACGCTTTGGAGCCTGCAAGCTTGTATCTATCAGTAACAAGATAATTACATGCACGGTAAAAATCATACATAATTCATTTTTCCGACTTTTACATCTGAAAAAATTTTAAAAATATATTTTATATTTCGTTGAAAATTTCAAAATCAGATGCAGGAATAACATTATATGGAAAATGCTTTATGGACAGAGACGAACCTACTCAAAATTGAAATACAGATGTGAATTATGTTTGTGTATTCATATGAATCATCACGATCAGAGATATCCAGAAAATCAATTAATATTTTCTATACTAACATCCAATAAATACACAAAATTTGCATTGATGTCCATAAATTATTAATGAATATCTGAAATATCTAAAATGTTTTATTGATAAGTTTGAATTTTGAAGCTTCCCAAACAGCTCTAAGCATGAAACTTAGAAAGCACAAAACATCTGTTATCCATCCATTTAATACTTGATTCTACTGCATTCATGCATAATTACTAAATGAAAACAATTACCGATGCATCGATAAATGGTTGTTCATAATTACTGTGTTGTTCTATCAATTTCTATTGATCTTTAGTGTATTATAATTACGTTAATGGTTTGAGAATGAAATGCACTAATTGTGTGGATGTTTATTTGGGATTTTAGATAACTTTTGAACTGCTGTCAATATTATGAACTAGAAATTTGAATGCATATGGCTTGTTAAGGCTAGTTATTGGGTATTTGGGAAATTTCACTAGAATTTTCTATAGTCAGTGGGTTTAGCTGTGCTGTTCACTAAATAAGATCAGTTTTGGAAGTCATATAAAGCATATATCAGTTCATTAAGTCTACATCTGCCTACTTCTTGTTTGTTGTTCAAAGGACTTCCTCGATATTGACAATCTATACTACAAAGCCTCTCTTCCCATCAAATTTGTCCATCATATCTGAACAGCTCTATTACAGACAACTACATTCCAAAAAAGGATCCACAAACTTCCCATAAAAATAACCACGAATAATTTCCATTAATTTTTACACCTTCATTTCCATACATGCCATACAACCAAAAAACACAATTCAACCTTAAATTTTCAGATACCCTGCTAACCCAAAAACTCAGGTTAAAGTGAGAAACCACATAATTATCATCATAAATCAAGTATCATTTCAGTAAAAAAAAGCACGCAAAAAAAAACCTTCATGAGATCATGAAAGATGAAAGATTTTTGTGAATGTGTTAGACTTATTTTGGCAATCAAGTTCATAACATTCATATGATGAAAACGAGAGCATATAAATAAAAGATAATCATTCAAATGCTGTCATCTTCAAAAAAATGTGGGAAGTAAATTTGTTTTGCATGGTTGAATATATTTTTTGTGGAATTTTTAAAGGGGCTGCGTGGAGTGAAAATGTGGAAATTGCTGTCCTGAACAGTACAGCGTGTTCGCTAGGGCTTTGTTATGTCGTTGATTCTATTAGTCTTTTAGAACTATTAGTCGTAAAATTGCCTTGACGGCATTGTGCAAATTGTGTCGCATGATATATCAAAATGACTGCAGGTCTCTTCAGGTCAGGAGAATTGTTTAAGGTACAGTCTAAAACTGCAGGCCTGCGTAGCTTAAATGGACATCATTGGCTTAGTACTTAAATGCCTAATTATAGCACCTAGAAGTTGTGATCAAGGATTAAAGACTTAGCAAGGCAACTAGTCGGCAACTAACCTTACAGCCTGGTTTTCAATCTGTCCAAGCCTACAGATGGAAGATGCAATAGAGTCTTTGTAAACTCATAGTAAAGCCTTCTAGGCTTAAGAATATAAAACCGACTCCGGTTGTCATGCATACAATCCAGAAAAATTTAATAATTTTTAATCAAGCTACAAAAATAAGGATTTGATTAATCTCTACACATAAACAACTTATTACGTCGTTTCATAGCCTTTATACATTGTACAACAATGTACTGCTTTTAACACCAAGCAAGTTAATTTTAATATGTTGCAAATAGCAAGAGAGCTCTTCAAAGCTTCCATAAAAGGAAACAGAAACTCAAGCACTAGAAAAAAAAATATTTATGCAATGATGAATTAACATAATCCCGAGTATATGCTTGTAAGTGAGAAGTGGAAAAAAAGGGGAGAAAAAAAAATTTAATGAATAATTAAGCAGCGCATTCAGACATTTTCAAAATGCATGCAATAAACAGCGATGTTGTTGGATGGAAGGGCAAGAAAAGAGTAGCTTCACGTACTTTCAAGTTGTGCCTTTCTCTTAATAGTGTCATAAATTTTCACCTTAATTGCAAGTTTATTTTTCATTTGCCGCCCATTTTATGCTGAATAATACAACATATTACATACAAATAAGAGCATTTTCAGAAAGGATTATTAAAGCAATGGCAATAAAATTTTAATAGTGTGAAAGTGCATCTTTGAATGTACAATGGTTTGTCTGGTTTTGTTTGTAATCTTAAATGATGCTATATTATGTGAACTTTTGTACTTTAGATGCTGCAATCAAAACTTGAAAATTGCATTCGTATTACCTCATTTCATAGGAGTTGTGGATGGTTTACGGCAAACGGTTTATGATGTTTTCATTAAATTTTTTTCATTGTTGCTCAACTGGTAGTTTAGAGATAGTTTCAATGAAGCGTGTATAGCTTCTGGAAATGATAGTATACATAGAGATGCAATGCATACTTTGTGTTGGATCAATGAATTGCATAGAAAATTGATTTCGTGTCAATTCTGTTGCTTTTTCGTGAGAGAAATGCCTTGAGGGATCTAAAATGCATTTTCAGCTGATGTGATCGATATCAAGAGCTGTCAATGACTGAAAATTGTGATTTTTGAGCAAATTTGTTGAATTTTCAGGACAAATTCACGTTGAAAGAAAAATAAAGTAAGTTATGGGTGCTGGAAAGCTAATTTATTATGAATTTCATCCCTAAACCCTCCACCAAAGTTCATTTGAATTCAACCTTACAGCAACTTATAATCTCATTCAAACCAGTGTAAATAATCATGCAATTAATTTTCGGTATACACTCAAAAGCTATATTTTCAAGCTTTTCTGTCAAAAAACTTTACAGAACTTAAATAAAATTTACACATATGCAAATGTTGTCTTACATAAAGACAAAGAATGTATTTCATTCCAAAGCTTGTACAAATTGCATTGCATATGGATAATTAAAATTTCTTACAACAGTATTAATGCACAAAAAAAAGTTTTATTTCATTTAATGTTGTATCTTTAAGCACTACAAATGAGATAAATTTGTTGTGAATTAGAGATTTTTCATTCTAGAGCTATGTACATGCTTCGTATGTTCAACTTTTGAGGAAATTTTGAAATTCATGGTGTTTTTTGGATTAAGAGCTGAACAGGGAAATTTCAGGAGCGGGATTTACATGTGCTACTCTTTGTAGACTGTTGATTGCTTTCAATACAATAGTTGGGAAGATAAGGTTACCTTAGACCAGTGATGAACAACCTGTGAGCTACGACACATTTGTGTGCTGTCAATATAATTTGCAGATGCCTTGAACAGTTGGGCGTGTAAGACTTACCCCTAAGGTTTATCGTCTAAAATAAAAGATGGTCCACCACTGCCTTAGATCAATAATGGACAATCTAGCATAAAAGTTGCCCATCACTGCCATTGACTGCAACTTCGACCATCCTCTTCCTGATTGTCTCTTATGTTTGATCCATTCAAAGTCAACCTATATACACCACTGCACATGAAAATAAGGAAAATTCCTCAACTTCTATGTCTCAAGCATATTAAGCAGATCTTTAAACGGATTAAAGTTCATTTTGTCTTAAAAACTACAATATGAAGAAAAACAGAAGAGAAGTGTCGAGTATCAACAAAAATTCCCCAAGCCATTCATTCACGAAATTTCTCACTACAAACTTTACCCATTGTTTTATGGTTAGAAGTAAAAAAGAAATCGAGGAACATTGTAAGGTGGTAAGAGAATGAAAAGAAAAACACAAAGTTGCAAGACGTGAAGTGCATTTAAAAAGATTTTTTTTATTCTTATGCTAGAAAGTGCACTTACCCGACCTTTTATGCTTTTTTGTATTTTAAGTATCTTTACTGTTGCATTTTGAATCTTTTTTTCATTTAGATTTTCAAGCACCGCTTTTTCATAAATACAATGACTTTCAAAAAAGAATGAAATAAATGAAAAATGTTGAAATGCGATTATTGTTTATAAAAGTTTTCAGTGAATTGTGTGTTGACGTAGTCTCAAATGGAATGGCTTCATTCTTCGGTATGCATTTGAATTAATGAAGAAAATTTCTTTTTTGTACTGTAAAGTTCAACATGTGAGGTTAAAATTCTCTGTAGAATTTGTGTAGTTTTCTTGGAAACAAAACGTGAACTTTGAGTTCGTTTCCGGGCGACATGAAGCAGTCATTGAAAGCCATATAGTTGAGTTCATGTCTTTTTCTTATAGTTTTTATGAGGGAACTTGGATGTTAATGTTTTGTCGCTCGGGGCTAATGAAGTTTTCTAAGACATTTGTGCATGTTTAGTGAACATTTGATGGTCTTTGGAACTATTCATAAGAGGCAATGAACATGTTCATTGATGTTAATCTAAATTAGCGTGATTATGAGAATAATTAAGTATTCTCAATTTTGTGAATTACTTCATGTTCATGCTGTATGTTTGTGTAATGTCTTGAGCGATGTGAGAATCCTTGTCATATCGATAACACTCTTAATTACTGTAACCATGCTTCTATGCAAAACTAAGGTTACTACAAAATGCTTTCTATCTTGCTCAGTTGCTGGCACCGTCACCTAGTTTGTACAAATTCTCCCTTCGCATGTAGCTGACATTCTTTCATGCGATATGTAGTTTTTGGGGATCCTAAACGTCCTTTCATTTGCGGATTCAAATCAAGAGCGCTGCAATATACTTGTCCTTCTGTACTAGCACTGGCATTTTCTCTGGAAACTCTAAATACTAATGGAATTAACGACTTCTAATAGGAATCAATATTCAGCCTGTTGCCTAACCTCAGAGGCCAGAAAGACCACCAATTTATTAAATTTGAATGACTATAGTCGCACATTTAGTCGTTTCATATGAAGAACCACAAAATTGCACAGAGCAAAGCCACAAATCACACCAAAAATCCATCAAACCTTTTCAATACAACGAAAAAATGATCCGCTATGGAAGTATTAATATGAGGTACTTTTGTACACTATTAATTGCATACTTTGCATGACTTACTTCAGGATCCAATATAGAAATATATTTCCGAGAGACACAAATGAAGAAAGGTCCGTCACAGAGCTTTCAAAGCTTTGCTAAAGCTCTTTTGTTAACATTAATTGGAAGCCACCACCATGTGGCATTCATAAGACTGTGAATTGAACGAGGGCTTATATTTAGTGCTCCCGAAGAAGAGCCTTACTCATTTGAGTCGCTCAGAATTAAAATTGAATCTGAAAGCTAAAAAATTAAAAGAAAATTTTAAATTTCAAAATATTTTTCATATTTTTATTTTATTTTTTCCTTCATTCTTGAACTTTCACCTAACATATAATTTTCTTTAATTTATGACTTTTTTTATAATTTTTTTCTGCATGTTCATATTGTTATTACAATAAACAGTATGTAGGTATAATTTTAATTGTTTTTCATATTCTTAATGCAGTTCATTATAAAGCTTTTCATCATTTTTTTAAACAATATTTTCGGCATTTTATTTTTAGCATCACATAAAAATTTTTGTCAATAATCATTCACAATTTTTATTTATTTTTTGACACATTTCCGTCCAATCTAGCCCAGAATAATACAGCATTGTTATGTTTTTTTTCTCATAATATATTCATTGAACATTGAAATATATTCACGTAAAATATCATTTCATCATTATTTTTCAACACAAAACACCGCTTAATATGACACAACATTTATGATATGTTAAGTTGTTCATTAATTAATGCCACTTTTTTTTTTTGGAGTAGTACTCATATATTTTATTATTTTTTCATATGAAATGAACATAAAAAGCATTTTGTGGAGGGGTTAAAAAATTATTAATTTTTTATAATTTTTAAATTTTTGATGTGTTTTGTACAGAAAAATGGAGGAAAAATAATAATAATTTGATGCGGTTCACCGAATTCTCTCGTCTGTCTCGGCTGTTTCGTTTGAATTAATTAAAAAGTTTTTGAATTTTTTTTCCTTCTCATTTCTCTCGAATTGTAGGTTTTATTACAGGAAATTTGACGACTGATTTTTATGGCTTTGGGGTGGAAATATTTAGGTTATGGTGAGAAATATGATAGACAAATTATGTAGCATTAAGGTTGCTTTTAGGTGTTTTCAATTTTTGTAGCTTTGCTTTGTTCTATGCTGAAAATTCTGACCTAGTTCGTTTGTTTAGAATGATTTGCATTTTAAATGGTGTGTTGGTCTACATCAGTGGTAGGCAACCTTTTTTATGCCATGGGACACCTGTGGTGGTAAGCAACAACCGAAGCCGCACAAGGACAGCATCATGGCATTTCCAAAAAGATTTTCAAGCACTTTAGTGTACCACGAAACACAAATTCTCAAAAAATTGTAAATTTCACATGACATTCCTCTAACTAAGGCTGATTGTTAGCCAATACTCTAAATGGTTTCCCTTTAACTGAGATACATGCTGAAATGTCGCACTTTAAGATAACCTACAACATCTACAGTTAAAGCTTTATTCTTGCACGTGTTTTTATACTACTATGTGACACATACTTGTCACATTTTACATAATTTCTTGACGTGTTACGCAGAACTTTTCGTAAAAATTTTTGCTTGTCATGAAAATTTTACAAAATGCGTACTTTGTGACATTGAGGAATTTCTGAAGAATATTTCCCGATCTAGATATATTTCAATGTTGCTATCATGGAGGTGAGGGAGTAGTATACTTAGAACCAAGTGGCAGCCACTTGGTGATATCAATCAAATTTTGTAATTTGCTGTCAATTGCTTCTAAGTACTGCTCAAATTCAACTTTATATGGAATCGAGTCAACTTTTCTGTACAAAGTCAGAGTACTAGTTCTAAGTTCTTTGCCTCCAAGTCACAGCAGCTGCAACATTTTAATACGTGTCGATATATGTGCTGATCGGGTAGGAATAAATTCTTGAAATTAACCATCTCAACTTTTTAAATTTCCGCTTCTTTCGCTACTCTTCTTACAACTGGTTGAAGAGAAAAAACTTTCTGGATGCAAATTGAGAATATAATTATGAAGTAGATATGAGAAATATGAGCGAAAAATAGGGAGATAGGGATGTATAGAAAAATAATTAAAAATTTTAAATTGAATAAATTTTCTTCAGATTTTAAAGTTTAAATTTGGTTTAAATATCGCTGAAATCTGCAAGACTAGTCTCACTCGTCAAACTATTATCAGCTGCAAATCGTCCTTGTGTAGCTACAGATTTTCTAGATCTGAACAGCTTTAAAAGTCTGAAATATTTAAATTGAAACTAATTTCCACAATCTAAATCTCGTTGAAAATTTAATGAACCTAATCAATAATCCACCCCAATTATACCATCATATTTCTCACCATGAAAATGCTTAGAGCAACAATAACCCACAAAAAAATTTTAAGTTTCCATAAAAACACACAAAAATTTTTCATTCAGAGGAAATTTAATAATTATGGAAAATTTTCCATTTCAAAGGAAAAAAATTGCTCTGAGTTTTTTTTAATTAAAAACTAATTGTCGAGAAAATGAGTGTAAAAATAGTTTTTTTAATTCTATTTCTCACTTCTTCGTTATTATGATAAATTATACTAACGTACCGGAAGAATAGTTCTTTGGAGAGTTTTTCACTTATTATTATTTCAAACTTTTTTCAAGTTTTGTCTTTAAAATTATGATAACTGCATCTATAAATCTGAGCGACAGAGATGAAGAAGGATCTGCTAAAGCTCTTTTAATAGCACTAAATGAACACCAAATGGAGCTTTCATTTGGTCCTCCATTTGGCTTCCATTTGGCTTCCATTTGGTTCTCCATTTGGATTCCATTTGGTCCTTAAACCGCCTTCGTTTGGTGTCCACATGGCTGCCAAAAATAGACATTTCGAGCATATGGCAGTTATATGAATGTCAAACCGAGGCGGTTTCCAAATAACAGAGTTTAAGGAGAGCCTTAAAAGCTTCATGGCGGAGCCTTCTTCATTTGTGTCGCTCGGGAAATTTGTCCGCATAAAAATATAAATTTGATAATTTTTCCGACCATTTTTTTGTTTACTTTAACGAAGGACACTTCAAAAATATTCCATTTTAAATTTTGACAAGTAAAATGCTTTAATAATCGATTTTTTTTATGCCATCTCCACTTCTTCTTCTCCTCTCTCTTTCGACCTATAAACAACATATATACGATAACGTTTTTTTTTTCATTATTATAAATTTTTCATTTTTTTGGAAGGGGGGCTAGATTGGTGGAAGGTCTGACAGGTGTGACAACCAGCATAAAAAATTACTTTCAATTTTAATTTCCGGCGACAAATTTATGCGTAAATGTTTTTGCTGCTATTTTTGGGATTCTTGTTATTGGAAATATATCTTTATGTTTACTCAAAAATGTTGACAAATGCAATGGGAAATCGGAAGGAATTTTCAGGATGAATAAAGTGATGTTTTTTCTTTCTTTAAGATTTTCTTCTCCTTCAATTGGTAAATGATGTAGGAAATTAAAATGTGACAGATGTGATAAGGATATGATGATGAAATGTTTTATGTCTGGTTATATGATTAAATTTTTGGTGATAAAGTTAAGGATGGGGGAGAATTTGGAGATGAAAAGTTTGAAGGAATTACTTTAATCTATCAATACCCAAAGGAATGGAATTAAGTTATTAAAATTCGATTTTTCTATTCTGGAAGGTATGATTTGTGGATGATTATTGAAGGTTCTATTCCATTTAACTTGCCTGTTCAGGATAAACCAGAGATGAAAGTCGACTTGGTTTTTATATGGACAAGATGATCATAGTCGACTCGACTTTGAGCTCTGGGACAACAAAATTACTTAGGCATAAAATTGCATCCAAATCATCCTTAAGGTTGACCAAATGTCACTTGATTCCAGCCATTCTACAAAGCTACAATCCCGAATATCCTTCAACCGTCAAATCAAAATCAATTAACCGCTCCTATCTCATGACTAACTCACCAACTTCCACCTGACCAGCAAAAATGCAAGTCAAAAAAGAATATCCACAATTACCCATTTAATTTAATCTCCAGTCATCGTCTGGAGCCAAAAAAAAGCTTCCACATTTAAGACAGAAAAAATTGAAATGAAAACTTTAAATTAAAAAACGAACATCCAAACATCCAACATCTTTAAATATTATTTTTTCTCCCTCTCTAGAATGAAAATTGATTTTCCTTTGGGTAATTTTAATGCTCTTCAAACTTTTTTTGTGCTCCATCTCTTACTTCTAGTTCTCTTGAGTGTTGAATGATAAAAGAAAAAAAAGTCATGCAAGTACACCCGAGTGATGCAAATGAGGAAGGATCTGGGATGGAGCTCTGTTAAAGCTCTTGTTCCATCATGTATGGCTGCATTGGCTGCAAATTAAAGACGTCCTGCATTCAGCGCTCGAAGTCGACTCGGATTTTGTAAAGAATAGTCGACTCGACTTCATATAAAAATCGAGTCATCTTCGGACTCCGCTTCCAAGTGCTGCTCCATTTCAGAGCCTTCTTCATTCATGTCACTCGGTACAGGAACCGTACGAAGAAAGAAAATATTGGAGAGGTGAGAAAATTATTCAAAAGAAAAGAAGAAAATTTCACTTTTTTTTCTTATTCATCGCATTTTATGGTTGTATATTTTGAGTTGTTGTTTGACATGGGGGTGTCGGCAGCTGAAGTGGTTTCATCCAAAAAAGAATATTCTTTCTTGACATTCTACTGCCATATGATTTGCTATGAGAAGATGATATTGTAAGAAATTACGCAAAGGTTCGTTAAGTTTGCTCTCACGAAGCTCGGAGGAAGTAGCAGGTGGGTAAATAAGTATGAGTTTTTTTGCTTGCTTAATTAGGCGTACAAAATGTTTCTTTCCCCTCTAGACATTTTTTGCATTTACGAAAAATTTCTCGCGAATCCCTATAGGAACGTATTCATCCACACTTTAATGAACCTAGGAATTTAATCTCTTTTTTTTTCATATTTAATTTACCACAACTTCAGCTACTACTTAAGGTGAAAAGTTTCAATTTTTTTTTAGCAACTTGAATGAAATTTTTTTTACTTCCTTTAAAGACTTATTATTTTTTGTTCTATCTGACAGTTTCTTAATTCTCAATTATTATTTTTTATCTTATATCATCATTTTTTTTGCTATAAATAAGTTTTCAAAAAGTGTAATATTACATTCATTTTTATTTTATTATTTTATTTCTTTATATTTAATAGACAGCAGCAATAGGAAGACGTCGAATACCTGCATAAGACATTTCAATTTTGTGAACGAATCTCTTTTTTTTCATCTCTTGTATATAATTTTATACTTTCATATCATAAACTTATACTATTTATGTGTATAGGGAGTAAAATAAAAAAATAAAAAAACCATGTAAGCTAGCTTCAGTCATGCTTCCTTTATCATTCTTCTTGGAACTTGGAATTGACGTGAAAATGATTTTATGGATGATAAATTTTTTATTGTTCATATTCTGTGAAGAAAATTTAATATAAAATGCAACAAGACAGAATATTTCTTGTATTGCTACTTATTGTGGGATGTTAAGTGACAACTATGATGTCCCTTAGGTGCTCCAGTTTCTAAACATAGATTTAGTGCGTAATATACTGAATTGAGTGACGCATTGCAAGAAAATCTCATTTTTGCTGTCGAAAATCATCGATTGTTGACTAAAATACGTTCTAACTTCCTAGCAGAGCTAAGGGCGTCCTCTCAAGAGAAGAGTAAACTGAGTGCAAGGCTCAAGATGGTATCTGATCATTGAGTAAAGCTCCGCGTTCAATTCAGTTGCCACGTGTCTGACCTTTGAGCAAAGCTCTGCTTTGAACTCTGCGGCCACGTGTATGACCCTGGGACATACCTTTTAAAGAAGATACTATCAGATATAAGAGAATTCACCCTTATTTTTCAAATATTCACCCTCATTTCTTAAATATAAATCTCCAATTTCAAACAGCATCTTAAAAAGTAAATCAGAAAAAAAATTTTTGTCATTCTCAAAAACCCTTTTCAAAAGCTGAATTTCCAAAAATAACTTTCAATTTCTTAATCACAATAAAATCATTTCACGTCAGTTTCAACTTCCAATCTTCATCATTCATCTATTATTAAAAATTCTAATTTGCTCAAATTCAAACCCAAAGTTGACATGTCTTATAGATTTTTTTGTTTTTTTGTATAATTTGTTATCATTTTAATTGTTATTTCTTAAAAATAGTTTTTTTTTCTCTATAATTATGTAATTTTTTATTTGAGAATAATTTCCTTCGTTCTAGTCATTCATCATACTCTTCTCAACATCATCTACTTACCATAACACATTTTTTTTTGATTATTATTATTTCATTACAGAAATATAAATTTGATCTCATCATTTTTTCTTTAGATTTCCTTACTCCTCATCATTATTTAAATAAATGATTAGCAGTTTTTTTTTATGTTATCAATTATCATTATTATTATTACTTTTTCAATTATTCTCTGGTTCATTAACGCAATTTGTGTGTAATTTATTATTTATTATCAATTATGAGTGTATATGTGTGCATGATTGTAGATAGAATTGAGTAATTAAGGTCAGTTAGAAGTGAAACAATAGATAATATAAAATCATAAATTATTAAGGGACGTTCATAAATGATGTATGTGAAAACATTGAGATTTTGAGAGTCACTAGTCCATTCAAGTGTAGTTTTTGAATCAGATCCTGAAATCGACTTGAATGTTATATAGAGTCGAGCCGACTTGGATGTTGCCGGGAGTTGAGTCGACTCGGATGTTGTATGGAGTAAAGTAGACTCGAATGTTATACGGAGAAGAGTTGACTCCACGTTTATAAGGAGTAGAGTAGACTAAAGTCAACTTTTTCATATAAAGTCCAAGTCGACGTGAAGCTCTGTTTAATACAGGATTCAGATATTTTCAGATTTTTGGTTTAAATCCTCATCTGAATCAAATGCTTTCATTAACTGTAGAGCACAACCCAAACCCGATTCATATTTTGAAGGAAAAAGTCGACCCTAGTTGACTCTATTTCACATAAATTTCGACTTGACTTCGCGCTCTGCTCTAATGATTTTTTGAGAAAATATCCTTAAATCCTCCTAGAAGAACTACTGTCCAATAAAATTTTACTCATTCCTTGTCATTTCAACGTCATTTTTGAACATCCCTTAATGAAACTTCCTCATTTATTCATCTACTTTACATACTATCGTCTAGCATTGAACACATAGCAGCTTTGAACTCATCAATTTTAATTATCCTTATTCAATTAGATCATTAGAAGTGAATTTTTTTACTTCAAGAAATGAGCAGATAGCTACTTGGAATTGCCTCCATCAATTTCTTTTTTGAGCTTATTATTTTTGATAGCTTTTAAGATAATCATAAGAAAATATAATTCTATGACATTTCGAATGATGAATTTGTCGTGGGAAAAGTTCAACGCGTGGTCTTTTGAGTGCATAGCTCAAAGTAAATTTATAAAAATATCACAACGTAAGCCCTAGGAAAAAATGGAAAAGATTATAGCTGAGTCTAATCTTAGCAGATCTTTTCTATTTGCAAATGCTTTCAAATTTATCATTTTTGATGGGGAAATTTGATTGAATTTCTTTTGTCTTGTGAATTGTTCGTCAAATGGATTTCTGGAGAAACTCCTGCTCACTTCTTGGTCTTAAAATAAGTATGTGGCACCAATAAGGACGATCTTTCGATATTAAACTTAGTTGCATAATCCTAATTCGTATGAGTTTGATTCGTTCTTATTTATAAAGCGAATTTGGTCATGAAATGGGCTACAATTGTGATACCCCAGTAACACAAATGAGGAAGGCTCCGCCACAAAGCTTCTAATGTTCCACCAAACCTCTTTTGAAAGCCACCTATTTTAGGAAGCTATATGGACCATTTGGTATTAATTAAGGAGGTCACTCGGACCCTTTAGAGTTTCGTGGCAGAGTATTCTTCATTTGTATAGCTCAGGATAGTAACTTAAGGGCGAAGGAGGTAAACGATCATAAATGCTCTTCCTATTTTCATTCAATCCCATCCTACAATCACACAGTACCATATTGAAAGACATGAGTTGTATTAATTAACATTTGAAGATCTAATCTAACTAAAAGTTAGCTTAGTCAAGGTCCAGCAATGCTTTATTTTTTTAATGACAAGATTTTTATTGTATAATGAAGGTTGTCTGTAGGTTGTAGAATAGAAAAATACACAGATATATTATTGTATTTATTTTAGTTCAGATTTGCAATTTTAAGCAGCATAACCTCAAAAATATCTGAAGTTGTTCCTTAAAAATTTCAAATCTGTATTGATTCTAGAATTTTTCAGGACTAGCACTGACTGCATACACGAGTGACACAAGTTTCCAAATGACAGACAATTGAATGCAACAAGTTTGAATTCCAGTTGATTCCATTTGACTGCCTTTGCTCTAATTTGTATCGCTCGGTGTACACTTGAGTACCCATACTTAAAAACCCTAATTTATTCTTATGGTTCCATTATTTTCTCGATTTGCATTTTGGTTATTCTATTTTATTTAATGATTGACATTGATACTTCACCTTTTTGTGTTATTGAACTTTTTTTTCATAGCAAAAGAAACAAAATAATTGGAAATTTTCTTGTAAATATTTTTTTTCATATATATTTTTATTGTATATCATTATTAGCATTATGAACTCTGCGGATACCGTGTTGAACATTTTTTTAAAGTCAATAGAAATTCGAAGACATAAGCATCAAAGACATCCATTTTAGAGCTATTTGTTTCAGACATTTCAAACTTCTCACGTGTACTTTATCAAGACATACACTCGTGACTATGGAGTAAATGATATAAACAGCACAAACTTAAAATTTATGTTCTATCCTGTATTTTATTTCATTTTCAACTTTTCTTTTTCGGTAATATAGATGATGTGTTTTTAGAGAGTAAGAATATCACACATGGCAGCAAAATTAAGGAACATGATTTCAAGGTAAAACAGCTGTGGTGTCTGACATTTTGATTAATACTTGCAATTTTCTATCTATTGTGAGGAAAAGTGGGAGTTGATGATCATCCCGAGCGACTCAAATGAAGAAGGCTCTGCCACGGAGCTTATAAGGCTCTGCTAAACCTCTTGAATCAACATCAAATGGAAGCTGCCTATTTTTGAGAGTCATTTGAACCCGAAATTTGAGTAATTTCCATTTGGTGCTATTAAAAGAGGATTGGCGGAGCCTCTAAAGTTCCGCGACCTTCTTCACCTCTGTCACTCGGGCATGAAATGAGCTTTTAGAGAATACCGAGTCTCGATGATGTGTGGAACGTAAAATTTTAACTTTACTTCCTTGTTTTGAGTAACAAGAGACTTCAAAACAATCAGAAACACTTCAGGCTGAATTCTAACTCACAACATGAAGTAGAAAATTCGAAAAATATTATTACAGCCTGAGCTTAAATCCCACGAATTACAGGGAATTTGCAGGAGTAACTTAACAAAAACCCACTCGATTACCGAGAACTGAAAACTCATGGAGGAGCAAAAAATACCAAAACATCATTATTAATGCACAAAATCATCAAAAACAAACTTGTACGGAAAATAATTTGAAATCCACAAGCAGATATTCTAGGAAGATATGATCGATAACATTTAAATTTCATGAAAAAAATCCTTGAAGAAGCCATTCAAATAAATTTAAATCATCGATCATTCTCTTCTACTTACTGTCTGATTTTTTTTGGGGGGGAAAGGTAAGAAAAATCCACACACTCAACAAAAAAGGTAAAATTCATACTCTTCACATTTAAATATATTTATCCTTAAAGTTGTAGCAGTTCCCATGGCTCAAAAAGATGGAAATCAATTTTTCAGCATCAACAGCTGTTTCACCTTGACAGAATAAATTTAAGAGAAAATTGCATGGTAGTTTTTCATCTTGAAAGCATTTTGTAGGTAGGCATACAACATACAGAGTCATTTTCACACTAAACAGCCATCAGAGCACGGAACTAATAAAATAAAAAAAAATTTCGCTATTGTTTAAACGCATTTATGCTTATATAATATTAATTTTATAAATATTGTATGTTTTTATTGATTTTTGTTTGTTTCTGTTGTATATATTCACTGTTTCTGGATGTCTGAATGTGTGTAGTTGTGTGAACGTGATGTAGGACTTACTGTCAAATATTATTATTTTTCATTATTATTATTATTATTTTTTTTCTATATTATTTACAAATAAAGTCTGTTGTCACAATCATTACTTATTGTTTGAACGTTATGTTCTACTTATGATTTTACTTCTTTCCACTATTCTACATAAAAGATTTTTTTTTTAATTTTTTTTTGTTTCACCACGTTTGATCCACTTAAATGACATGCATTTATTATGGCATATTTTGTGATTTTTGGAGAAGGTTTTGTGTGCTGATTTTGAATTTTTATTGAATTTTTTGTGGAGCTGGAAAATATTTTACATCAGTTTATGAAAGATGAACTTAGTCTTGGCTTCGATATCACTTAATTTACTACAACACTTGTCAATGATTAGCAGGAGTAGCAAATAGACTAAAATTTTGGTATAGCACAGCAAAATGCAGAGTATAAGATTACATAGACCTGCTTTTGTCAGATTAAATCTCGAGCCACACAAAGGCTTTATTTGAAATCGATTTGTCTCCTTTATAGCTCTTAAAACACCATCCTATGTTACTCTACGATAACACGTGATCGAGTTCATAATCAATTTCAACCCCGAACATGATGCCATATAAGTTAACTAATTTCCTGTTAGGACAAAAACTAAACAGCTTCTGTTACGGAAGGTTTTCAGATATTTCAATTTCGACAAGATTTCGAGATAGTCACAGGATATCTTGATTCCGTTTTGAGAATCTTCATCGCTAAGCATGTATGAAATTTCCAAATTTTCATAGTTCTAAGAATCTAGATTAATCCTTATTAAAATATAACATTTTAATAGTTTAATGGATTATATCAATTTCTATGAATCAATAATCTAGCTTTTGAACTATGATTAAGTCAATTGCCTTTAAAGTTCTAGACAGAAAAACCCCTCAAGATAAGCTTTCAATACTTTATAGATCAAACACTCTCAAGAGCCAACTTTAGTTGATCTACAATAGTCAACATACATAAACTACACTTACAATTTGCATAACAAATTTAAATATTGATTCAATTTATGGAGAAATCCCCTTAAAACCCATTTGAGCATTCAAATCAGACAACACCTATCTCCAATAATCACATCATATGCATAATCATAAATTATGTAAGTTTTAATAATTATAAATATTTGTAGAAACGTTGTTCATTCGAGTGAGACATATCTCGTCTCATGCATCTAAATATATATATATATACTTTTTACTTCTGTTTTTGTAAATAATCATAGTAATTTTTCACATCGAAAGCTCACTGCTTCATATTTATTATTTGTCGCCATTCATTCCATATTTACTCTCATTTTTCACACAATTTTTTTTTCAATACTCTGTGGACAGTTAGGAACACGAACAACAAAAAAAAAATCTGTAATAAATATTTCATTGTGCTTTAATGTGATACGTTGAAGTTCTACGTCAATTAAAGAAATTATAAAGTTTTTTTGCTGTTGTTCAGTATTGAGTGAGTAATTTTTAAAATGGATTTTTTGTGCTGCAAAGTTTTGTAAATATTTGTGGTTTTGCCAATATAATTTTAAAAAAATACATCAATTGAGGAGCTTTTTTGGCAATTTTTTAATATGAAATGTAAACAAGAACAAATTTTCAATCAAAATTCCAATTTTTGCGTGTTTTTTAGTGAAGTGAATATCAATAAATTTGAAATTCATATTTGATTAAGGGGGGCTGTTCACTAATTACGTAATGGACCCTCTAACACCCATTCCCATCTCCTTCTATCCATTTGTAATAAAATCTTCACCTTCATTGCTTGAGGCGTCACAAGATCTCGACCTTAATTGCTCCACCCTCGTCAAGAGCGTTACGTAATGAATGAACAATCCCCAAGCAAAAAAAGGCAAAAAATTCCATAAATTAATAATCAATTGTTAATAATTGAACTGCGAGAAAAGAATTGATTTTATTCAATAAGAAAATTCTCAAGTTGTTCATGAAAAAAAGTTCAAGTTTTTTATTCATTTGCATGAAAAATTTGCAAATTAAAATCTGCTTCATAAATTAATTCCTGAAGCGATTTTCATCGGAATGCATTTGCAGAGAGTTTACGTTCATTAAGATCAGCAAGTGAATAATGGAATAAAATTATCATCTAAAATTCAAGTTTATTTGAATTGGATTGAAATAAAAAGTTTGTTTGAGGGTTTTGAGGATTTGGTATTTCGAGGAAATCAGAATTGACGTCTGTAATGTGACTAAGGTTAGGCAATGTGTGGGTTTGATATTGTTTTTGCCGTACAGTCCCGAACTGTGGTAAATTTGATTACTCGATGTTGAAATGGGACAGTAATAGTGGTCAAGAATCCATTAGGACATTGAACTTTAATGTAAAGTGTTGCTGTCAGTGTCGTAGCTCTGTCCAAAAGTCTATTTTGTAAGGAAAATCTGAGAAAATTTCGAAATTTTCTTCGATTTCCTGATGGACACAAATTATTCATGGCAGCCAAAGGTTGTGGATCTTTACTCCATGAATGTCACCTGGTTTTGGCTGATATGGCTCAAAAGCTAAGCTTACGTTCACAATTTTGAAATCAGAAGTTCTAGTCTTTTGCGCTGCTGACCAACTTCACACAGTAATTCAAATATGTAAAACCTAATGTGAATAAGATTGAACCACAACAATTTTTTTTAAAAAAAATACCAAAAAAGCATCAACAGACCGTATTCAGTCTCTATTATTTAAGCATATTTTTAAACAAAAATTCAGCACATTACTAACCATTTCCATTTGAAAAATCAATTACTTAAAATTTTATAAACAAAAAACGTCCAAAACTTTTCAACACATCAGAAACGTCGAGTCTGAGAGCCTGTAAAATAACAATTCATTGTTTTCATTTCATATTGAATGTAATGCATTATTGAAAAACTTCACACATATCCTACAGCCTTCATCGTGTGTGACAACATTCTGAAATATTAAAAATGTGCCTGACAGCACTCGAATTTTTAATAAAAAAAAACAAAAGAGCGAGCAATGCATTCAATCTGATTAAGGTGTGCCAGTTGTTTGTGAATAAAAAAAAAATATAGTATTTAAATGCCAGTGGATTATTGAGAAATAAATGTTGTGTGATCGGGAAAAAAGAAATTTTAATTAAATTTTCATGCAATTTACATGAAATGTAATTTAATTTAGTAGAGCAGCTGTGGACAACCCTAAATTATTGCCTCATCCAAAACCGTAAAGGGCATATGGTTCATGGCAATTGTAACAATTTTCGGCTTCATATCAGTGAATCGCGGCACACAGGTTGTCCACCACTGTAGCAGAAGAATGCTGAGTAATTTTTTCGGTAGAAAAGCTCAATAAAATTTAATAATAAATGCCAAAACGGTTGTTAATTGTGCACAAAAAAAAGTTTACTATTTACAATGCATTGGGGAGTATTTAGTCACTGAATAATGAATGAGGAAACGAAATAAATTGGATCATTAGTAGTAAATTAAATTACAACAGAACTAAATCGAGAAAATCTTTTCCGCCTACACATTTCACAAGTCATTCTACAAATTTGAAGAAAATTGTTCGTGCTCCTGCAAAACTGTATCCACAAAATTATGGTCTTGTTACATTGTTGGGGATGTATTGTTTTGACGCTCATACTCATGCGTATAAGATGAAGATGCTAAGTCATGTATTGATCCTTGAGAGCATTTTTTGTTTGATTTTTCTTAGAAATTTAATCCATAAAAATTTTCAAGTTTTTCACCAAAATTGACTTCCAACCAAAAATCCTCTCAAGGGATCCATCCCCCAAAAAAATCTATATTAAATTCTCCTTAACCAAATAATGCTGTTCCTACACACACCATTTACATGACTACAGACTTCTTTCCTTTTCGTGTTTACTTCCATTCACTCAAATAAACGTACATACACAATTTACTGCCATATCATCATGATTATTACAAATATTGGTAGACAATGTGTAAGAAATTGTAATGAAAATTTCATTGAAATTATTTTACTTGATGATCGATTTCCTAGTGCGGCCATACCAGCAGCTGGCGGTTGTGTTGTAAGCTCAGTGTTGTCAATATCGACTGTAACAAAAAAACAGAAAGAAGATATAGATTAGCTTTATTATGCCTTTGCATAATTAACTAATTAAAAATTCATGATGACATGAGATAGAGTTGTGTCTCTTTTTTTTGTGTTCCGTGCCATTTACGAGCTAGTCTATCAAGCATCAACCCTTTCCTTTAACATCTCGTCCCTTTTTTTTATTCTATGTCTATATCTCGAGATAAAAAATGCCCTTGTTGACATACAACGACTAAATGTCAAAGTTTATTAAGCTTCACATTATGGGATGATGATGATGATGATGACGAAAAGGACGTAAAAGTTCAAGCACAATGCAAATTTTTATTTTGTGCTGCTGCTCTGATAAAAAAATTATTTTAATCCAATTTAAGTATGGATGATGGGAGATTGTACATCACATATGATACAAAATAAAAGATGTAGCAGGAATAGGATTGACAGAAGATTATTCATTAAAATATTAAAGATAAAATTTAATTAAATTAACGTTTGCTGGATGATGTAAAAATGATTAAAACTTGAAGATTCCCAGGAAGTCATTTGATTTTTCCTTGCAGGCATTTCATGTAGTTTAGTCATTAATTTATAATGAGATTATTGATTAGATTGTTAACTTTGCATATTAGATAGTGCCGCAGGATATAATTGAATTGTGTTTATTACTTCATCATTCTTACTAACGATCTTGATTGTTTTTGATAACTTCTTGTTTTATTGAGCAGTATACGGAGTTTACTTAAGAAATGAAAATATTTTGGCTATCGGAAGCAAAATGATTGTACAATGTTTGGATATAAAATAATGATGAGCAATACTTGGCAACTGATGTAACTTAAAGGTATTGAATGTAATCAACAAGAGTGCTTTAAATGATGACTGATATTTTTCAGTCTGTATCTAACTGTCCAGACAATCGTGTTGTTTCTATGGCCTTGCAGTTCAATGGACATGAGAGTAATTGGATTGAGTTATTGTCAGTGACTTTAAACTTTTCTATCGTGTCTAGAACTTAAGGTAATATCCTTGCCTTAAGGTAAAATGGTTGTTATATTACAAAAGTATATCTAAAGATTAAACTACAGCTCAATATAGGAACTGATAGCCTAGATGGCGAAGTGGGTCGATTAGTCGTAAAACTACTCTAGTCCGGCACTGGGCTCAGTGCAATATCCAAGCGGTATGTCAGGGAAGTTTCGGGCTAATCGAACCTTTTCGCTATCGACCCAATTAGCTCCTATCCTGAGCTGTAGTTGAACCTTTGGACAGATCTGTTGGCCTATCGCTGGACTACTGTAGTTTCGCGGCTGCTCGAACCGCTTCCAATCAATAATTTAATTAAATTTATATAGTAGATCAATCCTTGTAGCTTTCCAATCTACTCTCCCTTAAAAAGTGTTGATGAGCTTCCCTTTGACCATCAAAGGTATTTTCCTGTATTCATAGAAACAACATCCCAACCCTTTCAAAAACCAATCCGCAAAGTAGAAAAGCTAATCTCATCAAATCTCGTTGTAATTAATCATTATGGAATAAACTTTTATAAGTATTTGGTATTTCTTATACTTATTTGAGGAAAACAACTCTTAGAACAGCATCTTATGGTCAATGGTACTTGAGAAAGTTTATTTATTTCTGTCGATATAAAGAAGTTAAAGCTGAACTTTACCTTTAACACTGTGAGTTTTATAATCAGCATATTCCTCATCGATACCAATTTGTGCTGGAATTGTTGCTAAGCATGTTATCTCTAAGCGACCATTGGCACCAGCATGAAGTTTCGACACTTCAATGCTCAGTTGGCTGCTGGAATACGTTAGTGGATGTTGTCGTCTTTGCAATGATGCTTTTTGATGTGACGATGATGCTCCTTCATTTACATGACGACGGTATTTTCTGTTATTGTAGCCATTTCTATCGGGCATGATAATTTGCATAGGAAAGTGAAAAAAATGAAAAGAAAATTGTTATTTTATCTAATACTAATGGCCATTGTTATAGTCTTCCATACCTGTGCTTCTTATGCATATCGTAAATTTTATTGTCATAGTAATTTGATTCCCTATTTTTATTGTTATTATTATTAAAATTATTGTTATTATTTTTATAATACGAATCAGTGCTTTCATGATTTTCTAAGCTGTAGCCACTTCTGTGACTTGTGCTTTGGGAATTGTGACTGTTGTGATTTCCTTCCACATCGTCGATCTCATCGTCTAAATGGAATATGACAGTGAATGAGGGATAAAAAAAAATAATTTATTTTTATTTAAAATATATACAGTATCAAATATAATTGAATATGATGAGCATTGAGAATATTGACGAAAACAATTTTCATCAGCCTTAATCTCATTGTATCTGTCTGTAATTTGATATTTTTATATTTAATGAAATGTTATATTTAAATCAGCCATCAAGATATTTGCATTAATTTGAGAGGAATTTGGAACATAGAATTGCATCAAATTGGTCAACTTTGAAAGATATTAGTGGCTTGGAACTTGAATTAGTTCTTAAATCCATCCTTTGTGTTGTAAGCATTCATTTTGGTTTAATATTTCAAGTTCTCTTTTGAGTTTAGATCCCTGCTCTATATTATTATTGAAGCATTGCTCTCTAAATCATACCTTATGTATATCAGTGATGGGCAACCTGTGTGTCGCGGCACACTTTCCCATATTTTTGAAAATGCCATGAACTAAGTCATTTGTGGTTTCAGATTGAGGCTTACCACCAAGGTGTGCCACGAAAAATAATAGGTTGTCCACCACTGTCTTATGTCAAGCAACATCTGGCTTCTTAGAAGGACCAAAAAGATGTCTCAACCTATTTATTTAATTAAATACTGAGAAGTTGCCCCATTTTTCTTTTTCAATACATCAAGCTTAGCACGAGCACAAATTCTGAGGTAAAAGTGTCAATCCTTACAGTCAAAATTCTAAGACGGTAACCTCTTGACAGTCTCGTATGTAGGTGTATGAATTAAGTGCAATAAAGGATATAAAGCAACATTAAGTCATCACGTTGGTTATTTGGAATCTTTGTTGCTTGGGATATTATTTCTGGGATTAATAAAGAGGCAGCGATTTAGCTGTTTTCAGACCTAAAATGACAAAGTCCATGGCTCACAGTTGATCTCTACATCCAGGGCAGCAAGTCAACTTCTATTAAACATCATAAAACTATCTTGATTCCATTGAATTTCGCTACTAATGCAGACATTTCTTTTATTAAATTAATTCCATTGAAACTCTAATTTTGCTGGGATTGAACAAATTTAAATATGATAAATCAGTAGATATCTACAGAGTCAGACGAATCAATGTGAATTCTGCTGAATTCAATAAAATTAGCTTAAATTTATTCAAATTTATTGAACTTTCACACTATCTAAGCAAATTGAATTTGTGATTTGCGATATTCTGATTACTTTTTGTTGGATTTGAGGTTAGAATATAGCAACAAATTGTTCCAATGTAGTGGTGAAGCCAACAGGAAGGGGTTAAGCAAACATCGCTTCCCAAAATTCAACCCAAATTAAGTTCAATAAACTGTAAGCGATGTTTCCATTAATAAATTAATTTTGAATCAGGAAATGATTCCATGAAGATGTAGGAAGTCTATTGAATTCATTGACCTTTGAAAGTTTATTGACTATACAGATATTAGATAACATATTTTTGGATATGACGGTATTATGCAGCATGATGAATAATATTTAAATATTCAGGGGTTTCAAACAAAAAATGCCACCGAACTAAAATTCTTCATTCCATAAATTTGTAGAAAATTTTCCACGTCATTGACTCAAAATTGAATGCATGAGATTTACATCTGAATAATTTTCCTTCCGTTCAATATCAAAAAATCATCTATTCAATCATTTATCATAATTTTCCATGAGAATTTTTCTTCTTTTTTCTCCACAATTTTTTTTTGCCATCCCAAGCTTGTGTAACCTTACCTCTCGACAACGACGATGATAATGATGATTTTCCACCAGCATCCACGTGATGCTCATTAAAGTCATTTCTCTCGTGATGGGATTTAGATTTATGCTTCGAACTAGGACCGAATGGATGAAGAGTTCTCGTGTGAATTTCATCAACCTGTGTAGTTAAATGACATGGAAACAAAAAGGATGTAATTACTTGCTGTTCTTTATTGAGTAAAACTTTATTTTTTCTTTGGTTGTAGACATAAATATCACATTTTATGTACTATCATCAAGTCTCATCATTATATGTTGGGGAGTGGGGGGTGATGGGGTTGGAAAATTGGCAGGTGTTAAGGATTTTTTTTGATTTTTTTGATTTTGCAAACAAATTTATGAAGAATTTTGAATAATAAACCGTTACAAATTTGAATTTTCAAAATTTGAAAGAACCTAATTTAAATTTTTAAAACCGTTAAAATTTGAAAAAATAAATCAAATAAATTTCAATAATTTTTAACCTAGTTTATATAGCTACAACACTGATCTCAAGGGGCTTAACACACAGCATGACAATTGCCGCACAACATGGCATTTAAAATACATAAATAGAGGAGAAAATGAGACATTTTTATTAAAGAATTTTCTTTTTTTGATTATAATATTCTCTTTTTTTTAGTCAAATAAAAGCGAAAAAGTTTTCAAATAAAAATTTATTCACCGCAAATGAAAAGAAGAGGAACAGCAAAATCCGTAAGAATTTTTAATTTACGATGATTTCTGTTGGAGCATTAATGGCATTACTAAGTTATTTATAGGTAACAAAAATTTCTTCGCCTCACAATGAAATGAAATTTAATTATCTTTTACATTGTCATAAAAAGGTCTCCCGTCTTCTACTTTTTTTAGCTATATTAATCACCGTTTGGGACGAATTTCATTCACGTCTTACGAGGAAGCTCGAAAATTGAGATTTTCCTCTTAAATGCTTTTTATCTATTCTTCTATATCACATCCTTGAATTTTCATTATTCTTCATCCAGCAATGCTACTGTTGTTATTTCTAATTCCAATTTTCTTTTTCTGTGGACATTGTCTGCGTTTTAGATCGGAATTAATTCTTCCTCGCGGTAATTTTTAGTGGATTTGTCGGGAAGTACACTTGAAGTTTCGAGACAAATTGTTGAATTTAATTTTTGTGTTCCAAAACTTCAGATTACGTCTGAGTGAACAAAAATACGTTATAACTAGTTGATGGCAAGTTAATGTCCAGTTGATGACTAGTTCTAGTTCGGGTAGGCCGCGTACATGACCTATGATAAACGTCATCTAAAATTCTGAATCATTCAAAAGAATGTTTTGAAAATTTCAAATCTCAAAAGGCCGTTAGAATTTGACAATTTTAAAAAACCGTTAAAATTCTCAATCTTTGTCTTAAGTTCCAGGAAAACTGCGCTAAGTCATCAACCTTGACTAAAAGAAGGCACAAAAATTGACTCTTGTACGTGCCACTGAAAGCATTGCATTATATCTCCACTTAAGTAGTATGAAATACGTGTAGAATAAGGCAAAAAATCAAGAAGAGAGTGAGAGACATAGAAACAGCAAAAAAGCAAGAAAATTTGATAATAAAAAGGAGGAAATATTGAAATGAGATATTTTGTCGTTGATGGCAAAGAAAATTGTACAATTTTTCAATTTTTTTCCTCCTCTTCTCTCTTTCATAATGTTATTTCTTCCTCTATGCTTCACTCTGTGTATATTGTCCTTAATGATTCTTGTTTTTTACGGGCGCGGTTGTTGGGACAAGCGAGCAAAAAGACATCAGAATTTTCTTACAAATATTTACATTTTTTTATATACCATTTTATTTTCAGTCATGATAAGAAATAACTTTCCTTTCGGACGCAGTAATGATGAGAATAAAAACAATAAGGGAAATGAAGAAAATGAAAATTTTCATATTTTTAGGACAAAAATTGCGGTTTATTTGACACTATGGTGAGCGGTGAATTTGTCTGATAACATATAATATCAAATTAATTTCATTTTAAGGAGTGGACAGTCAGGATTGCTGATTTTGATGTGATATTCGAACGATAGGACAATTTAAAGTAATTTTAGAATCTAGATTGAGCTGAGCTATGCTGTGAATATGCATATGGTGTATCTATGGTGTCAATATGTTTGAGTTGATCAGAACTTGAAATTGGCTCGAATTTAACTGGAGTCGATGGAATTTTCCATATAAAATCCGAGTTAATTTCGAGCTCTAGACTTTAGTCTTTTTATTACATTGCTGGATTTCAAAAAATTCATGGAAGAAGCTGTTGACAGAGACAGTATTTCATTTGATATTGGAAATTAGCAATCGACAACAAGCGATAGGTTCAGTTTCAGACGACAAAGAAGTAAGTAAGTAAGTGAGCCAAGTATCTTGAGTTAAATCAGAAATTGATGAATTTGAACTTCACCTGGATCTTAGTAGAACCGAATTCCTTGTCAATTACAAGCATTAAATTCATACTGTCACGTGTATTGTCGTGTATTTCAAAAAGCATTAAATATTTGTCGAAAGTTGACAATAAATTGACATTATTGCTTTTCTCTAGAATGTCCTCCTTGCATTTTTGAAACTTTGTTTTTTAAAACATCATGACAAAGCATTAAAACTCAATTTTCCATATCCAACTCCTTTCTGACCTCAATTTCCTTCACCCCAATCCCTAAAACTTCTGAACCCAAAACTAGCATTTTAAATTTTTAATTAAAACTATTTAATCAGTCTTGAAAATTCAAAATTGTATCCAGCTTAAAACAAAAAACAAAAAAAAAATCCTTCGTCATGCTGAGTGTGTGAGAAGCGCCGATAAAGCAATGGACTACTAATTACCTTTTTTCCATTAATTAACCATGTTATATGCGGTACTGCGAAAAAGATAAAAAAAGAACGAGACGGTGATTTCATTAAAAAACTGCTTTTTCTTATCCACATTTTTGTGTATTTTGGTAAGCATTAAGATTAATTAAAATTCTAATTATCTGTTTACCTGGCTTAGCTCTCGCTGTCGTACAATTTGCCACGAGCTTTTCTCCAATATAAAATTGTCGTTTACTAAATGAAATTGTTGGCGGTAGATTTTGTGGAACTGTTGAATGTAAATAATAATGTAAATTAGGCGTGTCTGTGATGTTTATTTTCATCAATTATCCTATTGGCTATTTATAGATTTATTAATAAATTAATAATTTAAAATTGACAGGTTAATGTCGTCACTTGTTATGGCTTTTTTGGGCCAATTTATCGAGTTTCAGAGTTTGAAGTTCAATTGAATCGACTGGCTTCGATTAAATCTATTTTTTAATGATTTGGCATCGATTCAAGTTGCTTTGGTTTTTTAGAGTCAATTTTGAATGGACTAGACGTCTAGCCAACGAGGAATCGACTCAGAAAACTCAAATTGACTTGAATCGACTCGCAAACATTCTTAAATAGATCACGAAACCAAAAAAGCTTAAATTTGTCGGCTTGTTGTTAGGTTTACGCCTTGTTCTACTTTACAACGTTATGATTCTAGAACTTTATCCAAAACTTTATCAAACTTTATCAAAACTCATTAAAAAGCTACAAAATAACCTAAAAACAAACTTACGAAAGACATGCACTTGCTCCTCATTAGATGCCTTTGTAAATATCGGTGACTCTAGTGACACCTCACAGCAGTACATTCCAGATGCATCGAAGTCATTTATTTTGAGTGTCACTTCATTTTGATTTGATTTCTGAAACTGTATGAAGGAAGAAGAAGGAAGAGTAATAATGAAAATTGACTGTTGGATATTAAATTTCATATAACGTTCGACATCTTACATCAATATCCGCTCCTGGAACGGTGAAATTTCGATATGGCGGCTCTCGACTCTTAATGTACTCAAATATTTTACTGCTACTTTTAAGCCATGTAACTTTATATAATTTATCCTGTTCAACATTGTGCTTGCATGCCAATATCAAACTTCCGCCACGTTCAATATATTTTTTAGCTATTAAATTTACTTCTACGTCAGATTGTCCATCTACATGTGCAGGTTTATAAATAGAAAAACAAGGAAGGAAATGAAGGAAAAGTTTTCTTTAGTTAGCACTTTAAAAATATATTAAGTAAAGAATTAGGTCGATTGAGTGGAATAATTTAAACTCAACAGGTATTTCTTTCTCATTTCATTTCTCATTTTTATGCATAGACGCCCATAACATTCATCGCATTGTACATATTTAAATATATTATAATTCTTTCAATGCCTGTAAATGTAAGCAAATATATTCAAATTCTCTACTCGAGATATATATCTTGTTATTACATGTTCACAAATTTCTAACGATTAAAATGGCATGTCATTAATAACAGTCTGTGCTGCTTGTTATTGCCATCTACTAGATTATCACAAGAAATATTACATATAATATGAAAGAAAAACGCAATGAATATAATTTTCATAAAGTCAACAACATTGATAGTGTCGAAAAAGTTGTGGCAGGGTTGTGGTGGTATGAATATACAGCTGTGAAGTATGCATACAGCTGTAGAGTATGGAAATAGTGTATAATAAGTGGTTGATTTGATGTTATTGAGGGGAATGGGCATCCAGCGATAGAACCAGCCTCAGAGGCCAACTAGGAGACACTATGGATCACAGTTGATCTGTAAGGCTACCAAAGCAAGTCCAACGATGTAGCTTCACACTAGAAATTATTCAATTTTGCTTCAACTCTACACGATCCTGTGTTTTAAGCTATTTTATGCATTACCATGAAAAAAGTCACTAAACAGTAAATTGTCCAACAGCATCCAAATCCATCTTCATTCAACTAATTCCGTCCATAATCTCACATACAATATTAACTCTTACCCAAATAATTTCACATACATAATCTCCCGCAATGACTTTTTAAAAGATTTTGCACATTAGATAGCAATATCAGTAACATAAATTCACCCAAATTTGCCCTAAATTGACTGCAGTCTAGTCAGAGATGTAGAGAGCAACTTTATCTATTAGCATCTCTAAAATTTTAAATAAATAAAGCACTTTATATCCTTGAAATGTTCTTGTAACTGGATGTTAAACTATGTGAACCATTTCTATGAACATATTCCCTTGGATTGTGTGTTAATATATCCTTATTTTATTATTATTATATCCAAAACATTGTAGCGAAGAATATTGCTGTGGAGAAGACATTAAAGGTCTATAAAATTTAATGATGTGCTTAGAATTTTTTTTCTTACTCCTTTAACTCTTTTATAGAAAATTTAACAGCTTGAGGGATAGAACTTTTTTTTTACAATTCAATAGAGCATCATTGAACCGTTGATAATAGGTGACTGCACACATTTTCAACTTCTATCATGTTCTACAATCTATCAACATCGAGTAGATGCAAATTGTATGATTGCATAGATAGAATTTTGATTTATCTAGGTTTTTGCATATAGTATGCAGACTATTGGCGTATTCAGAGCGAGGTAGTGGGTCTAGGGTTCAACCCCATCTCAACTCCTCTCATTTTGGATATCATCCTTCAATTTGCCACGATTCTACATCAAATCGACGTCCATTTGACAAACCACAACCCCATAAATCAATTTATTTGATTAAATAAAGGAACAACTTAGTCATTCCCCTTTAAACTAATACCTTAATTAAAGATATCATAAAAGATATTGTCTCTAATCTCATTTCATGTCTAACGCGCACAGATTTCCAAATAAACTTGTCATGCTACGTGAAATTGTAAAGCAAAGATTTTTTTTTTGAAAGCCTTTTGGCTAATCACACAGGCATGTACATGTGTCGTGTTGAACTTATAAATTTAGACACAAAGCTTGCCTAGATTTTTATTGTGAGTCATCATGACATATGAAAATTTTATATATTTTTTGTCGATGTTAAAGTCGAGGGATTTTTTATTCCTAGTTGGACTATATTACATAGCAAACACAGTAGTTTTATGGCTTTAACAATGACTTTAATGTGTTACATTATATCCTTTAAAGAATAACAACATAATTCCCTTATTCATTAATTTATTTACATTCGCTCATATTTCATAATAACTAAATTGTAATTTTTATAGATGGCAGGAAGCCACATAGTAGAATAATTATTGTAAGCTTTACTATTCATGTTAAAACAATAAGAAATATTTCCTTATCATCATCTAAATTTAAGTCATCTTCCGCGTTGCTTCTGGTAAATATAAAATAAAGTCACAAGTCACTGATTTAATTAAATTAAATTAAAAATTTATTTGGATAATAACATGATTGATGTGGATGTGATAAAAATTAAATTATATCTAATGATTAATACTTTATGGTCTTAATTTAAGTTTACGGAAGTGAAATGATGTCATATAAGTGATGGAGTTAAGCGAGGGATTGTAACTAGGACGAGAAAGTGAATTTAGAGTCAAGTTGAGTCGTCAAGAGTCAAGTTGAGTCGTCAAGAGTCAAGTTGAGTCGAGCTGAGTCAATCTGAGTCGAATTGAGTCAATCTGAGTCGAATTGAGTCGAGCTAAGTCAAGTTCAGTCAACTTAAGTCGAGCTAAGTCATGTTCAGTCAATATAAGTGAAGTTGAGTCAAGTCAAGTTGAGTCCAGCTGAGTCAAGTTGAGTCCAGCTGAGTCAAGTTGAGTCCAGCTGAGTCAAGTTGAGTCGAGCTGAGTCAAGTTGAGTCGAGCTGAGTCAAGTTGAGTCGAGCTGAATAAAATTGACCTGAATTGGAAATGTTGAGTTTGATCGACTAAAGCTCTTAATATTCTTCACATGAATTCCTCAATCAACAATTTTCCGAACTAAAAATAAGCAAAAACATCAAACCCACAAGCATAAAAAAGCTCAACAAAAAGTTAAATAAAACAAAAAAAAGCTTCACATCCATTGAAATATGAAAGCAGCAGCAAAAAACAGAAGAGATGAGATTGAAGAATCATTTAACATACAAAGGAATCATCTTGTCTGCTCATGTTTATGTTTATGTTTCCAATAAATGTCAGAAAATGTTCAGAATGATTTATCACAACTTTCTTTCATCCTTACTTTTATTTCCTGCAGGAACGAAACGATTTATAATAAAATTATATGAAACTTATATGCTGAAACTATGATTTAAAATGCAACATGTTGCTCAGCGTTATCGATTTCGTTGATTGAAATGCAGCGATATTGTTCCTTTACTCAGCATTTTCTTTACTGAGCTTTTATATAATATTTCCTTGGAACTGAATAAAAAGGAAATTTAATTCATTTGAAAATGGCAATGAAATGGAAACGTAAACGGCATAGAAATAATTATATTTCAAATAAATACAGGAGGCTGCTCATGAGAGTTTGTTTTTAATTGTCTGCAATTTGATTAATGTTCTTTTAGTCATGCCTACTTATTTTCTTGAGTTTTTTGTTCTGAATAAGAAAAAAATTATTAAATAATTGTGCAAGTCAGGAACAATAAGAAGAGAAAGTAAAAAGTAGGTCGAATCGCAAGAATATGATGTATTTGTGTAGGATTAAATGAAGCATTTAATAGGAAATCAAAAAAACATGGCTTCTTATTACTATTTTATTGCAGCTTGTGAGGATTATTGGGAATATATTGATAGAGGCGGTAAAATCAACTCTCAAGGAATCATTATTTATACAATAAGGTAAGGACTATGAGAATAATGGTTTTACTAAGAAGTCTATTAAGTCCCTTAGTGATTGTAGGAGGGAAATTAATTAGCTAAATGCATCAGTTTACTGACATAATGTAGGCTGTTCTTAATACACATTAACTTGGATGTGAGGTTGTTAATTATACTCCAGACTATAATCTAGAAGAGTTCAAGCTACATCTCATGAAATTGATACTATCTTGAGTTTCAATAGGACCTATGAGATTCGTTTGTATCCAAATAAGAACAGGATAAGATTAAGGAAACCCAAAGTTAAGTTGATTCTGTTAAGCTTAGGATGTTAATCAAGATTTTTGAGATTATGAGTCACAATTGATCTGTATGGTCAGTAAAGTAAGTAAGAGCTAGTTTTGATTCAATTTTGACAGACTTTGCTTCTAAACTTTCAATTAAATCCAGTCATTCAGCCCAAAGTGTCCACAAAAATCCTAATTATTCCAAAATTTAGGCTTCAAAGCGCACAAAAGAATTCAAAACCAAAAACTTTTAGCTAAGTAGAATGAAAAAAATCAGGCAACATGACAGCAAACAAAAAACCAGCAAAGGAATAAAAAAAAAAGTTGAGAGCAGCACAGAAAAAAACCTTCGAACTCACAGCCATTAATTTTCTCCTATTTAAAAGGCTGTTATTTCATATAGTTTATTGTACAGCGGTGAAATATCAGGGGAGTTGGAAACAATGAAATGAATGAATGAAAAAAAATGTTGTTGAAGCAGAAAAGCAACAAACTGTTCTGTACTTACAGGTGTATTTTAATCTATCCGACCCACATTTGCCTTTAAATTCAACAAATATTTATGCTCGACATAAATCTGCTTTTGGACGCCTCAGACAAAAACAAAAGTCCCTTTGTATCCCACTTTGTCTAGTCCAGTGGATGCTCTATGGGCAAGATGACTTAATTTTGATTGTATTTACATGCATGTACATGTAGTTATGCTTACATTTCAGCAACAATACACAATCACATAAATTTTTACTGTTGTAATGAAAATGTTGTCGACCAAAAAGCAGGAGGAGGAGAAACTTTATTAATGTTTCATTGCACGATTCTGCTTCCACGAAAAAAAAAGAGTACAAAACTTGGAAACAATTCTTTTTCCATCTATCTATCTGTCTTAGAGTTGGGCAACCTGTGTGCTGCGGCACACAACGCAGAGTACTCTTCAATGTGCGCAGTCCACAAAGATCTCGATCCAACATCAATAATCCTAACGATAGATTCTTCACTGACTACACGGTGTACTTCACTCAAAAAAGGTTGACCACCCCTGATCCATATCTATCCATATCTTACTTTTCTTTATTGGTTAAAACTTTTTTTTTGCTCGATGACGATAAGAATACAAAAACAGCAAAACTACTAAGAACCCCCCTTTTTCCTATTTATCCTCTCATGGCTTCATTGAACTTTTGACTTCGTTTACTTTTGTAGTTATGGAACATGACAATGTGGCTGTCAAGTTGAGGGGGAGTTAAGAAGAAAAGTTCTGTTAATGTTCTTTTGAATTATTTGCGGAAATCATTATATTAAAACCAGATCGATTGGAATGAGTCAATTGAAGGTATTGGGTTTGTTAACTTATAATGTGAGAATTACGTATCACGTAGATCAGTGGTGGGTAACCTGTGTAACGTGGCACACCAGTGTGCTGTCAATAATTTTCTTGAACACCTCATTCCACCTTTCATGCCAAGACCCGTACGCCATATGCCGTTTCAGTCGAGGCTAACCAACCAAGGAGGACCCCGAAAAATAAAGGTTGCCCAGCACTGACGTAGATTTTTGCTAAATTTTACTGCCAATGATAGATTTTATTCGAAACTGAGATTTTGTCGTTGCTGATTTATTCTATGGATTTTGATAAAAATCTTTGCAATTTATTTCGTGTACTGGGATATATTCCGTGATACTTTAGAGGTGTGGCTATAAAATTCGTTAAAAAATTAGAATGCTGGTTAAAAATGACATTCAATTTATGCTGATGTTGATCTATTTAGTTACGAATAAATCTATGTCAATGAATTTAGAGAATTCTGAGATTTTGGGGTTGCAGCAGTGCTGTTTGAAAACTGATAATTTGAATATTAAACACGCAACGTTGAAGTGAGGTGTGAGCTTCATGCTGTGAGCCGTAATTTGAAGTGTCTCGGTTGTATTTTTGCTTATTATTTCTGAAATTGAAAACCACACTTTGAGCGGCATGCTGTGGATAACCTCATTTTTTGCCATCAAAATTTGCAAAAAGAGCCGTCACCAGTGCTGAAAGACAACATCGCACACATTTGACATTTGCCATCAACAGCGACTTTATGTGTCAAACTGATAAAACGTGAAATTTGCAATTTTTCCAAAATTGCTTACTTTTAGATGCATTTAAAGGATAATAAGCTTGCAGTGCAACTAGTGGCATTTAATAAGGAACATCATGACTATACAATTGCATAACACAGCTGTGCCACTGCTGGATATGAATTTCATTAAAATTTATAAATCTATAAAACAATATGTTGCTTTAAATCTTTAAAATCTACACAGCACTAAGAACTAAAGCTATAAATTGCTTCCATAACCTTTCTCAAATCACAAGTCAAGCTTCAAATTTTTTTTCATCATTTTAATGGATTTCACAATTTCCATTTACTAAAAAAACTATCTTTAAAAACTTTCTTGTCTCCTTCATGTCATGCACAAATTTTAATATGTCATTGTGATAAGTAGTAAAAGTTACAGGAGATATAAATTAAAGAGGGAAATTAGTGTTGAAAAAGAGCAAATAGTTTTACGATGCCATTAAACTGAAAATTCTCATTTGCATAAAATAAAAGGTACCAAAAATTTCTAAAATTAAATTTTAACACATTCGTGTCAATTTAAAGTTCAAGAAGGTAATTGTGTGCTTGAGAATGCATTCGTTCATCCTATACCTGAAATTAAATTTACACTATGGGGATGGTTGGAAGTGACGTCACAAAAATTGAATTTGAGGTACATGTGTCACTGCAGAGCTGGAAGTCGCCTCAAATTTATATTGAGTCGAGTCAGAACTCGAGTCTTATAGGCGACACGACTCCATATGCCATTCAAGTCAACTTCGAGGTTTACTCAGGATTTGTCACGTCCGAGAAACAGTGTCTTAGACCCCAAAATTCTAATAATTAAGTGTACATCATTGCTAGTTCCAGTCTGACTCTCATCCTGGTTCTCTTGTCTATTTAAGGATAACTCTGACTGGATCTTAGAGAGGTCATGAATCACAATTGATCAACATGACCATCGAAGTATATAAGCAAGTGTACATGAAGAAACCACATGCTTTCTATTCCTGAACATTGTCCATAATTTACATACAACCCCGATGACTAAGACAAGATAGTGAAAAATGGTACAATTCAAATAAAGACAGGTGTTGATGAATATCTAAAGCAAAAAAGAACTTTAGGTATGCAATAAGAGAATTTTCTTTATTTATGTGATATAACTAGAAAATTCATACTTACATCCATATCCATGTATGGATAATAAATGTATGAATGAAAATGTAATATGAGATGAAAGGATGCTCATGTTCATATCACAATATTAGTTTGCTAGCTAAGCTCTTGTTTATTTTTAGAAAAGCGCACAGTTGATTGCTGCCATACTTCGTATTCATTTCACCTCATGCATTGTATATGTACTGATATAAATATTTGATGTTAATGATGAAGATAGTGATTTGATAAAGTGAGGAAAAAGTATTCGCTGACGTTCATCCCTTCTATTATTATTACTTTTTTTCAATTTTCTCGCAACAGCCGTTGATACACTTGTGCAAGATGGCTGCATACATAAGCTCAATAGCAAATTATCAGTGCAAAAAATTATGAGCAACATTTGCGTACACGTTTCTAAGAAGAACTAAACTTAATTGAAAAATCGATGACACTTTGCGTCATCATGTTATAATTATGCTTCTTATTTTGTATCTTCTGTTTTGACAGTCTTGTTCTTATTCAGAATTTCGATATTTTTATGGTTTGCGCTTTTTTTTTATTTTTGGGTTTTCCTCGCTAAGGGAATTATTGACATTTCCGCATCTGCTGTTTACATTTTCTATTTTTATTACAATATGCGAGAAAAATATTGTGATTTTGGTGGCATTTACTTAATGTTTTTAAAGGATTACTTAATGTTATTGAAGATCTTTTTGTTTACTTTTAAGTCATAACCAGAGTTATTGGAATTTTGAGTTTTGATATTGTAACTAAAATGGTGATGGGGGATGAGGTTGTATACTGATGTGCTTAGAGATATCGTGAAGTTTTTGGTTAAATTTGATGAACGGAATATGGATTCTATCTGAATTAATGTCTTCAGCATGGGGCAAAACTCTGGAAATTCTTACAATTCTTGAAACAACAGCCAACAATATCATAGAAAGGATCTCTTTCTAATCGACTGAAAGCCACAAACTGGATACTAAGTAAATCACAATGCAACTAGTGATATCAGTTACAAGGAGAGCTTGGTCTGAACTCGACTCTATGCCCAGTTGACAAAAATGCGTTATAACCTGTTAAAGGCAAGTCAATGTACAGTTAATGCCATCAATCTTTCATTACTCGAATGTTGAGCATGATTAAAGTATCAATCCCTTATTGTCAGTCTTAGAGTCTTCTCTGATCTGAACAATCAACAATCTTGCTTGCTTTCGAATGTGCCAATAAGCTGCAATTTTCTACAACTGTATCTAATTATTTTTTGAGATTTTCAAAGCTTTAAATTGCAACGTGTTAATCTCGACATTTTTAATCCTTGCTCATTTAGCAAATACTAGCAAATGAGAGCAATAAGTGCTAATTTCTCTAAAATCTAGATCCAAAGCAAAGTGCTCGTCTACCCAAATCAACAATAGCATATTGCAACATTCATTAACAATTATAGTTTAAACTAATGAGCACAGCAGTGGAAACAATTTCAATTAATTGAACGTTTGAATAAAGTTCAAAATTCATTGTTCATTGATTTTTTTTTGCCATAATTCGTATTTAAAACAGGAAATGGAAGTCATGAAACTTTTTTCTTCTTTCTGCTACAATTTAAAAATAGGAAAAAAGTTTCATGATTGCTGCGGAAATGGTTTTAATGGCAAATTTTACAGTTTTGGTGTTTCAAATTATTTCCTATGAGCAACTGAAGCGAAAAGAAACTTTCCCTACTATACTTCCTCCCACTCACATTTCAATTGGCTTATTTTTCTTATATTATCGCAATTATGTTGGAGAATAGAACATGGTGAGAAAGTTTTTTACTTCTCCTGCCAAGCTCGATAAGTTCTTTTTTTGTTCTTCTTTACCTAACTTTCTTCCGGTATATCTCATTGACTCACACCTAGTTGCAATCACAATGAATAAAATAGTCACGATAAGAAGATGAAAAGAAAATTACTTCTTGTGGATATATCCTTGGGGATTGTTTTTTAAGGACGACAAGAAGTCCTTTTTTTATTTTGGAAGAAAATTTATATTAATTTGAATTTCTATTAAATTTACTTTCGAATGCTTGAATTTATTTTCTCGTTCCATGCACATAAAATGAATTTTTGGATACGAAATGAAATTTATTTTATATTAAATTAAGAGAAAAAAGTCTTGTTGAATTTATTACGAATTTAAAATTACTTTAGAGTTCAGAAAACTTCACCGAAAAACAACAAGTCTGTTGGAAATTGTGAGAATTAAAGTTGATTTTTTTTTCTTCCTTTATGCTGAATGAATTTGTGAATTAAATTTAATTCTGATTATTTGATGAACAACTTTTTGTTGATGTTATGCTGGTTTTTGTTAGAATTGGAAATATCAAGTTTGAGATTATATTTTAAGAATGCATTAAGGAGACATTGAGAGACAAGGATTTTATTACAATGTAAAAGATAAATGGAGCCACGAGCAGCACAATAAAGTTGCTAATGCAACGATGCGTAGGCTAGGTTGGTGCGTAGGTGGCCAGACGTGATGATGCCTTGAAGCAACCGTGATGGCTGATTTTGATAGAGTTTGGCGATGAAATGTGATATTTCTTACAATGTGTAGCTTGTATTGAGTGTTGGCAGATATTAAATGATTTGCCATACAACCATAGAGAAGGAGGCAGCACAACAAGATAAACTAGCATAATTATCTGTTATAGCCTGGAACAGAAATGGGTTACTGCTTTATAAGTGCCTTACAATTCATATTAGATCATAGGCAATCTATATGGAATCAACTTGAACTCTAAACTCTGTATAAATTTCAATTTATGCTTCTCATGGTCTATGTGCTTCTTTCTGCAATTTGCGTGGGTTTTTCATGAAAAAATAACTTCCAATCCTAAATTATTTCAGTCAACAGATCTGATTGCCCGACAATACATCAAGTCTACCCTCACCATACGCCACCCAATCAATTAAGCCCGAGCAACGCCCCTGCCATCCTTAACAGACTTGATTGTACATGGAATATATTGATTTTCGAAAATATCAAGATTAATTCAGATAAACAGAAACTTTTCAGGAACAAATCAAACTTTTCTTCGCATCCATACCCTGATTTGTACAAAATTTTGCAATTTTCAAAAAAAAGGATCAGATTTACAAAAAGAATCTTTATGTTTGGGTCAATTATCTTCTGCAAAATCAGAAAACTTTACTTCTCTAATTTCCTACGTATCCATAAAAGTAATAAAAAAAAACTTCAGCAAGCTCATAAAGGTTAAACGAACCAATTCGATTGAATTTAAATTTTCTACTTAAAACTTTTCACTTCCATTTCTCGACTTTTTTTTATTCTTCCATCAGCAAAAATTTCTCTTTGAAAAATCTAAAAGGAAGTTAAATCAAAGTCAAAAACAGTTCAATTTCAAAGCTCCTTTTTACAATTTTTGCAACTTATCCAATGCTGCAATACATTCCTTAATTAGCTATAGAAAAGTAATAGTAAATAAAAGTGATTCAGTTGTAACTAACTTTAATGGATTGCTTTAACATTATAAAAATTAAATTGAGTGAAAGAAAACTGACATTAATGTGGCATAGAGCAGTGCTTCTGAGTCTCAACAGAGGAGAATGTTCAGTTGGAATGAACTTTTTTTAGTGCCACTTACTGCAACAGTGAAATGGATGGATGTTAATTGTTGCATTGTTATCGTTGGAGATGCTGTAATGTAGGAAGGATGTCGGATGTATTAATGAAAAAGGAGGGATCACTTCAATTTGCAATTTGAGAATTAGTTTCAGTGGATAAGCAGCAGTGGCTATCTTTGTATGGTCCTTTATGGATTGCCATAAAAAATCTCATTCTGAAGTTTGCTGGCTTGGTTTTACTAGGATTATGACTCAAAATAGTTAGTAAATACTCAAGTACTCATTTCCGAATTGCGTGACTCTGATTTGGTGCCGGATTCAATTTAAATCTGGCATAATGCCAAAGTCATGCCGATCGGGTGTCGGATTTAAGATCAATTAGCCAATTTGTGACTTTATCATGATCATCAAGACTTATTTTACACCAGTCCAGTGTAGCTTTGAAATGATGTCGGATTTCAATCGAATTCGACAGCAAATCAGAATCACGCAAGTGTGGAACCAGATTTTTGATAGATTATCCGACTTCTGCTACTCAGGATTCCTCATAGTTATGATTTGTATAGAGTTGACAACAAGCTACTTTACACTACCCTTAAAACTAAGCAGTTTATAGCCACATCTAGAAATTCAATGTCTCGTATAAGCAGATAATAACTACTTATGTTTATCCTATTCCCAACACCACATCCCTTTCCTCTACTGTAGTATATATTTTATTCCTATTCTACTATAGTTACTGACATTTCTGATGGCAAAATGTGGTTTCATGTTTCCATTATATTTACGAATTACACCAAATAAAATAACGAAAAGTGTCTGTAAGTGAATAGACCTAACGGATAGAAGCAGAGAAAATATTCGAAATAACATTTCGTGGAACTCAAATTATGTACTGTATAGGAATGCAAAATAATGAGTACTACAAATTCATCACTAAAGGTAAGCAGGTAATTTCAGGAAAAATATAATAAAGCTCTAAGCTCAAAACATACACACAGCAAAAAAAAAGGGGATCGAAGAAAAGAGAAAAGTCGTGACTGAGAACAATTTGTCTAATTATAGCCGTAAACTTTATTATTCGAAATTTTCATTTCTCTTTTCCTTTTCATTTCGTGAAAATATTTTTATCATCAAAACGTTTATCGTTTTTATTTTTCTGGCGGCTCATAAATTTGTCATTTTTTCTCATCTCTTCTTTTATTTTTCTTTTCTGTATTTGCCTAGCAGCAAACTCTTGTGTGACTGCATGTCTCGTTTCTTTTGTCAGTCGATGTCTTTCTGTTTACCCTCGAGGATTTTAAGCACAAAAAAGAGAGAAAGATAAAAGAAAAAAATTATGAAAATTTTTACCCCCTCCCTCCTTAGTGCTTATTCTGTTTCTATTTTCAGAATATGCCTTTTCAATGTGAATGAAGGCACTTCATCACTATAGGATGCACATTATATGTGAATATTTAAATGCTCACTTTGAGTTTTAAAATCTGGATCAAACGGAGATTCCATTAAGATCGTATTATTTCAAGCACATGAGAGGGGAAGTCAATTAATGCATTCATAAATGCATTTATCTTTACATCTCATCATAAAATAATGAGTGATAAATTACTTGATGTAATTGTGTACATTAACAGGCATTTTAAAATGCTTCCGGTAATTTACTCCATCAAAATGTCATTATGTTGTTGATCAAAGGAAATCTATTTACTTACTGTCTCAATTATGGAAAAAAGGAGTTTTAAATGCTCACAAAAAAGTGCTGTGTGATTTTTTACACGAACAATGAGTGTTCTTGCTAAATCTGAGATTGTGAGGAGCTCAGCTGAAAAAAATGATTCAAAAAGCATTGTCATGGATATAATCTAGACATTTATAGAAAACATCTAGAATAGCTTCAGATGAAAAATTTGAAAAGTAGGAATTATTTTGAAAATATTTTTCATTCATTTCAATTTAGATTTAGAAGATTTAAAATTTCATTATTTTGTCTAAATCAAGTCTAAATAATAGGATTTGTCATTTCATTCTTAGCGACACAGAAAGTAAGGAATGACAGTCATATAGAATCTGTATGAAAACAACACCTGAAGCAACATGATCTTATTGATCATCCACACTTAAAAACCTGCAGAGTATAACTCTGTGCTGATGCTAGTGTGTGCAGCAGCTAATTAAAGACTCTAGTTATTCTAACTTGCGTCCATGTCAGGTCTATATCAATTATTCTATCAGTTACATAGTATCAAGGTTCATTTCTATAAAAGGCTTTGGATTTGAGCTCGGAAAGTCCGATTTCAACACTAACATTCGTAGTTCGCAGATTGCAAATGGTAGGGTTTGAATCCGTGAGTCCAATTACAACACTTACTTTCGTGAGCTGCACCTTATCAACTGAACTATCAATGCCTTTCAAATGTCTATGATAATTCAGCCAGTTTAACTTGTAAAGAACCAATTGAATTCAATTCAAAACCCAATCATTCACAACTTAAAGTCATTGACTACATACACAAATAATTCATACAGCTATCAAATTCCCATGAAAAAGTTTGAAAAGATAGCCATTAAATTGTAAAACTTCAAAAGAATCTGTTCCTAGAAAAAAAAATCTTCTCCTTTCTTCTTCTAAATTTTCAATGAGAGTTTGGCAATTTTTGCAAGCTGATGTTGGAACTAGAAGTAAAAAGTTCTACAACAGCATGAAAATTAGATCAGCAGAGATAGAAATGTCTGGCATTTAAACGTTGATTACATGATTTATAGATAGAATTTCGATTTATTTTCACCTTTACAAATTTTATTCTTTAATAAAATGCTTAAATCTGTTCCTAATTTATAACAAATTGATGGGCAAAGAAGAACAAAACAAAGCGACCTTTTTCCGGCAGTTGAATATAAAATTGCTATGGCTGAACGACACGTGTTTGAGAATTTTTCATTTGGTGCCATAAATAAAATTTAATCCACAAGGAATTACGTCTGATATTTATGAAAAAATTCTCATTTTATGAGCAGAGATAACGGAAGCTTTTTATAGGAGGTCTAAAAGTTTGTATTTTGTAAACACAAATTTACACTCATTCAAAATTAATTAAATTTTGCTTACTCAGATGCCTTAATAGAATTGCTTTAGTCTGGTGCTGTTCATATACAGCACAGCAAATAAATTTGTCTAACCATAATTTCATTTGGCATGAGTTGATGTTTATTGTGGTTAAGAATTTTCTCTTATTTTCTTCTGTTGATGTTTACTTCATGTCTTATGCCATGCACAAGTTCACATATAAAATTAACTGGAATTTAAACTTTTGAGGTGTCATAAATAGGAATTTAAATTTTTTGGATATAAAATTTTTATAATCCTATTAAAAGTTTCCATAATTTTACTGCACTTTAAATTTGATTTTGATGCTTTTTGAAATTTTTTCATTGACTGGCAACATTGGGATACCAAATTGTGGTTTTATGATCAGATATGATTTTTTGGAATGGCTTTTGCGATGTGATTTGTTTATTTTAGGTATTAAAATAAACAGTTTCAATTGTATCAATTGATTTTTGAATAGTTTGGACTCTGATTTCAGTCCTAAGGTGACTTATCATGACTATGACGTTGTCAAAGCTTAACTCACATCTTCTTGATGATGGTTAGGATGATTTTTAGATAAATCGTCATATGACGGTCGTATATCATCATCCCAAGCGACACCAAATGGAAGTCATCTAAATTTGGCGTCCATATAGCTCAGTTTACTCAAATTCCAGTTCTTAATTAAACCATCAAATTACAATACAGGAATAAAACAATTTTCGACTAAAAAATTTATCCGTTGGCAGCAAAAAAGTACTAAAGCTCTCAAAAAAAGCAACAAAATTAAGCCTCAAAGTGAAATAATCCACCAATCATCATTTTAAAGAAAAAGTTGTTCTGTTTTACCAGAAATTCCACCTAATTACGGTAAAATATTCCACAAAGTTAATTTTTCGTGTGATCTCACTTGATTAAATAAGTTCCAATGCTGCTTAATAAAATTTATAAAAATATATTTTTCAAAATTGTCGTACAATAAAATGGAAATCTAATTTTCTGGATATTTCAAGCGATCAAATATTCATTAAAAACCTTTTTCATTAATTTTATAAGTAAAAAAAAGTCCTTAAAAAACTTTCAAAGAATTGACTACAGCTCATAATTATTTACACTTTCTATAGTCAACAGCTGTTGAATACAGCTCGTAATCCACATAAAGAGTAAAAGTTCTTCATTGTCGTCACAAGTAAGAGAATGATTGTGAGGATGAGTAGGAGTTGGGGATTGGGTATGGATGGAGCTGGCGCTTTTTTGGTGGAGATTTAAAGATTTTGAATTGAAATTCATACTTGGTTGGTACATGGCAAAAAGAAGGTGCAATTAATAGGGTTCATTTAAAAACGCAGGCCTGCATCCTTAGATGAACTATTAGGTTCAACCGAAAGCTCAAGGGCTGCGCGTCTTAAATGTAAAACTACGATTATTGCTCGAATCTTAACCAAAAACTAGTCATGGCTGTATCGAATTGGCAACAGTTTATTGTTCAATTTGACTCTTCACCGACCTGTTGCAAGCTGCTGAGTGCTAGATTTTGCATGCAATTCAGATTTTCAGATTTATCATTTAATTTTGTCCGTTCAAACATAATGTCTTGGGTGGCAATCTAGCAGAAGGATGATTTGAGAGGATTTAAGGGTCACTCACACCACTTGATTCATATTTCCGCTGGAAATTCTAATTAAATTTAAACAATAATCCTGAATACCAAGAAATTGCTATGAAATTCCCAAAAAATACAACCTCAGTGCTGTTTGTCTGACACCATCAAAACACCAAAACCACCTGAATCATTCCCATCATCAACCAAAAAAGCTAAAAAATGTTTCGAGATGCCATTAAAATTTTTTGAAAAGAAAAAGAAAATCTCATTTTTAATGGGAAACAAAAGTAAGTAGACTGAATGAAATAAAAAATGTGTTATTTTACGACGTGATTTATTAATTTTTCGGAAAATTTTTATTGTGCTCTTAAAGAATTTGAATCTTTTGTTTCGTTTTTAAATTAATTTATGAGCAATTCGCAAATTAAAATAACATTTTACAAGGATTTATAGACTTTTACTCAAGATGGTAACACAATAACACTTTTTGGAGCCAAAAGAGAATTCAAAGAATTTTTTCTCTCTTTCAAATTAATTCCTACCCCATTCCCAAGACGAATTCCTTCATTCATGCCTTTTTTCGGAAATTTCTCTCCACACCCTGAACACAGAATAAAGTAAAATTCAATCTAATTTGATGGAAAGGAAGTAAAAAAAGGCTTAAGCAGAAGCAAAAAATGTTTTACGATCATTTCTTTTTGTGCTGATTTAATTTCATTTTTACTTATTTTGCATTTTATAATATGCAATAAAAGAGAGGAAAAGAAAAGTAAGTAAGTGAGTGATGGAGACAGAAAGATATATGTGAATCGGAAAGGGTAAGTGGAGCACATAGAAAAGGGTTCAAAAAGTATCCAAAATAAAAATTTTTTCTTGCCTTTATTCTGAATGATTCAGGATTATTCTCATTCGTTCCTTTTTCGTGAGTTGAAAAAAAAAAGTTTTCATTTGGCAAATGGAATTAAGAATAATTTGCTTTGGGGGACGTTCATTAATTACGTATCACATGAAATGTATTTTGGAATCTAGTCACGTTTTATAGCCCTCATTAGTCATAAAGAGAATTGAAATTCTAAACTTCAGATTCTGTCCCGAGCGACACAAATTAAGAAGGCTTCACTAAACCTCCTATATTAACAGGAAGCCGTCTATTTTCAGCAGCTATGAAGATGCTAAACGGAGGTTTAATGAAGCCTTAAAAGCTCCTTGGCTGATGCTTCTTCTTGTGTGGCTCGGGTAAGCCCTTTTAGTCAGCTGTAACCCTAACAGGCAGATAGCATACTTTCATGGTACAAAATGACAACTGAGGCAAAAGCAGTATATTTGCCTGTTAGGGTAAACCATGAACCTAACTGCCATACAACTCCATTTGCCTTACATCGCTGTTTAAATAACAAGCTAAAGAAGAAGACGACAAAAAACTTTTTTTGTACATACAAAAAAATCAGCAAAATGAACAAAAAAAAAATTTGAAAATTTGCGGAATACATAATGACATAGTAAGAATTGTTCTTGGCTTCCGAAATGTGAACAAAAAAAAAATAATAATTTTCATAAATTAATTAAGTTTCAAGTATCCCTCAGAAGTGGAGAGGAATTAAAAAAAATTGCGGTTGAAACATTTTTTTTTTTGCTTTTCTAAAGCATGTGTTGTGCTGAATGAGAATTATTGTTTGTTAGAGATTCTAAAGTTAAGCTAAAATTCTGTTTCGAGAGTTTTGAGTGTCGGTCAAGGTTGAGATGGGATAGTCATCAATTATTTAGAAATTCTCAAGATAATTACAAAACTGTAGCACAGCAGATCGCATGCTGACTTATATGGACTATAAATTGTATCGACAATAAATCGAAAATGGTATTAATAATGTATGTAATAGCCGTCATTAACCTGTCTACTCAATGTGTTGTTGGAACAGGTAAGTAAACGGAATCGACAACGATTTATGAAACAGAAAGTAATTTTAAAATTAACTGAAATTTTGGCCATGAAAAATCAAAATCCAATTTTGATGGAACCGACTAAATTGCCTTAATCTTCTTAAATAGGTTTAACAGCCTTGCGCCACTAATTTAGCCTTGACATACTCGGCATCAGGTAAGTGCGAGTTCGGTTTAAGGCCGGATTTAAATGAATCTTACCCCAGACAAGAGTAACGCTGGCCAGGAAGCGGGTTTATAGCCATTTATTTCATTAAATCATGCTTATCTTATTTTAAACTTCTTTAGAATTTATTTCCATAATGAATAATCCACACAAGCACTAGAATCTCTATTCAGCAATACTACACGTGCTCACATATATATAAAGTTTATTATTAAAACCTTTTCTGTCTGTAGCACATGTTAAGAAGAGAATTTTATTTTAAACTTTCCAAGAGAGTAGATTAAAAGAGTCCTTTGGCATTTTTTGATCGATTGTGGCTTTAAACTTATGAGGTCCTTCACATTTGATATTTAATTCTGTTTTCTTGTTATTCTTTTGTAATTATATGTCAGCACGACACCACTGGATTCGAATTTTCTTTATAAATTTGGACGAATTTTTTATTCGAGTTGATGGTATTGAGGAGTGATTTTCTAAAAGGTTGAGACTCATTGTATAATGAGGATAATTATATGAGACATAAAATGTGCAATTAAGTCCTTTGTCCGCTTATTATCCCAACAATTTTATTTGATTCTATCGTTTGAAATTCTTCTTAATTTACCTCTTTTTCTTCAACCGAGAGGAGTAACAAGAAGAGCTTTGACCGGGATTTTACATGGAAAAGTCAGCTCAAGTCAATTTAATTCCATACAAAATTCGAGTCAACTTAGAGCTCAGCTAACAAGGATGAGTAAAGTGGATCACTTCCCCAAAGTGCCACGACTTGAAGGACACAAATTTACAAGTGACCTCGCTCCGCTCCTGCCTCAATCTATCATCCCTTAACTACAGTATTACGCAATAATGTAAATGTACATCCACAAGACGTATAATTAGTTGTATCATGCGATTCGTAATCCAGTAAATGTTTTGTTGCTGAAGAAGGTGTCTCATGGGACATTTCATGCCAAAATTATTTACTTCTGTTGTTTGAGAACTTCGTAGAAGGTTGCAAAAGTAAAACTAATACAGTTTGTTTTGTTCGGAACTTCTTGGTAAATATGAGTTATCATAAATATTGCTTCATAATTTATTAATGAAATTTTGATTAAATTATTTTAGATTTTTTGAGGTTCTTTAAAGATCAGACAATTCCGATATCACAGAACCTCTACGATTTTTTGTGCATGCACGACATAATAAAGGCTTAAATTTAATTGTGAATAAAAATTCATTTTTAGTGTCGTCCCCATCATAATCCGCTAAAAATACATAATTTTTTATGACACAATGCGGGACTTAATGAAGTGCTCGTCCGAGCATAAAGGCTGACCCTGTCAGTAAATTTATTATGAGAAATGAAATGAGAAATGTCGCGAGATAATCAAGTGTATCTTCTTATTGGTCATTTGTGGACAATAATTATGTACTTACTCGAGCAACTACCAAATATAAAAATTCCAATGAATGTAATCCAAAGTGTATCCTTCATTTTTATAATAATTGCATTAAATTTCCTCTAATTTTTTTTTACTTTTTTTTTTTATTTTTTGTCACATGAAAAAAGTTTTTTAATTTTTTTTTTCGTCACTTCTCTTAACGATCACTGCTTTTCACTGCTGAATAAATGATGTTGATGGCATCAAATTTCTCGCCCACTTAAAAAAAATGGGAAATCTCATGCGCTACGATTGTTATTTTTTTCTCTAAATATTATTTTCTCATCGTTATTCACCTTCTGATGCACGTACACACGTAGTCATGTATGTACAACTCTTAACATGAATTTTACTAAATGCCGAAATGATGAATTTTATGAAATATAATTTTTCACTTCCTCACACACATTATTCACATAACTTGGATAAAAAATCTGAATGATTTTTGATTCTTTTATGAATTATTAATAATCTCATACAATCCACCGTTCTGTGTGACATAATAAATAAATAAATAATGACTGCATATTGAATATATTTTATTAAATTTTTCACGTCACTTCATGATTTATTCGAATTTTTCACATTATTATCTTCATTTACTTCTTATATTGTGAATTTTAACTTATTTTTATTTTTATTTATTTATAAATAAACATTTTTTGTGTGTTAAAGTATAAAAACACTTGTTGTATATTTGCGATCCTTCAAGCGCATTCCGAGACTAAAGAGGATTGTAGGTAGAGCACGGAAATTGTCTCTTCCTCGTTGTGCACTGGAAGTGGATGTGATAGTTAGTTGCTCAAATTGCTCAATCGTGTTTTAAGTTCAACTTCGTCACTGGAAGTGGAAATGAAAATCTGGGGGAGGACATGCGCAATGATGATTTTTTACAGAGCTTTTCATCATCATCGGACTCGGCATTTTACGTATCGTACGTAAAAAATCATTGAAGTCATTTTCGTTTCAAAGCTTCAAAGCTCTTGACTCTCTTATCTCCTCTAGTCGGTCTCGTTTTTATGATAATTTTCGTATTTTTTCTTCAGTGTTATGAAAACATCAATTACATAATTACGCTAATGATGATGATGATGATGATAATTTATATCTGCTTTAATATTCTTTCCGTCTCCTCTTTGTGCGAAATTTCTTAAATTCCTTTATTCACTCTGCTTATTTCCTGTCAAGTTCATGGTACGCGTGAAATTATTTCTCACCTCCCCCACCTCCTGTTCTTCATGTGATGATGGATAAAAAGGTTCCTTCTGTATAATTTTATTTTTTATTTCCTCCCATGTATCATAATTATTATATGTACATAAATTCTTCACAAGAATTCTCTCTTTTTAATATTTATTAAGGGACTTAGGAATGGAATTTCTCGCCTTATTCTTCAAAATTGTATGATGAAATAAGTTTTTAATTTGTTGACTCATTAAAATAAATTTTTTTGTGTGCCTCTCTGGTTGGCGGATCCTTTGAAGATTTTTAATTTAATTTATATGACTCTTTTACTTCCAAAAAAAGGAAAGTTTTAGTCAGTGGAATTTTTTTTTCTTGTTAATTTATGCAGGAATTTAATTATGTCTAGAATAATAATAGACTAATTAATTAAATAAATATGTCAATTAAATTTAATTATTTGCAATAATGAGTTTAAGCGATTATGTCATGAACGAGAATATTACATAAATTCAATTGTTCATGAAATTTATGATTTTTGATTGAATTTTTGGGAAATTGGAGCTTGTCAATAGTTATTAGATGTGAACTATATTTAGAAAAATTATCAATTTGAATTCATTTTTTTCTGGGATTTTTAGAATTTCAAAAAAGGAGGTGATTTTAGCTTAGGACTTAAAATCAGAACATTTGTTAAATTCTCATTAAACAATTGAAAATATTATAGACCAAGCAGATGCTCAATCTGTCTATTTAGAATCTAAAGTGGTGATCTAGGGATTTAGAAATGGGAATAGCAACAATTGGCTGCGCTCAGTGAAGATTTAATTCGCAATATGAGTCGAGAGCATGCTCTATGGATTCTGTCTCAAGAGCTGTGCTTCAATTACAACCTCATGTTTCATCAAAAATGTGCGACTATCATCATATCATCATCATCATGGACTGGGCTAAATGTTTGAGACCAATCTTGTTAATTTCCGACCCCATAGATTGATAATACTTTACTGAGCCCTAACAGGGAAAGAGAATACTCTCAAGACCCAGCTCTACCTAAATATACTGGTTTAACATGCTCGCGAGTGTTACTGAGAGCAAGCTTTTTGCCTGCTATGGAGTGTTATCTTAAAAACCAGGAAAAAGAATAATTTTCTTCCCATACAATATTCAAGAATCTTCTCAACAATCTCAAGTCAGCTTAAACATCCAACATATTATGATTCCATATCAAAAGCTTTCATAAAAGTTTACTCCTTCCTCAGATTTTTCCTCGAATTTTATTATCGCTGCTAGATTAATGGATTCAACTTTCCTTTTTCAGCTGAGTTTTCATATCAACTTCAATCTTAAGTATACATCCGAGGAATATAAAGTGTCTTTTCTCGGTAAGTTTGGTAATATGACATGATGAGATTTCTTACCTCAAATTGCATTAACTTCTTTTTTTGAGGAAAATTATGGTTTTGCGAATATCGTCATTTTCAGTTTATTAACACAAGCTTTACGTCAACCACTAAAAGTTTATTCCAAGTTTATTCATTAAATCTATTAATAATCATGGTAATAACTACAGAACTCAAAAGCCAATCCATTCAGAAAATTTAATGGTAGAACTTTATGACATCATGACACCATTCCACATATAAAAATATATAATTTTACATTAGTGCAAATTTACTTTGTAAGGTTATCGACACTTGGCACTCTTTACCGTGAAAAATTTCTATAGCTTTGCTCTTGCTCAACAGTAATCACTCAAAAAGCTTTGCAGCTATAAAGTAACAAAATGCTCAGCGATTAAAATGACTTATTGTAGCGTCTCAGTACTCAAACGCAATATTTCCTTCAGTTCCAGAGGTAGAAATTTTTTGTTCCTTCTCAAATTATGAAGAAAAATTTGCATGAATGTTGTGGAAAAAAATTTCTCATGACTCTAAGCGATTGAAATAAATCATAAAAATGATCATCACTTTTCTAACGAGTCATCACCTCGTGTATGAAGATGCGATAGAGGAAGAATATGTTTGTATATACTCAAATGTTGTGCTATAAATTTTGAAGACTTTTTAAAAGTTTGGGGACTTTTTTTGGAAGTTTTTTTAAAAGATTTGTTGTGATATATTGCAGTGGTGGTCAACCTTTTTTTAAATAGGGCTCAGTTTAGCCCTGGAAATCTGATTTTACAGCATTTGATCCTAAAAGACAATGATAATGCTCTTGAGAGAGCTTGCTCTACTTAAATATACTAGTTAAGTATTCTAGCAATTGTAACTTTTAACTTACGCTGCTCTTGAGGGCACGCTGTTTGCCTGCTTGTATGAGCATCCTCCATATTACTGTTGAATATTACTGAATGATTTTAAACCACCGAATATACGAAATCAAGACGAATTTAGAGCTTTTGACAACGTAGTATTAAGGAACGCTTTAGATACATGAAGTTAGGTTAAAGCGGACTTGAAAGTGTCACGTTATGCCAACTGAAGATCAAATTGAGAACTTAAACTGCTTATAAATACATAAAGAGAACTATTTCAGGTGGTAACATCGATAAGTTCATACAATACTTGACTGAAAAGTCTCTGAGTTTGCTCAGCTGGCCTTGGTGTAGTCAAAGACGTCCCCTAGCTACATACAAGACTGACACACGGACACTTAATGGAACGGACGAGCATGCCGACTTGCAACTGTGGAGAGACGATCACAGTGCAACACATATTCAACTGTAATTTGAATAAACAAATACTGGACAAGCATAAAATAAATTTTGACGCACTTAAGGCAGACGATAAGAAAAAATTGCAAAGAGTGATCGACTTCGTAAAAGAAATAGATATCTTCGATAAAATTTAATCCACACTAGCTATGTTAGAACTGGAACGTAAGAAAATTAAAAAGCACTGTACATAAAAAATGAATTGAAAAAAAAAGGTTTTTTATGCCGTTTGAAACAGTTTAAGTACTTTTCAGACGGCTTTTTCCTTGAAATATGTAAAAATTGGATGAAAAGTAAAGGTCTTTAAATTTAAATACGGACCATAATAAATATAAATATAATAATAATAATATCTCCTAGCTATCTAGAACGAGTGAATTCTTTCATTACCCTTCCAACTCTTAATCCTTGTTAAAACTTTCTGATTCTCAAACAAAAAAATTTATCAAATAAATTTTCGACTCATGAAAGGTAAGTAAAAAGCAACAGAGAAACTAAAGACATGATTAAAGGCGAATGATGAGATGAAAAATAAAGAAAACTTTTCTAATTAATTCCTTTTTGCATGAAGTGTCTTGAACTCTTTACACTTTCCCATCTTTCTTCTACTGTGTCTATATGTGCCATTCTGCTGCTTCTCTGCATGTCTCTCTAATTTCGAATTTCATACTCACATAAATTTATGTTAATGACGGTTCATTAAAAATGACAAAGTTTTTTTGCTTCTTTTATAAAAAAATATGAAAGAAATTTCACTTGAAGAAGGAACAAAAATTTTTATTACATGTCGTTGGGAAATTTTTAAATAAAATTTTTTCAAACAAAACTGATGTGATGTGGAAATGGGGAAATACTTTTTTATTCTTCGTTACGTCAAATGAATGGCAACAGAATTTTGTTCCTTTTCTTATCTTGATGCTTGACATTTTTTAAAAATTGTTTTAGCTGGAATTTCGGTAGATACATAAATGTGGTGATGAAATTTGTGCTTTTTTGTGTGAGGAATACATTTTTTGTGTTATATCTGATGAATTTGGTAATTTTCAAGTGCTTTCAAACGAACTAGATTTTTCCTTGAAAATTTTGTCCATTTTTTACTGAATTTTTGGTAAATTTTGAGTAACTTTAGATTAATTTTCCAAAAATTTGGAAACCTTCGAGCAGATTTCGAAATCGATTAAGGTCTTGTTCGGAATAGTCGACATGTGTCGAGGTTAAGTGACTTTAGTTCAATTTGGTCGTTTTTGCCAATTGTTCACCACGTGGTAGTAATTATATTCCCATAACTGCCTAGAAACATGTAAATGCACATTTGCAGATCGATTAGTTGAAATTGGCTTCAAAGGCAACCTGAATATTGCAGTAATAACACCATTCTAGATCATCAACGTCGCTCCATCCTTCCCTCAAACCAAAAATAGGCGCCATCACCACACTCAACCCTACATTCCACATAAATTGACAAACTCACTTTCTTATCCTGACTTTCTTTTCACAATTGCATAAAAACATTTTTAATTTTGAATTTAAATACATCCAACAATGTCACAACAGTCTGCTATGTTGTTTGGTGTTGACGATTTAAACCGGATGAATATGTACACAAGCATGAACATTTGCCGTTTTGTAGTTCTAACAATGTGCAAAAAAAGTGCATAAAAGCCAATTCTTTTTTTCATTTTTATTTTCCCCACAAATGTGTTTTTCAGTGTGTCACTTGCTGGCTGTTGCATTCACAAAAAAAAGAGTATTTTTTCATGTTTGACTCAAATGAAAAACCAAAGAAACCATAAATCAATTCTGTTGCTAAAAAATTCAACAGGCAAATGACATTAAATAGAAAAATAAAATGTGCTGAATAGTTTCAACGACTAAAAACTATTTACATAAAGTGCTGGATTTCAATTCTATGTCAGATGGTTGAATGTGATTAAATTTTTAAAAAGTTTTTTCGAAGTTATAAAAATATTGGATGAGGGTATGGGATGTTTTATGGCCAAATAAACATTCATTTTTGAATTTTATGGTTTTAATGGAACTAAAATAGTTTTAAAGATAATTTTGGGAAAGTTTTGCAAACTTAAGGACTTATGGTTGTCATAGATACTTGGTTACTCTTGAGATTCTTATGTGGAATTGTGCAAATGTCTGTGATACGTGACCATAAGCTGATATGGCTCATCGGCGGGGATTTTTCTCGAATTTACATTCTCAAAAATCCAATTAAATACCAAATATTTAAAAAGAAAGCACAGCTATGTCCAGATTTTGTGCATCGGTAATCATCACAAACAAAGTCGTCTGCATCCTTCCAAGAAGATCTATGGCTGATGGTATGAAGACGTCACAATCCTACGCAACATTGATTCCCATCTCTCATTCCAAATTGCATTAGAAATACCCAATACATTCCACAAACTTCTTTAGCAGTCAACTTTCAATTTATCCTTAAATTATTCATCCTTTATAGTGAATTATTTCCTACTTTAGTACAAATCAATTAGTACATTCAATTGAAATTGACAACTCAATGTCGTGATTCCACGCAAAAAAGCCTTTTTGTTCCTTCCTTTGTATCGACATGTAATCAAATATCAACGTATTTTATTTAGTGACAGCTGCTTGATTTCGTGAATGTTCAAGGTGAATGAACGAAAATCAAATTAAATATTTATTTTGGGAGCTACAAGTACGAACAAAATCAATTAGACGTGGAAATGATTTGGTGTCTGAATGACCTTGAATATTCATTGAGTTATTAAGGCATGGGAAGGATATCCGGACAAAACAGCGTGTTTGTTAGTGCTCAGCTATGTAGCCGTATTAATAGTAAGTCAAGAAGCTACTGTGATGGCTGATTTTGATTCATTTTTACGGCAGTTCACCTGAATGTACTGCTCGGGGTTCAGCTTGACGTTCACGAAAAATGTGAATAATTTGAATCCATCCGTAAAATAATTTTCCATTAAAAAAAGTACGATGATAAGTTTCAAAAAAAAACATAATGGAACTAGTAGAAGCAGAAGCCGCATTTAAATTAAAATTATGCACATCATGTACATATTAATTCATACCAACTCTATCTTCCCATGCTGCTATGAGGAAAAAAAATATATATTTTTCATTTTAAAATTTAAATCACAGCGAGACTTTATTTTCTTTCATATTTCCTGGGTACAACATTTCCCTATATGAGTGTGTGTTAGAGTCTATTGCTCCACTATGGTTCTACAAGAATCAGCTACGTGTTTCCAATACAAATTGATCTATAGGGAAAAAATATGAAAGTCTAATGTGGTATAGGGAAAGGGATGAATCGAAAACTTTATATTTATAGTTAGTGGAAGCAGGAGCCCAACTTAAGGTGGGTGAGCAGTTCCTCTCCTGTGAGAATTGTGCATATTGCTTGTGTACAAAAGAAAGCAATAAATGAAAAGTCAAAGAAAAAGTTTTACATCGAAAAAGAAAGTATTCTTCTTACTGTTCCGGTTCTCTTTTCTCTTTTTGAGAACTCGAATATGTATAAAGTTTTTCTCTTATCGTACTTCTTCTAGCCTCCTCATAATGAGCCTCTTTCAATTTCAGTTTCAGGTCATGCATGGATATTGAAAGTATTTTTCTATTATATGAGGATGTGAAATATGAGAATGTGAGAATAATAAAGCAGATTAACTGCCACCATTTAGATTGGACTGTCCAAACTCTTCCTTGCTGTGACGTGTTGATGAATATGATGCTGTGCATAGAGTGTGAAATGTTTTTTATTACGATTTTGGAGCTTAGTCTACAGGGAAGTTCTAGTGGATGAGGATTTTGTGTCATTTGTTGTCTGATTTTAAAGCTGATGTGCTGCACATTAGGATGAAGCTTTAGGCGTCATCAGAAAGAGACAATGGATCTGTACGAACAGTGAAATTAGTGAGTAAGTGCTACTTATGATTAGATTCTAACATAAACTCGAGTGTGCCACTCGGGTAGCTTCTTCTTGGTTAAATGATTAGCAAACTTTTCACTTCCTTAAAACACTTGATTAATTCCAAGAAGAAACCACAAATAATTTCACTGAAATAAATCAAAAACATTTGTAGTTTCCCATCTAAATTATTGAATTCAAAATTAATGATTCTTATACCGAGAAGTTTATAGTTTAAAGATTTATCATGATTATCGTAGAATATATCGGAAAAATAAAAGTTTTCTAAAGTTGAATTGAATTCTGCTATATCCTTTAGTTTCAACAGAAACTACTCAATGGAAGTTAAATACAAGACGTTGAATTTTGAACTACTCGCATCAAATTATTGAAGTTTCATGTAAGAGTAGAGAAACTTTTCCTTGAAATCAATTAAGAATCATTGAAAAGTTGATCTACTTCTCTCTGTAATCTCAAGAGGTTGGATTGCTTTTCATTGCAATTTAAATTGAGATCACACCAACACTTCCAGTAATGATTCTTTGGAAGTTTATACTAGAGTAAAGTCTTCTGCGTGGTAAGTCCTTGTGTATGGGAAGATTGAAAAGGACTTATAGTTTAGAGCACCAACTCACGTTCCTGAATACTCTCATCTAACTTAATAGTAGGGTTTATTCAAGAACAGCAATGCTGAATTTATTGCGTTTTAAATAGTTCATCCAAGGCTGCAGAAATGAGCCTCACTTAATAAACCTACAACATGCCGAATATTGAGGTATTACAAGCACACGGCTAATCCTAGACTCATCTAAATCCTCAGAATTATCAATACAATTAAGCACATCAAACGCTTTTATGATCCCAGAATCCTTCCAAGAAAGTATCAAAGCACCGCTTAAGAATTCTTAAAGAACAAATTTTCCTCATGCTCTACTGAATTTCCATCACAAGCTTACCCTCAATTTAAAACTTAAACATAATCGTGTTGCTCACCTTTATTTTCTATACCATCCATCCTCTGCAAAATATATAAATATTTTTTATGGCATAACAAAAAAATCCTATTTTTGTCCCACCTGTAATTTAGAATAAAATTTTATTTGATCCTTGATATCCTTCTACCAATTTATACAGCATTACGGTTGTTGCTTAAAATACATTTTTTTACGATACTCATGCTGCTCCTGGTTTTGTTCCCCATTCATTTGAAAATGAAATATTAATCTCATCGTTCCGGTTTGTCACGTTGTGTACACGAATTGTACTCCTGCTTCTCACTTTGCCTTCTTATTATATCCATCGAGCATACACAAATATTTCACAAAGTATTGATTTAAAAAGCCACTGTAGTGACAAATAATAACAATGACTGTATTATCTCTACGTTCAATATCAAATTGTTGGATATGAATGAATGAATAAAGGACGTAGAAGCAGCAAAAAAAAAAAATAAAATAACTGTTTAATACGAGGAAGTGGAAGAAGAGAAGGCAAAAAAAAAATCAATACACATGCGGCCCATAAAGTAGAACTGCTGTACTGATTATAAGTTTTTCTCTCCGTTGCTGCCTTTAACTTATTTTCCCGGCAAAAAAAGAAGCAAACTTAAACATGTGAATAATATACGTGAAATAAAAAAAAATATAAATATATACAGCATAAAGGTGAAAGGAAGAAGAAAAAAATTAGAAATTCTGAAGGAGCATGGTGAGGGCTTTTTATGGTGCCGTGAACGTGTACAATCATTCATCATATTAATTAAAAGTCCACACAAACGAGATAGAATATGGAATAGTTTTCAAAATAGTGCTAACATGATAATTACACGTTTAAAGTCTAACAAATGTAGAAATATGCTATTATCTATCACAATGCTTGTATCATAAATAACTCCAAAAACTTAGGAACTAGCTAACAAGAAAAAAATATAGTTTTGTTCAACAATTTAAATGTTTATACTTTTATATATATTTTTATGGACGTGTGGGGTAGCTTTGGTTTTTTATCAAAGCATTAGGTGCTCTCAATGTAAGCATAGGGTGACTATCTAATTATCTTTTGGGCGGGTTATGCGTGACTTGCTCGTATCAATTGTTTTTGACCTAGAAACTATGTCGATTGACTCTAATTTTGGGGATGTTTTGGATTGACTGTTCTGCATTTCAGTTCGTTCATATTGGATGTTTCACGATGTTTGAGTATGGTAAACAGTTCTACATAAACAAAGCGACGATCCAGATTTTTGAAGTTATAGTGGGCCGAAATCAGCCATCATAGTGCCGTCAGGACAACTTTCCGTCTTTCCGTCAATATGGCTATGTAGCGAATCCTTTATTCAGGTGTGCAGTTCGGCATTAAACTCAATTAACTACAATTATCAACATTCCTGCAGCATAAAGTCCAATTAAAGATCGTATCCATACAAAAATGCAAACAATACAGCCTAAAGTTTATAAAATTGCCCCATGCTACATACATCTAAAGCTCACTAATAAAGTTTATAGTCACCCATACCTGTCACAAGGTAGATAAACAAGATTATTGCGTATATTTACGATGTAGCGTAGGTGAACAGCATGAGTTGTCTGAAATGGAATTGACTGAAGGTTATAAAATTAAACTTGATAACAAAGTCGTCCTTTACTGCTGTCGGTCTTTTACAGACTGAAATATGTTAGTCCAATACTTTTGCACTCGGAAAAGAAGTCATTCGTTAAGCTTTTGTACCAAAAAATATTCTGTGGGTTGATCTCGAAATGAATATGAAGACTAAAATATATCACGGTGTGTGGTTAAAAATAGAGGATGTATGTTATAATAATCTCACTAATTTCGTAATGGAGATGAAAATAAGTAATGTTAAGAGTTCTTCTATATAATTATTTGATTAGCTTTTATAAAAGAGTATTTTTAAAATGATGATGAGGCTTATGTCTTATGAGGTATGCATAAGAATCAGATTACAGTACGTCATAACATTGATACCGCTAAGAAGCTGTATATAAATAGAACTTAATCGCATCACATTTATATTACTAATTTAAATTCATGAAAAATCAACTTAAAATTACCAGAAAGAGTTAACAAATTTCCATGTCAAAAATCAGCATATGATATTGTGCGAAAGCACTTAACGTCATTAAACTGAGCGACACGTTTTAATTGGTATTTTGATACGTATTAAGTTTTGCAATTCAATACATTAATTTTGCAATTAAGGTTATGCATTCATTGCTGATGCTTTTAAAATTGCGTCACGTCCACATAGTTTTGTTAATAAATTAAATAATAACAAGTACAGGAATCAACTTTAAATTAGTTTTTTAAGGTGTGTGAAGCAAGTTTAGATCCTCTCTTCCCTTAATCTGGTATCTATCGAGTTTTTAGATTTGAAATTCAATTACTCTGAAGTTTTGTTGATATTTGAGCTTTCCTTATTCGATTGGGACACTTAGCATTGTTGTCAATAGGGTGACCAAGCAGACAATGCATTTAAATATGTCCCATGGCTGTTAGCATTCATGTTGTACTAGTATTGAACATAAATCGCAACAAGTATTAAAATCACTATTTTTAAGCTATTGGACAAAAGTAGACTATGATAAGCTAGTAGCAACTTATTGTCTAGTTCTAGGATCTATTTGACTACCGTACAGACGCCATTTGAGTGTGTGCCGACTGGGTTTCCTCATTATATACATAATTAGATATTTACATTTTCAATAAATTTTAAAGCTATGCTAATTATGGATCTTCTTATACATTTTACTGACTCATCTTTCCTTTGATCTATCAAAAGCGGAGCATCTTTGTGAAATTTGACGAGTTTGAAAATTTGTAAACAAATCCCACGCGTTTAAACAATTTAAATTATTTTTGGAGTTTCTAAGCAATTTATCTGTTTCTATCTTTGTATATATGCTTATGTCCTTAATGTATACATCCTCATTTTCGGTTTAGCAACCGTTACTCTTCCGCTTTTGGCATAAAAGCATTGGTTTTTCCATGAATATTTTAAAAATAGAATGGTAAAAAAGGAACAAGCTGGTTACGAAGTTAAAAAGTTATCAAAAGCATGACTATAGAAGCGCTAAAGTTGATCGCTATAGTTGCTCGCTAGAGAACCGCTACGTCGTATTAATCGGGTTAAGACTATCTTCAAAGTCTAATAATAAAGGGCAAAATAACTAAAAATTGTTCAACACAAGCAATTCCTGAGCAATTCTCAACTAAAGTCACGTTTTTGACTTCATAAAACTCAAATTTTCACCAAACAAAATCTAAACAAAATAAAAGTGTGACCTAAATTGCCACAATCATCATAAAAATTCAGTTCCAAAAAGAATATCTTTAACAATTATAACTGTGTTATATTCATGTGGTGTAATGAAAACGTGTGAGTAAATGAAAACATAAAAAAATGAAAGAGAGAAGGGATGGAAAACCGCAGGATACTAGGAAATGTTTCTTTTTACCTTGAGAGGTCATCAACAAACAAATTTTTGTATATGCTTCATTTTTACCAAGTTAACTTCATGAAAATCTCCATTTATTTTTCTCACTCATTCTTTGTTGTGGCTACATGAGAATGAATGTGTGCTGTAAGAATATTAGAGATGGAATTGTTGTAGAGACTGTAAATAACGTTGAGGATTTTTGTCGAACAAAAACAAGAAAAGTAGAAGTAACGTAATTACGTCAATTAGGTTGAATTATATTACACATTAGATGTGTAATTTTGCTCTCATTCACATCCATTTTCTCATTTTCCAAACCATATTCATTCAACTTATAATTTTTATCCATTCCAAGGATATTTCCTTTTTTTGCATATTGACTGATAATGGAGTTACTTATTTTTGGCGAAGCATATAGTGTGTCTTTCAATTTCATTGATTTTTCTGTCTAAAGGTATTAGGGCATTTAACATTTCATGTCTATCGACTATCATAAATATATATGACGTGCACTGCTAAATGACTGGCAGGTGCGGTTGCTTACTTTCTCCTTTGACTTTCAACTTTCGACTCGATTGCTCATAAATATGAGAAAATATTAAAGTTTTCTTCAAGTTGTGACGTGTTATGATGATTTGTGTGCTTAATTTATAATTCCAAGGTCTGGAAAGTTAAAGTTTTTTTTGTGTGGCTGCTTTAATTTGAGATTGAGGTACTGTAGACAGGAATATTGGGATGCAAACTAGATCATGCTCTAATTGAGATATTTTCTGCATTTCTAGTTCCAACCTTGATTAGAAAATCTCGAAATCGAATTATTGTACGGATCTAGAAACCACATTTGACACCAGGTTGGTTTCCGCTTGATGCAAAGCTGGATTCCATATAGAATTAACAGCGTGTTAGTTCGACCCCGAGCGATACATGCTTTAATTAGTCTTCTGTATGTCTAGATATAAACTTGACTTTTCATGGCAAGCTGTACACAAATATCAAGCTTATAACTAGTCATAAGATCGATTAATCACAACCTGTTCCACTTGAGAACGCTATTCCCACCCCGTGTGTCATCCGGGTCAAGTTTAATTAAATCTTTCTCAACACTTTCCATTCATAGACATCATGTCTATTTTCCCATCATCAAAACGCTTAAAATAGATTCATTAAAAGGAAGAGAAAGTAAAGAAAACTGTGACAAAATACCACACCATGAAAAATAAATCAGAATTAAGATCGAACTTTCTCTGAACCTTCAGTCCACATCTTCCTTTCTCTTTGGTAGAAAAGTTTTCATTTAATTTTGATACACAAAACACCAATGGAGGAAGTTTGAAGCTTATGGCATTAAGAAAATAAAGTTATTACAAACAGAAACTGAACGGAGGAAAAGTTCCTCAATTTATAGCACATTTCGTCCAATGTCAAACTTCATGTGCTCAAAGAAAAGAATGAAAAAATCTTCGTGACTCTACAAAGCAAGCTATTGCATCTTCCACTTGCATGTTCGTGCAATTTTAAAACGGGCTTTTTAAATTATTGTACACTATTTGCGAATAGTTTGCACATGTACTTGTGACGATGCTTCCTTCCGACAAAAAAAGAATCCCAACGTACAGTCCTTTCACGTTTTAGGTAGTAAGACAAACTTGCAATGAGCAACTTCTTGGGAGAAAATTCATTTTACTCTTATTGCTTTTCTATATAGTCGAATACAAGAGATTTATATTGAAAGGATTCATGTGGGAAAGAAGAAAATCTTGACTTGAATTCTATCCACATTTGAATTTAAACTTTATGTATGCAGATATACTTACAGTCTTGTGTTTGCCAATACTGACATGTAAGTGCACTTTTGTTGGAAAGAATGCAAGTGAAACTCTTTCGAGATGGAAATATTTCTTATGAGGCAGACAGTCGACTTTTAAGAGATTAAAGGTTCTATAATTTGGAGTTATTGCTTGAGATGGAAAAGATTTATGGGAAAAATTGTGAATTTAATGTTCGAAACGTGCTTTTTTTGTAGGATTTCGACATCAAAACGTAATTTGACTTAGTTTAGAGTCTTGCAGCAAGGTGTTAAATGTAAAATAGATTTTTCAGGATGAATCCAGAGATGGAATAAAAGTTTTTGGCTCAAAACCTGCCATTTTTACATGACTTAAATTGTATGTGCAAAATTAACCTGGATTTCAAATATATTTGCATACAAAGCACATCCATAAATTTATCCAAAACAATTTTCAAGCACTCCTAAATTCAAAACTGCAAAACAAAATCTTCTTCAAGTAGTTTCATCCATTTGCTACAAAATTGTGAGCACATTGCGATGATGTAAGAGAAACTACTACGTGAATATGCAATCCCGTGTTACATAAATTGAATTTTCATGTTAGGTTAAAGTTTATGGTTCAAAGATTATTGAAGCATTAGAGAGAAATATGTGGAACTTCAATAGAATAATTTTTATATGTCACAAGCATTATCGATGTTCACTTCCGATGCATTTTTAATATAATCTAAATATCCAAGTTATCATGTTGAAATTTGAGACTTGTTCGATATGGATATGTGAAAAACTCATTAAATGTCATACGAAATTCACAAATCTGAAGAGATGAATGCGATGAAGTGAATGTTATACTGTAAGTGTCAATTTTGATTTGATTTGACTGACAATGTGAACGAAAGTTGGAATATTATGGATTTTAGATGATTTTTTGTTGAATGTCAAGGATGTTCTATTGAAAATTAGTTCGTCTAAGTGAGATTTTGTGATTTTTTGCAGTCTTTGCTTCCAGTGTTAAATGGAAGGAAAGGTACGAAGTTGTCGGAATTGAAAATTTAAAATTGAATCCATCCCAATTATTGATTCATACTGGCCGTGCAAACCGAATGTGATCCATAACCTCGCTCAGGTGACGCCTGAAGCCTGAAGCTGGCCAAATTGCCAATAAATTATTGAACATGTCAATAATTCACATCCATTAAATGCCAATTCTCTAAAATTTCGCAAGAATAATTTACATTTAAAATTTAATGACTTTTAATCCCAAATCGAAAAAAAGTAATAAATTACATGAGATAATTCCAAGAATAAAAGCATGTACCCTTCGAACTCACAACTTTTTGTTCAAATTTTCTTTAAAAAATTTATTCCCTCAACTTCTCTCATCCAAAAAGGTAAAAAAGCACTTGTGACACTTTTTCACTTCAACTTCTTCATCTTTTTCCATTTCACAAAACAGCCATACTTTATTGACACTAGAAGAAAGTATAAAATGAGTGAGTGAGATGATTGTGATGTGATAAGAATTTTCATCCATCCTCAATCATATCATAGACGTACACACATGTAAGAATGTGTTAAAAAAATTAAGAAATCATAACACGTTTGACAAATAGAATGTGATGTGTTGGGAAATTATAATTGGAGATTCGAAATTCGAGACATTTTCCTGACATGTTTTGTGCTGTCCTTCTCGTATATTTTTCCCTCCTTTTGTTTATGAGCCTTTTGTGTACCAAGTGATCTCTCTCTTTCCTCCTAATTTGGCCTTATTGTCACAATAATTTTTTCTTTCTTTCTTTCCTTTTTGTACAAGCTTCTGCCTTGCATTTCATGGATCGAAATATATAAAGTCAACAAACTCTGAGGATGATGAAAATTGTCGTGTTTGTCTAAGTTTTCATCTTCAAGTATATCTTCATTTTCAACGGGTATTGTTGGCTGTTTCTATCGAGAAACTTTATACAGACGATGTCTTTAAGTGGAATTGACAATATTTTGTTTTAAAAAGGGTTTTAATGCTTAAATTTTGACTTTAGTAATTTAACGAGATATTGAAAATTTAATAAGGTAAGTTCAAGGTATTGTTAGTTGTTGTTGCAGTCTTTATGAAAGCAATTGAAAGAATTTGAGGGAAAACTGAAGAATTGAGAGCTAAACGGAGCTGAAACTTGGACAATTGGCATGTTTTCCTATATGAGACTAGCTTTTATCTTTAATAAATCCTTGAAAGCTCCATTTCGGAGTCTTCTACATTTGTGTCCTTTGGATGTTAAATGGACTCTTATGCAATTCGATTAACTATAGCTTGACCTTAAGATTATACTCATTTCTCACTTTATGCTACTATAAAGCTCCCCTACACACCATAAATTGCATGATAAAATCTTAAGATGTTGACTTACCATTAAATGAATCCACTGCAACTATTTCAAATCTGCATCAACCCTCAATGACTGTTTAAACATAAAACTGTGCACTTAAACATTTAACTCACTGAGACAAATTAGCAAAAAAAGCTAAAAAGTAATTACAGCAAAAGTTTACTTAGACTTAAACAGATTAAAATCTCAACAAAATTCATTGACATGTCTGCTTTTATAGATGTAATTTATGAGAAACACTTGAAATAAAATGTATTTAAAATTTCATCACAAAACCTTATTTTACATGCACTTAAGTACGATCTGTACCAATAAATTGCTCATCCAGAGAATTAATTCATAGTCTGAATGTTAAGCTGTATAAATATTTTATTATCCTGTAAGAAGAGAATTTGATATCTTATTTTTCTGCAAATAAAGTGGAATGAAAAAGAGTAAAAAGCCACTTGACCTCAAAAAAAGACATATCTTCTTCATCTCTGCTGTACCGATTTCATGAGAGGATAAAAATCTGACATTTTTTTACCTTTAACACCATAAAGTTTAAAAATTATAGACGTGAACGGAGCAAGATGGCAAAAGGGCAGCGATGCGAATCAGAAGGGAAACCGGTCGGTCGTATTTTAAATACACACTTCAACTGGATATAGAATAAGAAAATCAGTGTAAAAAAATATGTATTGAGCTTAGCTGAAATGGCATTTTTTACACGTCTCTGATCGAAATTCCATCTCTTGTCTTATTTTATTGTCGTAGAGCTTTTAATGCCTTTGAAATTTCAAGCTAATGCTGCTACATGATAAGACAAATGCTGTCAATGATGATGACATACTCTATACAGCCTTCTATATAACATTTCGTGTGTTATCTTCATCTTGAGAATTATTTTTACTCCAGCTTGTCTGTCTCTATTACTTTATGTCTCACACAGATTCATTCGCTTACTGTCTTTACATTTTTACGCGTGGATGATTTATTTAAATTGATGTAAATAACATAGAAAAATGCTGATGTACTATGCAGGGGTGTAGCTATTACTAATCCATAAAGATTGTAGCCTAAGATTGATAAATTGTCAAATTTTTGGGACAGTTCAGATTTTTGTTAGAGTCCTTATGGTGATAATGTAGTATAACATCCAACTGAGGTGTTGATATGTGCTGTGTGCAGCTGAGGTCACTCTTATCCTTTTCATCAACAGCATCTATGAGTTACTTACTTAGTTCCTTACTTTCTAGTTTCTATCTGCTGTCATGCACACTGATCGTCTGAAATTGGAACCATCCTTTGGCATCTTGTACCAGTAATGCATCTAGAAGCTAAAAAGAGGGTTAAGGAGACTTAGTTCACACAACCCCTAATGCAACCCCAACTTAAATGACAGCTGAAAATGCTGAAAATAAAAAAAATCAGAAATCCACACGCACACATAAAATTTGAATTTGGAAATGAAAAGAGATACTCAATGGTAAGCAAAATCATGAAAAAAGGTCATTTGGAAATGCCGATAATGTATAAAATGTGCTCACACAAGAGGACGACCAAAAAAAAAGATACATAAGCTGAGATTAATTTTAAGATACATAAAAGGCAGAATGCATAAAGCAATTTTTCGAAACGTTTATTTCATTTTAATTTTCATCAATCTTATGCCATTCTTATCATCTTTTTGTTTGTTCTGTTCCTTAAAGTTAAATTTTATGTATAATAATTATAATAATCTCTCAAATATACACATCAAATGTAAGTTTCATTTTTTCTTATTTTTTAAAATATACACTTAAATCACTGCTATGTCCAGTTTCTTTCAAATCTCATCGATACTGTCATTAATTTTCTTTTGATGACCTTTACTTTCTTTTCGATTGAATTCTTTTTTGTCCCACGAAATTTTGTATTAAATTGATTGAAATATTCAGGATTGTGTTGGAATAGACGAAGTTGATTCGAGTTTTAAATGGAGTCGAGTCTACTCGGGCTGAGAATTTGTACAAAATAAGGTGATAGAGCCTGATATGCTGAAGTGATAGAGCCAGCTTAGGGCATCATATGAAGGAGGCCATGGATCACAATTGATCTGTACGGCCAACGAAGTAAGTAAGTAAGTTGCCAGAGCCAGAACAGAGTCAAATTGAAAGCAGTTTGTTGTGTACTATGTTCCACATAAGAGCATGGCTACAGTTAGTAATAAGAGTCTACTTGAGTTGACTTTGAACTCTGGAATCTGAATTCCTTGAAGACACAAATGAAGAAGGTTCCGAATCTGAGCACCTAAATCTCATTAGCATAATTTTCTAAACAAACCCAAATATAGCTTAATATTTTTTAGATTTTTGGTAACTTTTAATGTTAAACATTTCTGCATCTTTTATGTTGATCTTACCCATCCTAATTATGTCTAATTATTTTCAATCAAAAAATTCTTCTTTATCTCTAAGTACAACATAAAAGAGCCTCAAGCAGCATTGCCCACTTCTTGAATAAAATTTAATTCATTCTTAAATTAAAGGAAAGTTCTTTTCAGCATTAATTTTGATAAATCAAGAAGACATTCGGATGCATAAGTTAGAAATTTTGGAATGAAACTACCTACTGCATCTTAATTAAGATCTGTATTCAAATATAAACAAAAACATTAACTCATGCCTGTAAAATGTTGTCTTCTTGAACTCTTGGCTGTATCAAATGTCTCAACAACAACCTCGTGTATGTATCAAACAGCTCAATAGCTCGATCAAGCACATCTTGCCTTTCAAAGCATATTGAACAAAAATGTCTCAAAGAAATTCCGCCTACGATAAAATATTAAAAGTTTTTTCAAGATTTGCTTTGTAAATCTGCGTTGGTAAATTCGAGCAGAATTTTAATTACTTAAATAAACATTCTCGTTGTTTTGTTTGCTGAATATTTTCAATTTCCAATTCAATCAGAAAATAAAGTTTCAAAAGAATTCCTGAATATTTTTGTCAACTTTTCGTTATCCGAAAATTTTTGTTGTGGGAGGTCTCAAAACTTAATTTTTGTGAAGTTAGATTGAGCTTTTAGGTTGGATATTCTAGCTTAAATAGCAATCGTTGAAAAAAATTCTAATTCTTACGATACTTGAGTAGAATAGGTTGAAATTAGTCAATCGTATGTTTGATTGTAAAGTTGACTTTCTAAAGCATGTTCCAAAAGTTTCTAGGGCAAATTGTCAAAAGTCAAGTTTGGTTCTAGATATACGGCCAAATAATCGGAGCCTTTTAAATTAAGCATGTTTTTAGCTCAAGTCAATCATCTAGCTAAGTAAGTGACCTTGATTCTATTCTTTTCTGAATTTGTGTATAGTTTAGAAGCATTTGATAGACCTTAGGTTGTTCCATTTAAAAAATTTAATCCATATCTACGGTTAAGTGTCCATTAAAGTGATTCGATACAAATTTTTGTGAAGTGACAATCCTGAGTGACACAAAAAGGATTATATCATATGGTTATTTGCCAAATAGTGTCTATTTTTGATTGACAATGTATGTTGCACTCAAAAACTGTGACTGTTCATATTGCTAAGACCTTGAAGAACTCCCGAGTAGGGAGATGACAAACAACTAATTTCGTTGAATTATGAAAATCCAATCCTTGTATTTTCAAGCTCTTCAACATTCAAATTGATTAAATCAACCCCAAAACTCATGCCAACTTCACAAAAAGTCTCAAAAAATTCAACCATTTTCCGAATTAATTTCATTTAAAATCTTTTTACTCGTTTTTTAGCATTTTATTTTTTGTTTTGTTAAGAAGAAAAGGAAAGTCACATAATTCGAAGAGATTTTTTAAAAAAGATTTTTTTTTGTATTTTTTTGAGATTCTTTTCTTATCAAAAAACGACGATTGTTAGGAAAAAAATTGACAGCTTTCTTTCATTGTGTGAGTATTTAACAATTTTTTTTAATTCTTTTCATTGTCATATTAATTTTTTTTGTATATGTATAATATCATCAATATCATATTATATATAAATATATTAAAATTTAATTTTTTTTACTTGTTTCCTCTCACTTTAATTAAATTTAAAGCTTACATCAATAATAGAAAAGACTTGAAAGTAGAAAATGGTAGACATTGTGTTGTTATGATGCATATGATAAGATTCATGATGTAGAACCATATCTTAAATTGTGGAACACCGCTGCTGCCAAGTGCTGCCATTCCAACGGTTGACGGTGATGAATGTGTTGTTGATGGCTCGGTGGTTTTAACATCAACTGTGTTGGCATATTAAAAACATTTTTAAGGATTATTAATTTATATCTTGAAACATAAACAAATGTCATTAATATTAAAGAATATTAAAGGAAAAAGAAAAACAATAAATTATATAAAATTATTAAAAATAATGATGCCGTGGCAGAGAGATGATCGCAAATTTGTATATCCTTCATCTCATAATTTCATTTTATTTTCAAAAGTAATTAAAACTTTTTCCTTCCTTATCGCTTTATGCAAACGGGTTTGAAATGAAAATGGTAAACTTTTTTATTTTTTGACATCTTTTATTATTTCTTCTTTCTAATCAATCCACTCACTTCGCGTCTTAATTCTGTTGCCATTCTATAAAGTCAATGAAATGTGAAAGGAAAGTTTATGACAAAAATTTCGGAATTTAATTTTGTACTTTTTTTTTTGTTGAAGAAATGTGAACACTTTAATGATGTTGTTGGAACTAAATTATGAACATTTTACTTGAAAATTTTCGCAAATTATGCAAGACGTTTGAAATTTAATTGAATTTTAAATTTTATGAATTTTATGGTGACAAAGTTTTTGGTTTTCTTGATTTTTAATTTTTGTAGAGATTCAGTACTTGTTCGGATTCTCGGATTAAGCTAGTTTAATAACTTATAGAATAAAGAAATTATGGACAATGGGAGAATTCTTCTTGATATTCGCAAGAGTTATAGAGATTCAGGCTTCATAATCCAAATTAAAACATTGTTAATCAATGGATGTTTTGTCGTGCTTGTAATGGAGGGTGTCATGGTTTCTGTGAAGGTCCTAAGTCTGCGGACGAAGCCCTTAAGTCTCTCTCAACACCATGAATCACACAGCACATAACATGTAGTTGATCCAATTTTATAGACTTAAAAAAGGGCAACTGTATAACAATCTGAATTTTAAATGCCAAAATTCCAGTTTAATCGATAGAAAATCCATGCTTGAAAAAGATACAGCAATGTAGCTTCGAGATATTTCTCTCAAATTTCTCCATATTGTTACCAAGAAAGCGAATTCGAGAATAAACATCAAAGTTTTATGAACAATTGAATTTCTATGTGTAGGAAGCTATCAATTTATCTATTAGATCTTATGTAGGCGCGGGACAGTTGGCAAATCACTGTAATTATTACGTCCATCCACCATCGAGTACATTCCATGTCAAAGAATGCTTTATTAATGCGTGACTGACTAATTATCATGTCCTGTAATCGTTCATTGTCTTATTGAATTGCCCACATTAAATTAGTGACAAAATTGTTCAGTGTCACATCCTTTTTTGGACGTAAAAGTTTTAAGAAGGAAGAAAGGACACGAAAGAAAGTTTCATTCCTTTGTCATCCATTATTCGCCTCCTTTATTTACATTTATTTGAATTTTTTATGCGGACCCAAACTTCAGTTCTACAAAGTTCAATTCAATTCTATCGATAAATTGATGAATTAATTTCCGAAAAGTTTCAATCGAAAAAAGGGAAACAATAAAGAAGTAAAAAAACATCGAATTCGTTAATAAAAATTCAATAGAAATGTAAAAGTTTACATTTTTTTTTCGAGCGGGTCACATTGGAATTACGTGCGGGACATAAAAACCAATCTATTCGGGAATTATATGGAAATTACATTACTTCATTAAAAACTTTATTTGTATCCGAATTTTCAATTTTTTCGGATAGTATTCTAGTGAATTGAAAAAAGTCTTGAATTTCAATTTTGTATGTTAAATTGTTTAGAATTTTAAATTTATTTCTGATTCGATTGTTGAAATCAAAAAAGTTTAAAATACTGATTTATGCTTAATTGTGCCGATAGAAATCGATAAATAGCAGATGGATCTTTCACAAATGAAATGTATTAAATTTAAAGTTTTAGACTTTTTTTCACAATAAAGCTTTCATTAATTCATTTTAAACTTTACGAAACTCAGACCATCCGAGTCCCACCTACTCTCCTTCCAGTTCTTCCATCTACCCCCCTCCCAGTCCTATCTTTTGAGCGAATGACGCCTTAATTGTACTTAATGCTTATTTAAGTACGATTTGGGGGTTTTACATTTATTACCCGAACGACACAAATGAAGAATTCTTCTCCACGAATTCACTTATATTAACACCAAATAGAGGCCGGTATTGTTTGGTGTCTATATGGCAGGCAAATATAGACTGCTTCCATTTGGTATTAGTAGATGAGGTTTAGCGGAGCCTTAAAAGCTCCATGTCGAAGTCTTCTTCATTTGTGTCGCTCTGGTTAGATCAGTTAGACTGCACTTGACTGGCCTCAACTCCCCTTCATTTCCCCAAAAGTCTACCAAAGTTATGTAAGTTAAAAATAAATTTCCAGGGAAAAATTACTCAAAAATCAAACTTCATAACTCCACAAACCATTGAATTCTGTTTTAAAAATTTCTATTCATCAACAACTTTCTTTACAGAAATTTTTGTTAACATGAATTGAAAGCTTTACTTAATAAATTTTATTTCACAAACTTCTGAAGAATTTCTCTCCCACCGGAATCTTTTCAATTAGGAGTTTACTCTTGAGATGACCTCATAAATCTCACTTGATGAAGAAGTCTCAATAGACAAAAGGATAAATTTATTCAGTCCTCACTTATCAGTACTTGTTCAATTATACAATCAAATACTTCAAATTAACCATTTTGGATTTACTCATAATTAATCTTAATAAAAGAGCGATGACCTTTCTAAATTCAAAATGATGAAAGGAAAAGAAATGCAAATTTAGTCCATAAAAAGCGAGGAAAATTTGTTTGTAATTTGCTTTATCGCATTCAGGAAATTCCTTTCGCTTTCATTTTCATTTCCCTTTATCACTCTCGTTAATGTTAGTCTAATTAAAAAAGGTCGTTCTACATCTCTGTATTCACTAATTTTCATAATATTTCAGCCTACTCTCTATGTCTGATATCAAAGTCACAAAAGTGTACTGTCGTGTTGATAACAAACAAGCAAAAAAAAAATTCCTCTATCATCCTCTGAGGCTATAATAACAATTTTTGTTTCTGTTATCGCGTTGCTGTGTGTTTTCTACGTACAACGAATGCTTTTAGGGACCGATAGGAAGAGGAAGTGAAATTTAATGATGAATTTCTCAGCAGAAGAAATTGGAAATTACTTTATGACCTTTACGCAATTACAGCTACTGTAAAATTATATAAAAAAATATCGTTTATCGTCATCTCCTCTGCCATGGAGACTTAAACAAAGTAAAAATCGAGTCGATAAGGACATTAAAGTCACTAAAAATATCTTCAGATAAGGAATACTCACTTTTAACGCTATATGACTTATAGTCTGCAAACATCTCATCAGGTGGTGAAATCTTTCCGGGGATCGTGCTAAGGCACGAAATTTCAAGACGTCCATTCGAGTCAGCATGTAGCTCCGAGACCTGAATACTCAACTGACTACTCGAATATGTCGGGCGATTCATTACCATTTTAATGCTACTGGATGTTTTGGAAGTTTTCGGCTCATTTAAATGCCTCCGAATTTTATGGAATGTATTCAGAGCATTTCGGCTATTATGGTCCAGTGAGGATATTATTGTATTGTTATGATGAAATGAAAAGAGAAGAAAAATGGAAAGGAAAATTTATTAAAATTTATTTTGCATTGACCCAAGAGAAAGAAAGCTCAAGTTTATATTAAGTGAAATATTTTAATAAACATTGAGGTTGTTAAATAAAGTACAAGAATAAATATTGTTGCTTTTTACTTTAAGAATCGTGTCTAAATGTAATCTTTTCTGTGAAGGTTGATAAAAGCTCTTGTAAATTTTCATACTTTTTGAACAAAAGTTTATGGTCGGACTGTGGAAATGATTGTAGTCAAGTTAAGGAAATGATATGTTCTGGGAAAGTTTGAGCTAAAAGCCCGATCGGCACAAGTATTTATGGCAACCAAACGGCGTCCACATGGCAATCACGAGAACGTCATATGGCAATCAATTGGCTGCCATGTTTAATTTGTGCAGGTCGGGAAGAGAAAGGAATTCAAGAATTTAAAGGTTTAAGTTGCCTAAATCTTGAATTTAGACACCAAACCCAACAGCCACAATTGAATCCACTGAATCATAAAATCCCACGAATCACAATCCTGATTACTTTTCATTACTTTAAAACTGTTGATTATATGCAAATACAAAGCGTCGCTATGTATACAGACCTATTTTTAAACACAGAGTTCACATATTTATAATTAGTTGCTAGCATAAAACAAAGCATAACCACGTAAAAGCTACACGTGTCATAGAATTATTGTGGTATGTAGCATGTTACATCCACTTCTCGTTAGAGCTAATTAATTGTTTTAAATTTATTAAATAGAAATAATTTTGTATTCATAAAGTTGAGTTGACATAAAGGGAGGATTTGGAGTTTTAATTGAGTTAAACTGTAGGGAAGTTGTTGGTTTTTAATTTAATTCCGGGAAATTGTGAGCTTTAAAGAGAGAATTTGAGCTTTTTAAGGAAGTTTGAAGTGCAATGAGTATTATAAATGGGCTGAGAATTTTCCTGAAAATATTAAGACTGCTCTGGATTGATTCCTTGACAAAATTTGTTTAAAAATGTTCAAAAACATTCAATTTCACTTCCAAACATCTTCAAAACATTATCCCTTTAAATTTGATGACATTTCTGCCTTATAAAATTTAAAATGTTTCCATTAAAATCTGTTCAAGAATCCTTTTATTTCCTTAAGATTTCAATTCATTAAGACAATACACGAAGCATCACATTTCCTTAATATTTTTCCACATTTAATTTCTGCGATAACGTAAATGAAATCTCATCAGTCGAGCCATATTTCTGACATAACGAAAAATCAGAGCAGGATCTTGGCAGGATTTTAATGTAGAGGCGCCTCCACTGGAATCCAGACTCGATTTTAAGCAACTCAAATTTTTTGGGAGGCGTCTTCATGATAGATGTGCCTTTTTGAAGCCCTAATTTCCAAAGCCTCTTCCAACTCTGTCAAAAACTTTCCATCTTTACTTAAAATTTCCGTCATAGCTTCATTCCAAAATGAAGTCTTTAATACCTCCTAATTGAACAATAAAAATTATATGCGATCGTTGAGAAAGTTTTCATTACAAAACATTAAAAAAGCTCCAAAATTCACTTAAGTGCGTTTCAAAAATCTGACTTGACATTTTCTCCAAAATGATTATGATTACAAAATATCAAGTTAAGGAAATTCATGCATCGCATAAAGTTTTCATTTTTCTTATTCTTGATCATCATCGTAAAGGAAAATGGAAGGAAGAAAAAAAGAATATCACGTCAAGTTTGAGTTTGTTTGTTGAGAATGTATGGGAGGTAAAGTCATTAGGAGCTGTATAATAAATGATGTGAGATTGAAATGAAATTAAGGAAGAAGGATTGGATTCTCTTGTGAAAATTGCTTTTGAGATTGAAAAATGACGCGATTTTAAAGAGGAAGCTTCATCTTGTGTATAAAGAGCTTTATGTCGCGGAACATAGTTCAAGAACCACTGTCGTAAGTAGACAGCTCATAATTCAATATCTAAAGCTCTTCAACTACAAGAGTTTATTTGACATTCGCAGATGTAACGTCAGGCCAATGACTTTTCGAGTTAATTTATCTCATACTTGAAAGACCTTGAATACAGTTATTAAATTTCTTCCTTAAGTACGCATAATCTTGACATGATTAAAGACTCAAGAACCTCAAAAATCACATTACAAATTTATCAAGTCAGACATTGATAAATTATGATCGCATGTGTGGAGGAAATTTGAACTAAATAAAGCATGTTAATTAACTCATATGTATTTGGCATTTTTGGCTTTTCACAACAACAAGCACAGGAAGCAATAACATAAGGAAGTTTTATTTTTAATTTATGTGAAAAATTTAATTTTTGCAAGCACAGCAAGCACTTCATGAAATCGACATGAAAGAGGTGGAGTCTGACTGGTCACATCAAAAATTTCCATAATAATCAAACATCTGCATCATCGATATAAATGTACATCAATGTATGAATGTATGTATATGCTCAGACAGGATAACATTCATGAAATGTGAAATGAATTAAGTATAAGTCATATAGCCATATGCTACCTCAATGTATCACGGGAAATGTCGGTCTATACACATATATACATCTAATTCATTTGATAGATTCATGTCATGCTTTTGCTTCTACTAACTGACCAGTTCTGTTATAGTTTGAGATTGAAGTTTATGTTGAGTCACGAATCTACATGAAGAATTACTTGTTAAGGCAATACGAGGGGGACTAAAAACAATGATTTAAAAGCTTTATCGAAACCTAAATCATCAAATGTACACATACCCACGCATACAGACATTCGGAAAACATGAACAAAATTGTTTATTTTGCCTCGTCATGGAAGTAACTTTTATGGAATATTATGTGGAATTGAATTTCCATAAAATTGAAATTCATCAAAAATAGATAAAATAAAAAATATGATATGAAAGTCTTTGGACTCGTGGGATGCATTCAGCGCATATTTATCGATAAATAATTCATGTCAGATGTTTGAGTTTAATGTTTTTTATGGAAATTTCAAGTGGTGGCTTTTGAATCCTACACAAACTTAGAAAGATTTATGTATGCAGAAGTACTGTTAGATTCTATGATGAAAAAATATTAAAAAGCCAAATGATTTACAGTGTTGTGTCATTGTGGGTGGTTTGAAGCTTCATTCAAGGATGGATTGACTTGCTATACTGACACGATTCTTTAAAATTGATAATTTTTATTCATTATTCTGACTTCAATTTGTCATTCAATACTGTCATAAATTGCCACAGGGATCATTGCCACTCAACAGCTAAATTAAACAACTAATGACCTTCCCCTTCCACTCCATCTACATTCCCATACTCATAACCATTTAATTAAATTTTCACAATTTTTTTTAATGCATAACTGGCAATGATTAGTTGACATAGATTATTAAATGCGATGAACATTTTTGTAATTAATAATATGCTAAATTAATTGCATAAAATTACCAAAGCTTTCACTTCCTTTATTAAAAATCGATAATAATATCACCATAATTATGTTATTGCTAAAAAATGCGGGCAATTAAGCTGATAACTTTTTCAATTATGACATAATACACAATGCAATAATCTAAAGCTCATTTAACAAACCAAAATATTCTAATTTATATTCATGGAAAGAGCTTTTAATTTTTCATTACATTAATTTTGATGACATTTGACTGAAGTGTCAATAATGAATAAATAGCAACAAGCTGTCAGGGGTTAGTAAATATCATCATAATTAAGTCAAAATTCATCACTTACCTGTGCATTTTTAAGTTATCATAATATTTATTGTCGTAGAAATTCACATTCGATTCCCGATTATAATCCTCGTTGTAATCGAATTGACTTCTATCATTCTCATTATTAACATTCTCCATGTTACCAATTCCACCAATATCACTGCTTTGTTTAATGATATTTCCAAAACTATGATGAAGACGATAACTAGATGACGGTCTATCGTGGGTGTGTCGATTATGTGGAAAATTAAAGCCATTTCTGGCATATGGATGATATTGATATTGATATTCAGTCTCATTAAAAATAGGTAATGGTGATTCATAGTCTGTGAATAAAAGAAAAATTGAATAAGTGGCAGCCTTTCTGGCATCAATGATTAATAAGCAGTTGTGAAGTATTCATAAGCCAATAATGCATGAATGGGTAAACGTCATAAGGTGTTTATGAGGTCGACAAAGGTTCATATTGAACTGAATTGACATCTAACCCTTTTTTTTCTTTTCGAATAGCTTCATATGCTATAAATAAGAACATTCATTTTTCTACACATGAAAGACTGTTCTTGCTTTTGCTGTCTGAATGCGGTGTTGTTACGTTGATTCAAAGAATGCCACAATATTAGCTTGCTACTTGGCATGTTCACGATTAAATTAAGAGCAAAAATGGCACGAAAAAAACAAAAGGTAAGAATTTTTCAAGTCTTTCTTGTTCATCATTATCAACACCTGGATAAAATGTGCTGTTTTTGGTATTTTCAGGTGAAACCGCAATAACCTAATTTTCTTGCGTTTTATTTTATCTTTTTGAAGCTCAAACATTTTTTAAGGTGTTGAAAAAAGTGCTGAATTTCTTTATTAAACACCTGAGTGACATAAAGTAGGAAGACAATAAGACAGTAGTGGCAACCTTTATTTTTCTAGACCTTAGTAGCAAGCCTCGAACGAAACCACACAACATTTGGCATTTCCAATCATTTTTGGTTTCGCACAAGAATAAAAATGTGCACAAGTGCCGCGGCACACAGGTTGCCCACCCCTGTCATATGAATTACAAATGGAATTCACACCTGGGACAGTGCTGACTGTAATATGATTTTTTTATGAGTCAGTAATTCTATATTGTGCATGTGTGCATATTGCAGTTCTTACCATAACATTAAAGTACATCATTCCCAAAGAGAATGCATATTTCATGAACTAAACACCATAATCCAAAATGTATAAAACTCATGCAACATTTCAATCCGTTCTGCTCAATAAAATCCAAATATTTTAATTAACTCTTGTTACTTTCAAGAAATCGAACAAGATGAAGTAAATACCAGATGTCTGTGGTTATTGTAAATAAATAATTGAAGTCTTGATATCAATAGGTTTCTATGAGCAAATAAGAGGATTTCAATTTAATTCTTTGGTATGTAAATAATGGGAAGCTTTCAACAACAAATCAGTCATTATTTTGAATTGGAGTTTGGGTTGGAAATGGAATTACGATTGAAATTCAATATTATTAATATAATTTAGGTCATTTGTGAGTTTTTATGCCATTTGAACTTGGTATTGGCAATTGACAAAGGCAACCAGCGGAAGGGCCAGTCTTAGACGTCAACTGAAAGTGGCCATGGATCTCTGCTGATCTCTATATCCAGCCAAACCTTAACAAATGACAATTTAATTATTCCTGTCATACTTAACGAGATATCAAACCAGTAATCCATTAAAAGAGCAAAAGTCAATTGCATGTATACCAAAAATACCATCGTATTTCCAAAATAATTCTCGTCTACAACCTTTAATGAAATTTAATTTAGATTGCCGCAGTTAAGCATTCAAAATTACTTATGACATGAAAATAAGTTTAATGAACCAGCAAACCTTAAAATTAATTGAAATCAAAAAAGTTATTTACCTCTAGGTTCTTGAGCTATATTCGTCACTTTTCCATACATCGGGGCTCGTATATCATTAAAATCATTTTTATTATGTAATGATGATTGTTGTATGCTATTATGATGTGATTTTGATCGATTAAGCTTTGAATTCCACGAATATTCCTTCGGATGTAGAATTTTCGTATAAATTTCGTCAACCTGTTGAATGAATGAATTTCAGTTTATTTTATTCAATATTCTCTTTTTTTCTCCCCGTCGCAGTTACTTTGAATTATTTATAAGTCCTTTTCTACATATTCTGTTTTCTATTTGAAGGAATGAAAGCTTTTCATGTTAACATGTGTATGTATGTATTTGAATGAGCCAGTACTACGCAATATACTTTGTGTTTTTTGTTGGTAATGTTCATTCATGAACAGTAAATCCTACAACTGTTTACATATGTGGGGTTTTTTTGGTAACATTTCTTTAAGGTACATATATTTTCGTAAAAAATGTCATTGACAATTATGGAATTTCATTTTTGATTCAATGTTCTTCGTCTCTGTCTCCATTCTTTACAATATTCTTTCATGGAAATGATTTATGAAGATTTATTTTACATTACAATGAATTTATAGCTTCATCTTTTTCTACTGTATCTTTTTATACTGTAAATACACCTCTTGTATACTGATTCATACATCATCCTCACATACTACTCACATGAGATATGTATAGGGAATTCTTAAAGGGTTATAATGTTCCTTAATACAACACATTAGAAAGATGAATAAATGGAGTGAACTGGATCAGAAATAAATTTTTGGATTGAGACGAAGCTTTATGCTGCATTAGATGTTGTTGTAGAGTTGATATTGAATGAATGTTGCCCTTGAGTAAGTTAGTAGGTCTTCAGTCATAAAGCACTTTATCGATTTTGAAGGATGGGTTGAAGTACATGAAGTCATGACAGTATGAACTCATCGATCCAAGAAAATCAATATTTTCAAGTCTTTTCTGTTGTTCTGCTGACTGTTTTTCGAGCTCGGAATAATTCACAAATAGTCTCTAAATTCAGTCAGCATAAAAATACAGGAAATCATCCCACAATGATCCATTGTTAAATAAATTATTCATTGTATCATGCTCAACACTAATTAAGTCATTAATATAAATAAAATTGCATTTTCATGACCTATCCCGTAGTGCTTTAAACGCCCACAAAACTCCAACATTGTATAGCTCAATTGATATCATTTCACATTCTTTATGCAGTAGGATTGAAGCAGCAACAAAAAAAAGTATCAAATTAGAAAATAACGAAGGTCAAATGATGCCAACACAATCCCTTTTCTGTTATCACAGCCACAGCATAGTGGTGAGCATTTCATTTGAATTTTTCATAATATTTATCCTCTTGCGTACATTCATTAAATTAAATATCCTCACAGAAAAAGGAGGATCTGCAAAATAGCAACAAAAAAACTTAAAATGAGAGAAATAAGAAGTACAATAAAGGCTTATGGCTGCTAGTAGGGTTCTCAAAGTCTCGGTTTCGACAAATTCTCGAGACTGAGACCGGGAACAGAGACTACAAGAGAATTCTTTTAAGTCTTAGTCTTGACAGATTCCAGAGATCCCGGGAAGTCTTGGTCTCGATTACAAGTACCTTTGACTTGCTAGTAGCTTAATGTTTTCCAGTTGTTTCGTAAAAAAATAGAAAATAATAGAAACAGAAACGAATGTCACGTAGCATGCCTGACCT